>NC_090929.1:104622358-104949329 GCF_040938575.1 Ambystoma mexicanum
GTAAGCCAAAGTATTTACAAAATTATATCAACACTGGACGTGTTTAAAATAACATAAAAGGTTCACTTGAAAGCAACACACACATTAACCTCCAGTGGCGTGTCTAGGCACTAAAGACAGTTAATAGATGTTTGTTGTTACCCAGCTAAATGGTCGATCTCACTGAATTTAATGAATTACTTATGTTACGACGGCCCAGGAAAGTCCCAAATCACCCAGAGGACTCAGGGCCCGATTCTTAACTTGGTGCAGTGAATGTGCTAAAGAGCAGGATTCACTGCGGCAAATCAGGATGCCCCGCCTCCAACAGAGTTCTCAACTGGACCTGGGCGACCTCGTAGGGCACGACAGTGCACCTTCAGGATTGCGCCTGTTTTTGTCATAACGGGCGCAATCCTGAAATGTCAGCAGCATTTTTGTAAAATAACGACATATTCGTTATTTTACAAAAGTGCTGCCAATAACACGGGTGTATATGAACACTTTCATATACACCCAAGTCAGCAGCTTCAATGTTGCAGGATACAGCGCTGAAGCTGCTTACTTTGGTGTGTATGAAAGTGTTCATATACACCCTGCACTGCGACAAGGATTCTTGCGTCATTCCTCCAGAATAACGGCACCAAAATGGTACCGTATATGTGCGCCACTTTAGCACACATATAAAACTGGAGGAGTGCCACATGAATACCAGTCTAAAGAGGCAGGTAATGAATGTGGTGATTGCTAGGTTGGTTTCCAACCCATCCTAGCAACCGCCACATGTATTCAGAGGATACTTGGAAAACAATTGGTTAACTACTGCAAACTCATCATCACTGACGTCATCTTAGTTACAAAAGCCTACAGGGAATGTGGATTGGTTAGTGGTGGTGACTAGATATAGACTCTATAAGTGTAGAATATTTAATTGGGTTAAAACAATCTGATGGCTCCACCTGGGCCCACCTCTAAATTGATAAAGGTACAAATGCATCATCTACACAATAGGTGATTGGTTGGCATCTTACTTCCTGGGCGTCATAACACTGGGGGTTCTAATTGGTTGGCTTCTTGCTAACCAACCTTGGACAATTGACAGGCCATCAAGACATGAACCAGAGACATGGTAGGAGGAGAGGCCCATGGGCTGTTCATTGTTCATTAAAGAAGCTACCATCCCATATCACCAGGCCATGAGCCAGGGTGATCTCTTTGTACTTGGCCTTGTGCAGTGCCTCTTGTCTATGTGTACATGTAGGGAGTATGGCAGGTGTCCTATGTGTGTTAATTTCTAATGAATAGACAGTGTCTTCCAATTAAGGGTCATGTGCGATAAGATCGTGCATGAAATTAAATTACCTTACTTTATTAAAGTTTTAGCTAATATTAGCATGTGTGCTGTATTTTTTGTTTCCTCTAGGGACACTCTTGAGTTATTCTTCATAGAGTTTTTTGGGTTGCTATTTTACTGAACCGGACTACAAAGACTGTTCGTGCTTTTAATTAATCTGGCAGTATACTACTTGTGTCCTGAGATTTGCTATCTCATCCCTTCTCTCTGCAGTTCCTATCCTCCCTTATTTCACTGTAACCTTGGCTCTTGTTTGGTAGCTACTGTCTGAACTCTGCATGGATCTGTGTTTGTGTAGATTCAGCATTTTGAGGCCTTTTGTTTAATTGCTGCAGCTTCCATTTTAAAGAAGATGGCTGCTCAGTTACTCTCTTGCTTCTATGTTAGTGAGCTATGTTCATGTTTTATTCATGTTGCACATAAATTGTGCATGGCTTCTGTTAGCATTCTTCATGTCTTGTGGATGCTATGTTAATATTATTCATGTATAAATCCATATTTGACCTAGTGTCTGTGTTTCTTCATGTGGAGTGCATGTGTGCTTCATGTCGAATGCATGCGTTTGTTACAGTTGCAATGTTAGTTTCTGCTTTTGCCATCTTCAACTTAAATGGTTTCTATGTCTTGCTGTACCCACCTGGGATAAGGGCGGTACGGTTGCTTCAGTGACTAACGTCTCTCACCTGTGCGCTATTGGGCTGGGGGAGAGACAGAAGCTATGGATTACTTATTGATCAGCCTCTCACCACTTACAAGTATTTTTTTTATTTCCAGAATTCATGTTTGATGCATAACTAAACCAGAAGCAAGCTCTAGACCATGTAATGTTCTTACCAGTCCAGTTATTCTTTTTCTCACAAAACAATGATGTGCTTAGTCACAAAAGTGGAATCTTTAATTTCCAGTTACTCTTAAATCTATAAAAGCCAACGCGTACATAGTGCCATTTAAACAATTAAACTGAAATAAAAGCGGGATGCGTGGCTTTGAGAAGTAGCTTCACAGGATGCAGGGTTTGAGGTAAAGATTTGAAGAATCAGATTTTACACCTGCCCCTGAGACTCAAGCATCACCTCTGTCCCTCTCCAGTTCACCTGTGTCTTTGTGAACTTGTTTAGTGATTCTGTTAACCCCTTAAGTGCCAAGGGCGAGATAGCTCGTCCTTGGCTCTTAAGGGGTTAATGAAGGAGAAAATGTTAGAAGGCTTTGAATGGTGAAATTCCGAAATCACCAAAAAAGGCTTTGGCACTGGGGCGGGGGGAAACCCATGGCAGTTTTAAAGTGGCTACATAGTGTCAGGGGTTTTGACCCATGTTCGAGTTATTATGCTCCAACATTTGGTGCTGTGGGTTTAGGAAATCCAAGATGGCGGAAAAGCCCACATTTGCGCCAGGATCCAGGAAAACCGCGCAGTTTTTGCGCACACCAAAATGGTCGCCTGACCTACCACCTACCAGTGCGAGCGTGATGGGCCAGGAGTTCCATGGGTGAAATGTGTGCAAAAGGAAAAACAGCAGTGCCGGTTGGCTCAAAAAGCGCTTTGAAATCACCTTTGTTTCTCTGAAATGCAAGCTAAAAATGCCTATTTTAAACATTGCAAGAGATTCAAAAATCTCACTGAACACCAGCAGACATTTGGCAGAATGTATTCTTGTGCGCATACAAAATCTGGAAAGAGAAAGAGCCCAAAATAATGTTCATAATGAAACTGGCTGAGCCGTGGATGTCAGCAGCTGAAGTGAAATTGGACTGGAAGACACTAAAATCTAAATGTTTAAAATAAACGAGTGACCTACTGTTGAGTGTCACATAGTTTGCAACTGTTAAATGTCATAGTTTTGAACTTAGAATCAGTGTTCTAGCTGCATGTGTAAAAATTGTAAGTTTGATTTGGATGAAGAAAAACTGGGAACAAAAGTGACATTTGGCTGAAGCCTGGCTTGAAGAGAGTGAATTCTGCCTGGCAACTACCCCCGAAAGGGGTTGAAACTTGCTCAGCCACTCTTCCCAGGCCTGGCTGCATTCTGCTGCTCCCACCAAAGGGAGATGACACCTCTCTGATTGGATTAGGGGAGGAGCAGCTGGGGACTGCAGGAAACTGAACAATGAGCCTTCCTTGGCTCAGGCAAATGTTAGGGGGGGTCGTAAATGGCTTCCTCTTGAGAGAAACAGGGAGGGGCAGTGCCTCTGTGAGCAACTTGAGTTGGAGGAAGTGGACAAACCAGAAATTCCACCATGTGCTTTGGGAAACCACACCCCTCTGGGCCACAGCATAATTTTAAAAAAGATGGCTAATTCATAGTACGGTCTTGTCAAAATTATATAATTAATATCATTATTCTTGTGATTTTTCTGTGCACATTTTAAGAGGTGTTAGAACTCTGTACCATGTTCTGAGGCAAAACCCCATGAACTATGGAGATTGCAGACACGGGGTTCACGGGGTTCACGCTAGAAAAATGAAAATTTACTGGAATATGTGTAGAGAGGCGGTGTACATCTGTGTCCTTTTTGGTAAAAATCCAATATTGGTAAACCAACCAAAAAGCGCAAAATGTTGTCATTTCTTTATCCAAGCTCTTAGAAACATCAGAGTTGGAACAGAAACTACCTTATGTGATATATGATGTGTATATGTAATGTCAACCACTTGTGTATCTGGGAAATGTGTTTAGTTATGAAAATGATTTTCTAAGGTAAAAGCAAAGAGGAGTGTTCTTTCTGTATGCCATAAAGATGACACCTGATGACTCACTGCTCCCTCCTCAAATCAGGTCAAAGAGAAATCCTTGACCTATCAAATCGTGAGTGGGTTGGGCAAAGAAAGTTAGCATCCACACCCATTTTCAAAAGACATAAAAAGAGCCACTGGAAGCCAGACAGGACATTCATTTTCCAACCTTCAACTGAATTCCTGCGCAGCACGCTGACGGAGAACTCCAGAACTTCACTCCAGAATTTAAAGCAGAGAGGCCTGGACAACCAGCTAAATCCTTTTTCAGCAGGCCTTCAGAATCCAGCAATCCAACCAAACTATTCTACAGCCGGGCGAGCTATTGAAATCTTTGCCAAGAACTTTTGCCAGAACCGGTAACAGACCCAGAAAGAAGTGCTGACAGCAGAACCACAGACCAGATTAGAACCAGAGAGACCAGAATCAGAGATCCAGACCAGACCAGCAGAGCAGAGCTGACCCAGATAGCTGTGACCTCAGAACCAACCGCCTGGAGTCCAGTCCCAACCTGACCAGACCCTGACAGCCTATTTCAAATTCATAGTGTGAGTACTTAGCCAGAACTGTGCAAAACCCATCTCTTAGCTTAAAATAATCTGATTCAAAACATTTGAACCTGTACAGAACTGCATCATAGGAATCGTGTGTCCCTTCTCCGATTTTCAACCTGTAAAAGTGTCATTTTGCCATTTTGAATCATTATTTCATTTCTGAAAATCTACCTTCACGAAATCGTCCGTATCTCTTGAACCGTTTGTGCTAGAAGCGAGATTTAACTTTCATTTTAAAGCTAAGATTTTCTGTAATCGCGCTCCACGCACTTGGGAAAAGTGCCGCGATTTGCGATTTGGCTCAAATTTCTTCACTTGTCAAAATAGCAGCTTCTTGCTTTCCTTTGCTGAAATTCGTTTGGAACCTGACAATCATTCATAGAGAATTGCTAAAGTGATCCTGAACTAATTTAAAGTAGCTATCACCCACCCTGAATCTCTTATAGGGAATTAAAAAAATCATTTTAGCATATTTTTCCCTTCTTTGCAAATCACATTTAAAGTATTTTGCCTGTGTTTTAAAATCATCCCTGTGATTTAAGCTGTGATCTAGGGGGGAACTGAACTACATTTGATTGTATTCCTGACAACTGTGTGCTCTCCTTTCCATCTTTTTATATTGCATAAAGGGGGGGGTGAATTGCCAAAAGGGGAAAAGTGATTCTATTATCTTTTGCTGAAATCATATCAAGTTTATTCCTGTGTTGCTTCTTTTCCACATTGCATTTCCTTGTACCATATAAAGCATTCTCAGCTACCTTATCCTCTATACTGCTCCTAAGTAATTAAACCAGTGTGCTAGTATAACATCATCCATTGTTGATCACTGTCATATGTCTTGTGATATCAAATATTAATTTATTATAAAAGTGTGATATATATCTATTGTTTAATTTTTCAAATAAACCTTTTTAATTTGCCAAACAAACCTACTTCTTGGCTCAGTGAGGTCAGGGGGATTCAAAGAGAGGGGCGTTATATAAGGGTTTATCATCCAGAGTATAACTTGTCATAAAAATATATAAATAAGGGCTTCCCTTGGGCGTCCCAGACGAGGCACTGACTTAGTGGGATTGCTGAATTGAAGTCATTAACAATAGGCAATAATCGGTTGTCCAACTCCAGGCCTCGAGGGCAATGTCCATGCTGGGTTTCCAGGATACCCATCATTAATATTCATGAGAGACATTTGCATACAATGGTTCTAAATCCTGTTCTTTGAAACACATATGATAAGGCATTGTATATACACCATGTATTGTTAAAGTCTATGCATACAACCGGTTACCACAGCTGGTCCAAGCTGGATGGCTATTCTTGTGCACAACAACGTGCTTCCATTTTATGCTGTATTTAAAATGTTTGCATTGATATACCCTCTGTTAATTCATTCTGTATAAAAGTTTCGCCATTTGGATTATATTGGTGAGAATATAGTTACTATGTGGATAGTGACCTGTATGTGGTATGTGAAGTTGAATTAGAATTAATATGAACTTTCATTTTGTGACTGGATTGTGTGTACATTATACTTGATTCACATTATCTGGAATAGAGATATCCTCTGAATGACAATGGGCCTCATTACGAGTCCGGCGTTAACCGAGGCGGTAAAACCGCCTGGTTAACTCCGGACTCGTATTACCATTCCACCTCCGTGATTCCCGGAATTACCGGGGCATTACAACCCCGGTTTTCCGGGAATCACGGAGGCGGAATGGTGTAAATCCCCATTCCCATTGAGTCCTATGGGACTCGATGGAAATGGGGATCATGGAAACACCGGCAGCATCTCGTAATGCTGCCGGTGTTTCCTCGTCCGCCTGCATGCGGGAGGTGTTAAACCCGCCAGGTCAGACCGGGCGGGAACATCACCTCCCGCCTGCAGGGGCCCGACTCAGGCGGTCCGGAAACAACGGTGGCGGCGGGTTTACCGCCACCGTTATTTCCAGACCGCCTGGGTCGTAATGAGGCCCAATATGTTGATTTCATTTATATACAGGCAGAGTCTCCTGCAGTTGGTGCAGTACCGTGAGCCCTGGAAAACAGTCTCTTCACCCTTTCCATCCGGAGGAGACAGAGCCATCTCACCAACACTCGCTGCACTAGCTGAGCGTGGCGTAGTCCAGGCAGAGTCTCCTGCAGTCGGTGCAGTCCTGTGAGCCCTGGAAAACCATCTCTAAACCCTTTCCATCTGGAGGAGGTGCAGCCCGCTCACCAACACTCGCTGCACTAGGGGAGCGTGGCGTAGTCTATGCAGAGTCTCCTGCAGTCAGTGCAGTCCTGTGAGCCCTGGAAAACCATCTCTTAACCCTTTCCATCTGGAGGAGGTGCAGCCCGCTCACCAACACTCGCTGCACTAGAGGAGCGTGGCGTAGTCTATGCAGAGTCTCCTGTAGTCGATGCAGTCCTGTGAGCCTTGGAAAACAGTCTCTTCACCCTTTCCATCTGGAGGAGGTGAGCCCGCTCACCAACACTCGCTGCACTAGCGGAGCGTTGCAGTCACCTGCAGTCGGTGCAGTCCACGCAGGTGGCGCATGGCACACAGCTCTCCCAGTTGCCTCATCCCTTTATTTTTTAAATGTATTTATTATTTAACATTTATAAAGCGTGCAACAGCCCGACGGCATTGTGGCGCTGTTACAGACAACATGCGTAGTTACATAGTACATTCTTAGTTACCTGACGCCTAAGGGAGGGAAGGTGGAGATGAGGGGGGAAGGAGCAGAGCAGGAGGCTGTGTTAGTTGAAGAGTGTAGTTTTTAGCACTTTCCGAAAGACTGGGAGGGAAGTCTCTGCTCTGAGTGTGCTGGGTAGGGCATTCCATAGCTTGGGAGGTACATGTGGGAAACCTATCCAACCCGCTTTTGCTCTTTTGATAAGTGGAATGCGCAGTTGATTTGTGTGGCAAGTTGTGTTTGGACGTGATGAGGTGTCTCTGATGATAATCTCTGATAGGTAGGGTGGGGAAGTGGAGTATAAGCACTTGTGCGTGAGGGTCTTGAGGGTGATGCTTTCCTTAACTGGGAGCCAGTGAGCATCTCTCCTCGCCTGTGCAATATGGTCTCTTTTCGGGTTGATAAGTGCTGCTCTGAGAGCATTATTTTGTATGACTTGGAGTCTATTTAGATTTCTTGCGGAAGTGCCAGCTCTGAGGACATTGCAATAATCTAGTTTAGCTCCAATAGTGGCCCTGGCTATTGAAAGGGAGTTTGGTTTGGATAGGAAAGGTGTTACTACAGTTATGAGCTTTGTGGTGTGGGCGGAGGCGGAGGCAATGGCACTGACATGGCGTGTCATGGACAGAGTAGAATCTAAAAAAACACCTAGTGTCTTTACTGATGAGGAGACAGGGATAATGGAGATATCGATGGTGAAGTTGCAGTAATGTTTACCCAGTTTGGATAATGTTTCTTTACAGCCCATAATGATAATCTTGGTTTTATTTCCTTTGAGACACAGCTCATTGGCCACCATCCAAGCTTGGATAGTGGAGTAAATTAGGTGGAGGGCTGCAGCGTCTTGGTCATAGGAGCCGGAGAGTGGCAGAAGTACCTGCGTATCATCAGCATAATTGGTATATGCTATGCCGAGGGAGTCGAGTTTGTCAAAGAGTGGCTTAGTGAACAGGTTGTAGTTGGTGGGAGCTATGCAAGAGCCGTGAGGGACTCCGCAATGGATGGTAGTAGGGGCAGCACTTGCCTGGTTTGAGAAGACCTTCATGGCTCTTCCTTCTAGGAATGATGTAATCCATGAGGAAGACTCTTTGGCAAATTGTGCTGCATGAGTGAGATGTGATGTAAGAATCTTGTGATCCACAAGATCAAAAGCAGCCGAGAGGTCAAGAAGTCGGAGGAGAGCTGGCTTACCTTTGTCCATAATTTCTGTTGTTTGGTTTTTAAAGTGTAGAAGGGCAGATTCTGTGCCATGGCCTTTTGCAAAACCCTGATTGTCTTTTACCGAGGATGGAGTTAGATTCGAGGAAGTGTTGAATCTGGTTATGAGCTGCTTTTTCCAGGGTTTTGAGGAGAAACGGGACAGTGGTGATAGGTCGGTAGTTGTTGGGGAAGAGGGAACTAGGGTAGGTCTTTTTAGTAGTGGGCGTACCCACGCTTCTTTGAGAGGCTGGAAGGAACTGTGCCTGGAGTAAACGATGTATTGACTCAGTGCAGTGCACACAGACAACGTGGATGTGGGGTCAGGAGACAGGCAATCCTGTAAATTCACTACCAAAATCTGTTTGCTGTTTTTTACCCAGCATTTGGACGCTAACAATTCTAGTTCCGAGGCACAGGGGGGAAGGGGGGGTTAAGGCAGCTCCTTAAGCCATTGGGCGTGCCCTGCCCGCAGACTTAGACTTTTTCTACTTCTCGTCTGGTGTTTACTTCTGGGCTATTTCTGGTGGTCGTGCTGTTCCTCTCAGCCATGCAATTTCATTGTATTTTGCCGCTGTAGTGGTAAGAAGTGGTAAGCGGTCCCCTTGAGAAGACTGTTAATTGCTAATAAGCCTGAAAAGACTGATAACTGAGAATCAGTCTGTAAGTTCCCTTGCCCACAGCTGGCTGCCTGGGGGCTGCAAGTGTTCTCTCGCCTTTCTCTGGCTAGTTGGAAGGGTAGTGGAGATAGTGGAGAATATTCATTGACTACAGCCTGGTACACTGAGGGCACTCCGCTCTCACATGATGGATCAGAGGACAATGAAATTGCTGGAATATTGACTCCTTGGGTTTATCTTACCTTTTGACTGCTTAAACCTTTAAAACATTTAAGGATTGTTCTGGGCAACCTTGGGCAATCAGAGACAGTGCCTAGTTTTGGACCCCATGATTAATTAACATTCTGATCAATTTTATTGCCACTACATATTACTAATTCATCATCAATTTACTGTTTTCATCCATTGTATTTTGTAACTGCGTCTCCTGTTTTAGTTGTTTAACAGGTGTTTTTGATGTATTATAGGTTTTATTATTAACACGTGTTTATCAGGGTATTTTTGCACTTTCACTTTTTCATAGTACCTTGACTTTGTTTACATTACTGCCGATACTGTTAAGCAAATCGTTCAGTCTCTGCAATATAACCGCAAAGCCACAAATCTACCCATGGTTGTGAATAAAACAAGAAAAAGTAAACCCAGTCAGGTGGCTGCTGGGATAGACCCACCCCTAGTCATGAATAATACTAAAAAAAGTACATTTAGTAAGGCCCCATCTGCGACAGGCTCGATTTTCCATCAGCCAACTTTGAATAAATATTTGAAGCAGATGCCTGGGAAAATAGAGGCACCTATCCAGAACACCGAAAGGGCAATTGAAGTTGTCATCTCCCATACAAGTAATCGAGATAGCATATTGTTACCATTGCCCTCGCCAAGTAACAACCCACCCAGTTTATCCTAATGCCTTAACTCGAGTGAACAAATGGTGATGGGATCACAGCTTTTTATGGGTACTATGGTCCAGGAACCGGCGTCTGTGTGACAGAACCTGGTGGCACAGGGAAGGGAGGGTTTAGTGCAGCCTCCTTCCTTACCAAGTTCTCTGGATAGTTCATTGGATTCAGCTTCCAGTGATTTAAAAAAAAAATTGGATGAGGTTTTGGACAAAAAAAGTTCCCCTGTCCTTTCTGGTATTGCTTCACTTAAAGACTCTCTGGGTCTATCTCTTTGTATTATTGATGATCTAATCAGGGGGTTAAAGAGTGATGTCCAGGAGCTTAAGGGGATTGTAAAACTAAGATATACATCTACTCTGGCTGGTATTGGCACAACTGCAATGAATGACATCCCTATCTGACCCCAGAAAGAGTGTCGTGGAACCAAACAGTTCAAGCCCCCAGTAGTGCCTGTGTATATTCATCAACAGAGGGTATAGAAGGGGCCGCTGTGACACTTGATAATGCAATAGTGCTAACACCTACCCCTAGAATCTAACCACTCTGGAACCCACTGCTCTGGGTCCAAAGTAAGCAGGTATTGATCTCCTGGCTGAAGCAGCACCCCTGGTAGGAGTTATAAAAGGATTGCCCTGTTTATAAAAAGGTGTGGAAGAAACAACACCTTCCTTAATGATAATGATGTGTTATTTATATAGTGCCTTTATCCAAAGCGCTTTACAGAGCGCATATTTACATACAATATCACCCAACCGAAATTGGTACTCATTTATCGACCTCGGAAGGATGAAAGGCTGAGTTGGCCTTGCCAGGATTCGAACCTGTGACCCGCAGATCACGTTCAGGTTGCAGCAGCGAGTGCTCAACCCGCTGAGCTATCGTACCAGCTATTTATTGATAAATAAAACCTCCTAGTGGATTAATACTTGCCTACAGGAGATCAAGATTAATCCCAGGGGTATTTTGACGGCAAGATGGGTGTCTTGGGTTGGAAATACTTCCAAACGGATAGAGGGGGATTGTGTGGTAGTTTCAATGATAGCCCCGACCATGCTGGATTACCTTGCTTCAGCACTTAATCCAGCTTTGCAGACCATGGTGACCAGTTCTTATACAAATTAATTCCTCCCCATGGCTGCTTTTTACCCGCCAAACACTGCCCCATTAATACAACAGCAGGAGTGGGAGGTCCCTAAGAGGAGAGGGGGTTAAGAGGTGTGCTGGGTAGGGGTCAGGGAGGAGTATGGGCAAGGAGGGGGGCAATTATTACAGCAAATCACTTTGACACCCTGGATGGCATTGAGGTATTGGATTGACTTGTTTCCCCCGGGGGTGGGACCTCAGATCCTGAGGGGCTTGCGGAGGATCCAAGTGTGAGGTGCTGCCCTACCACGCAGCACGTGGTACCCCCGACAACCTAAGGCCTGCTATGGCATTCCTTTGTTGGAACATTGCTGATGCAGTGTTAAAGTTAATGAGGAGGGAAGTGGTGTTATTTCTGATGTCTAATGACATAATTTTATTACAGGAAACGTGGGCCTTGAACCCTGTATGTTCGGATGGTTATGTTTCAGTATGCACCCCAGCGAGGAAGTGCCTAATAGGTACTACCATGGGGGATGGCGATTCTGATTAAGTCCTCCCTAAATTGCCACACAGTGGTGAGGGAACTGAAAAATCCCACTGTGCAATGTGTGGAAGCTCTACTTGAGCAAGGCCAGGAATTGCTCTTGGTTGATTTTTATAATAGCCTGCATCTTTCTGACAAGGATTGCTTAGCGGCATTGAAAAGACCTTTTGAGTCAGAACGCTTGTCTGTGGCGAATGAACAGACGATTGTGGTCTTGGAAGGGGACTTCATTGTTAAATTGGGTAATGGGGTCCCGACTGATCTGTTGGACCCGGGCAAAGATTTGTATATGGGATCCCTAGTCCCCAATTGTCTGATGAGAGAATGTGCTCTAGAGGTCTGCAGCTGAATACATGTCTTGTGAATTGGAGATGTACTCGCTACCTGTTAAACCAGCTGCAGTTACTCCAAAATGCAGCTGCCAGAGATATTTTTGGCCCCCCTTTTGGCACCCATATCTCTCCCCTGTTAAAGCAGCTGCACTGGCTTCCTGTTGAAAGCCGTATTCTCTTTAAGGCCATGTGTATAGTCCATCGTGCCTTTTACAGCATGGGGGCGGAATATCTGCAGGATGAATTCATGCCGTATGCTCCTACACGCGCGTTGCGCTCTCGACCCGCCCTTCTGGTGGCGGTTCCCCGGATCAGACTTTCACGGACAGTTGGGCTTGCATTCCCAGTAGCTGCCGCCAAAGCCTGAATTGATTTGCCTCTCACCTTACGTGGGACTGAGGATCACTTTACTTTGTGCCGGCTGTTGAAAACGCTATTATTTTAGTCTGTACTTCAACATGGAAATCCCTTTTCACAATCAGCGCCAAGATGTCTCTGGGCGTATGTGCGCTCAATACATTCTCTTAACATAACAAAACATTCTATTCATTGAATGGACGTGCAGGTTTCAATGTACCAAGTAAGATTACATTTGCTAACACCCACGGTACATTCATAATTGATTATTTTGGTATGCATGTCCAACAATAGTACCCTATTAGTGGACTTTGGAGTCATAGATGAGATTCATAGTTACCATTTCCCTTTGAGGATGGTCCTGAGCCTGGGATATCCTGGGACTGCAACACTTAAATATCCTCATTTGGATCTCTGTGATATTAATCCACTATGTGGATAAAATGGGCCAAGTGTGACCCAGTGTCTACACAATTTAAGGCGGTCCAACCAACCATGGATCACATTGCATGTATCCTCTCCCATGATGCAGAACCCAGGGTTACTATACACGCATCACAAAGATTATGGAGTTCCCTGACAGATTTATTCAAACACGATTTCATAACCATTAAAAACAACATGCACAGCTGCTTTGATGATACGTGCAGGATAGCACTGAATAATCTGAAGGGGATCCTGCGGGATAAGACTAGTACTAGGGGGGAGTGCTCGCCTAAGTGCACAGGCAGAGTAAAAGTGCTTTGGACTGTAGAAAAACTGTTTGGAACATTTTGCATGGGAAGAACTTTTACTGGCAGTCATCGACTAGGGATTCCAAAAAAATTGGTAATTTGTTGCAGGTGGCCCAGCATTAAGAGGGGTAAGAGTCATAGAGAGAACCATGTGAGTGCTAGGGCTTGGTCAGACCACTTCAAGTCTCTGTTCAAAGGACAGGTAGCCAGATTTCAGGATGGGGAGCAGTGCTCCACATTCCGTGTGGCTGTGAAGGAAGTGCAAACCGCAGTCAATCGGCAATTACACAACCGGGCGCCTGGCCCAGATGCAATACCTGCTGACTTATTCAAGGAGGAATTAGAACTGTGGGCTCCGCTACTGACCAATTGTTTTAACTCCTATCTGGAATTGGGAGACTACCCTCAGTCCTGGAAAAACGCAACTATCTATCCAATTTTCAAAAAAAAGGGAGATCCAGGAAGTCTCCTATCATATAGGCGTATTTCCTTACTAGCCGCTTCTTTCAAGATTTTTGGTCCTGCAGTTCTTTAGCATCTGGTACAATGGATCTCTCACAACATCATTCTTGCAGATATCCAATATGGTTTTTGGCCAGGCCTGGGGACACGTGATCATGCCCTTAATCTGTACCTGGCTTGAGCATCCTCCATCTTTGTAAGGGGCAAACCAGTTTATCTGGCATTTATGGACCTGAGCACCGCCTTTGATAGAGTTGATAGAGCAGCACTATGGCAAGTGCTCAGGTTCACAAGGTGCCCGGTTGAACTGGTAAAAGTACTGTAGATTATCAACGAGGATACTAGGGCATGTGCGAGATTTGGGAAACAGGGCCAATGCACTGGTTATTTTGAGGTGGCTTTGGGAGTATACCACGGCTGTGTTGTAGCCCCTGTACTGTTTGGTCTCTATATTAATGGCTTATATAAGGCACTGGTTAAGACAACGGCTGATTTTCTCAAGCTTTTCCTGAAGTGGCATATGCAGACAATACAGTTGTGTTTGCCCGCACCCCAATTGCCCTAACCCCAATTGCTTTGCAACAATGAATAGACACCTACACCACTTTTATGTCTCACCTAAAGTTATCAGTAAACTGTAAAAAAAAAAAAATAGGCTGTGATGGCATGTTCTAAAATGGGAGGAAGGAGGCTAAAAATGCGAAAAATGCTGAGCAATGGTGAAACCATCCCACGGGTGGAAAAATGTGATTACTTGGGCATGACCTTTAATGAAAATTGGTGGGGAGGTCCACACATGGTTAAACAGTGCTCTAAAATGAAACATGCGTTAGGGGGTTTGTCTCGCTTTAAGAACATTTGCCAGGGTCAACCAATTAAACTGATTCTGGCAGTTTATAAAGCATAGACTAAGGCTGCACTGAACTATGGTGTGGCTCTGTGGGGTAATTCAAAAATCTCACCTATGGATGTAATAGAATAAACTAATAATTAATAAACTTCTGGGTCTTTCCAGCTTGGCACCGAATTATGCTGTACACACTGAATTGGGAACCCCACACATAGGTGATGACTGGTACACTGCCCCACTTTCGCAGTGGTTGGCACTTTGGTTAAACCCAAGAGCAAACCTAACCCATGTGATCATCAAAGCCTTGATGCAGAGTTCATCTTGGCGCAAAATACCCTCGCTGAATTTTTATTCACAGTGCCTATCACAATTGAACGCCCGAAGTCTGCAGAGTCCCATTGTCCTTTTAACGTGTGCTATATCCTATATACGAACACATATAAGCAAATGTTTCTTTCTATGGTTGTGGCTTACATGGAAACAATTGGGCTTATGATTGAATCAAACAGGAGACATCTGCTTATTTCGGGCCCAGATGGCATTCAACCTTATCTTTTGCATAGCAACAAAATGATAGACCGATGGGCATTGACTAGGGCCCGATTCAACTTACTACGGCTCAGAGCGACAACTAAGAATTAGTTGAGTGTTGAGCAGTCCACAGTCTGCCCGGGGTGTAGCGCTCCAAAACAAGACTTGTTGCACTTTGTTTTATTTTGTCCTTTTTACCATGACATTAGAAAGAAGACCATCGCCCTGTTGCTCAAAAGTTTTAGTCAAGCCCAACCTGCTTTGATCTTTTTGTTGCATGCAGAAACAATGCTTTCCATGAGATTGCTTGGAATTTTTGCGAAAATCCTGGTATCGAAGGAAAAAGATGCTTGAGGGCGAGTTTTAACCTGTTTTTTAACTTGAGTTTTTACAGTGATTTTAACCATTTTGTTGATTATTATTGATGCATTGTTGTTTTTACTGTTGGTTTATGGATGTTCATCTGAATAAACTTTGATGATGATGATGATATATATAATTACCACGAGAACATTTGACCTTTGCATATTGTTGAGGACTATTTATTAATTATAGACCCTTTTTCGAATTATGATACTTCATACACATTACCACGCCTTACCTGCATCCTATGTTGGGATCTACACCTCTGCAGCTCTTGGAATTTATCTTTTGGTATTTTAGTTCACTGTATATTTCTGTGAATTCTTTTTATTTAGTTGGTTTTTGTTGCAAAATGCAGTATGTTTTTTACTGTTGTTTACATTTTTTGCACCGGATTTACAGGTGTTGGGACACTAACAAGATAGCCACCATGAGTGGGCATTGGAGCTTCAGCCTAGTGCTGAATGGGTCATGTGCACGCTGTTGCACATGACCTAATGCTCAGGGTTTTGTAGAAAGCCCTTACTTGGGACATACCGTGTTTGTTTCCAGGATTGCAAAAATCTCCAAATTAACTCACAGGGCCTCATCCTGAGTTGGGCGTTATCCTGGTGGAATTACCGTTGAGCGGTGTTAGCGTTAAAGTCGAGAGGAGTCACGCAGAAATCACTGTATTATGAGCTGGTGGACACGCGCACATGTCCCCGGCATTAACGCTAATACCGTTTGACCAAATAACACCCGGAAGCATGTTAACGCCCAAAATCCCAGCCTAAATAGCGCTAGCGTAATCAGCAGCCAATATCGCGCGGTAATAGCGCACAAGAAATGCGTCGCCGCCATAACAGGCAGTACTGTGGTGGCCATTTTGGAAATCGCAATCCATTAAAAAACTCTGAGAAGATCTGGTGCAGAATGGACTGGGCAATAGCGGGGAAACCCTTGGATGAGGTTCTTTGGCTGCCATATTCAGACGGACCTGAGAACATGCACAAAAGTGCGCTCACAGCACTGGTAGAGGAAATATGGGACGAACAGGTTACACGGAAAGGGATCAACACATTCCCATATACATTTATCCCTTTATGCCAGAACCCCCCAATTCTCCCCAGGTGTGGAATGGTGGACATATCGACAGTGGAAAGGGGAAGGATGGAAGGAGGTTAAGTTATTCGACCAATGCAAATTGGACTTTGGGGTATAAGAAAAAGAGATATTTCAATATCAACAACTTTGGCCCTGGCTGATTAACCCTCAGATGAAGGCAGCGGCAATGAGACAATTCATACTGTTCGAAGACTATATCATCACTAATACAGGCAACAGAAAGTTGGTATCGGACCTCTAGAAATTGTTATCGGTGGTCCCTGTGAGAAACCTGACGGTGTCTCCCTGACTAGTCCCCGGGGATCTGTCATACAGGTGGCCAGAACACGGCCATCGCTATTGGATCCAGTTCCTGGGGGTGGACCAGTGAGGGAGGATCACCTTGATAGGGGGTCCTCGGGAGTGGAAGTGGGACACCGACGGGTGAGATGCAGTAGCCCCCTTCTTATAACACCTCTGCCCATCCTACCCTGTAGGATATTCAAAGTCTCTACCCCAGCCCCCTTTTTCTGACTCTAACACTCTCGCACATTATTAAAGACAATGGACAAACCCCAGAGCGTTTACCTGATGTGTTCCAACACAAGGGTCAGTCAAAGTTAGGCAATTGACCTAAATCACACACACCTGATGGCCCTTTCCCTTCCCCACAGGGATAAAAGGTGAAGCACGAGAGCACCAGACAACCAAGGCAGACAGCATGGCGAGACAGCTATCCAGGCATGGCAGTTCAAGAGGAGGAGAAAGACGGCACAAACCGAAAGGGTGACAAGGAGAGAAGCGACCTTGCTCTTTCCGGCCAAAGCCCATGAGGCCTCCGTGGAACGAATTGTAAGACCACAAACAATAGATCAAGTGTGTTGCAGCAGATGTCAAAGGTACCCAGAGCATGCCTACGCTGATAATGTGGTACCGCCTTGACTCCAGATACAAAGAAAGCCAAGCGGTTCATCACAGGCGGTGTGTCGAGTGGAGGACCGATAAAGAAACCGAACTGTGTTGAACAAAAGTAGCAAACGACTTAATGTAAAAGGGGAAAACCAGATGCAGCTGAGACAGGCACAACATGGGTGCTCACTTGAGAAACTCTGGGCGATCACTCGATTGTTGAAACTGCTGTTACCAGAAGGCCTTGGGAAAGGAGAGAACAGGGTCAAAATGGTCATGCCGGGGTCTGGTAAAATCCTGTGTACAGTCGAAAGTCTTTGACCGGCAGATGATCATGAATAAGGGAAGTGAATCCCACATCATAAGAAAGTTAAAGGAACTGTGAAATTGGCAAGAGTGAACCCGATTTAGGGATGCCGATGAAAAGGGGCAAAGTCTAAGGTTCCAAAGGAATAGTGTGCTGACTAGAGTGAACCCGGCAGAGGGTGGTCCACATTGAATTGTTTGAAAAGACATTAAGATTCGTGAATACCACAATGTGGTCTGCACCCGGAAGAGGGGGACCCATGAGTGAAGAATTGTCACCCCAAGTGCAATCCGAAATAACTTTTTGTTTGATTACATGAACTATCAGATCCTCGGAAGCAGGAGAGACAACCTCCGAAAAGTCTGATCTTGAAAGGAACTGTTTGAGGGGTCTGCGCCCAGAAGAGGCGAAACCCAACATACAAGCAGAAAGTAACCTTTGTTGTTATTTTGAACACATCAGACCCTCGAAGGCAAGAAATGTTTTATAGAGCAAGAGACTTGGCCATCGAAGATCCTGATAGTTGAAAACGGAACTGTCGTCTCGTGCTGGGAAAGCTTGAGCGTGTGCTGCTCTCCAGAGTCCTGCCTTGTTCCGTGCTCAAAAAAGTGGGAAGGGAGACCACGACTACCACATCCTGACATATTGTTTGTGAACACTTCTTTATTTCTTATGAGCCCTATCCCACACACTTTTGCATTTTAGCATACGAATTGGCAATAGGTTTTTCTTAGTATAGGCCCTTTCTATTTTGACAAGACGCCAATAGAACTGCATTATTTTGATTTGATGGTCATAGCTTGCTCCCATCTTAGACTTAGGTTTAGATTAGGCATTTTTCCACCCTACCTACACAGTTTAATAAACACCCTTGAACTGTTATGACTTGTGTCTGTCTATTCTTGATACCATGCCTTCCTTACAACCCTGACTCCCCAAACTGGCCATACATCAAGCAATGGGAAACTACCCTATGGCATCCAATACTGCCAGAACAATGGGAGAAGCTATGGTTGGACATTCCCAAATTGACGAGAGCAATTCAGATCCGGGAGAAGTGGATAGAAGTAATGGTTATGTGGCACTATACCCCCGCTAGATTGAAATGAATGTACCCTAATGCTTCTGATTTGTGTTGGCGGAAATGCAGAGGGTGGGAGACTGGGGTCATATCTGATGGTCTTCCCCAAAATTGAAACAAGTCTGGAGAGAGGTGAATAGCAATCTGGGGCAAATGTTTGGTACGCAGGGGAGGGGGGGACATGGAACAAGTGATGCTGGGTCTTAAAGGTCAAGCTCAGACCGACATAACCAGAAGCCAAAGCAGGGCCTATGCGATACAGTCCCGGGGCAGCACGATTGGTGATTGCACAAAGAAAAATGGAAACAAACAGACCCACCAGTGGAACATAACTGGATTATGAAGATATGGAACTTTGTATCAATGGAGTGGCTGACATACTCCATTCAGGGAGATCAAGCCCGCTTTAGCAAAGACTGGGGAATGGTCATGACATTTCTATAGGACGACTACAGGGAGTCCAGGTGCCCACAGAGACTGTGTATCCTGGGTAAAATGTAAACCTCTACTTAAAATGCATAACCTTTGTCTTTGGGTCGGATCTGGGGATGGGGAAGAGTACAGGGCAAAGGGGCAGGTCTTGGCCGCACAACAAAATGTAATAAAAACAAGTTTAAAACTTTTTTTGTAGGGTGCTAAGGGCAATCTCTCACTCTCTCATCTAGAAGATTCAGTTCCTTCCCTACCCAGGCGTCCTTACTCCCCAGATTACAATGTAAAGCTGTTTAACCCTTACTATCTAGATTATGACTTTAATATAAATGAGAAACAGAAGCCAATCGCCTTATCTATCAAATCTCCCCCAGGGACTGCATAGACTAGACGTGTCGGTCCAGTCTAGAAAGTTATCTTTGTTGTTAGTGGCTAAAAGGTTGATAGGGTTGTGCCTTTCAGACAATCTACCTGACTTGCTCTCCCTGCACTCACACCCTGATGTTCCTCTCCCTGTCTCTAACTGCTGTTCTCCTGCAGCTACTCTCCTTCCTCTAACACCACGCCCCTTCTCTCGTTCTCTCGACATCCTCCTATTCTAACCCTCATATACATCTCTCTCCTCCTACTACCTGTCCTCACCCTTTGATGTTACCACTCCCTGCTCTGCACTACTACTGCCTCTACTACACTAGTACCCGCACCTCCACACTACTACTCTGTCATCCACCCTGCCACTACCACTGCCACTCCACAGTACTACTACCAGTCCTCCCCAGCTTCTTCTCAATCACCCTCCTTTCACTCTCAACCACCTTCCAGGCACTCCCTACACCCCCTCTAAAACTAATGCACACTCACAAAATAGTACCCCTTCCTCTCACCAACCAGTACCTCACCTTTTCTCCAATGTACCACCACACTCCAATCCACTGACCTCCATCTGCTGGTCTCTTCGTCTGCCAGATGATCCTCCTCTGATCTCACCAGAACAGCCCACACCTTCAAGTTTCCTGCTGCCCCTCGTATCTCCCTTCCTTCTCCAATTGGATTACTGGCCCCGGCCACTCTGGCCCTGCCTTCCCCCACCGGGGTGTGTTACAAACAAAGGAAGTTACAAATAGCGGGTTTAAGGCTGCCCCTTTTTCCCCAGGCAGGATCACTGTTCAGGCAAAATGCCAGCCTGTGCTGCAAAGTGGGCAAGTTTGTGATGGGGGACTCGATGTGGGCACGTTTGTGGTGGGGGACTCAAAGTGGGCACGTTTGTGGTGGGGGACTCGATGTGGGCACGTTTGTGGTGGGGGACTCGATGTGGGCACGTTTGTGGTGGGGGACTCAAAGTGGGCACGTTTGTGGTGGGGGACTCGATGTGGGCACGTTTGTGGTGGGGGACTCGATGTGGGCACGTTTGTGGTGGGGGACTCGATGTGGGCACGTTTGTGGTGGGGGACTCGATGTGGGCACGTTTGTGGTGGGGGACTCGATGTGGTTTCCCTCAAGGGAAGTGAACTTTCTTCAGTTTACTGGTGTTCTGTGACTCCTTGGTGTTATTTGGTGCTGCGGTTCCTGTGAAGCAATGCACGTCATCTCCAGCATATATATATATATATATATATATATATATATATATATATATATATATATATATATATATATATATATTATATAAATATATTTATTTCTCTCTCTCTCCCCAACTCAGATGATTGTAGACTACTGGTGTAGAACACTGATTGGTTGTAAACATGCGTGTGGTTTCTCACCACTATTGTGCCTCACTTATGGTATTGGGAAAGAAAGAGAAAACCTGGCCAGCATTTTCTGTACGAGGCATGGGGAGATGCAAGGAGGTACTGCACATATACAAGCAGGCACTTGGGGAGGGGACAGAAATGGGGGCCCTGTCAACTGCCACCTTCCCCCGCTGGTGTAGGACTGGCTCTGCCTTCCACCCTGGTAGGCCTCCCACCCCAAGCTGAGAGGGGTTCCTATCCCCTTGTGATAGGATCAGGCTACATACCTTCTCACACTCAGATGCATTAAACCTTTGAGACAAATACATTACATTAATTTGCTCTGAATGTCCATTGTTGTAGGTCAGCAGGCGGGTAGCTTTCACCAAATCGTTTATTTGTCTTGCTCTGCATGAGAATCTTTACTCAAGAGTCCTAAAGGCCATGGGGGTTACTCTCTTTTCCACACATTTCATTTACCTCTGTTGCGCATGTGCCTACCTTACCTCCAGATTCCAGAATGCAGTGTGGGTTTCTCTCTTTCTCACAATGTCCTATAAAAACTAACACACACTTGTAGGCCTCTACTGGAAGTTTCAAAATGCAACACAGTTTTTCTCACTTTATCACAGTTTGAAGCCATCCCTAACCAGGGCAGCTTGTGGAGCAGCTCAGGGTACAGCGTGGCACTGGAGGGGGGCAAAGGGGCTGCACCCCTCCGCGCATGCATGATTGCTAAAAAGAGGATATCGAGGTCCTGGAAGTCAAGTAATTCTTTCAATATTGATGACTAGGTGGAGGAACTTCTCACTGTTTCAACATATGAGAAAGCTATTTAGAAAAACGCAGATGAAGTTGACAAGTTCTGGGACATATGGAGCAGCTTCCTTGACGTTTATGGATAAAGCAGGAATTGAATTTGAACAAGTATGTCCCTGGCTTTATAAAATGCTATTGGTGTATGCTTACTTAATATTTTATGCAATTGTTGTGTGATATTTTCATGATTGTTAAAAAATAATTTAAAATGCTAGATTTTAGTTCTTTGCTTCGATATTGTCTTTCTCTTCCTTCTCTTCTTTCCCTTCTTCTCTTTTCTTTTGTCCACACTTTTATTCTTCTCCTTGTTTTCATTATTCAGAAATAGTTAGAGACCGGTTGTTTAGTATGTTTATACTTTAAATGATTAACTGTATATTTAATTGATTAGTGCTGTTTAATGTTATTATTTGTTAATATGGAAAATAAAAATATTAGATCCGAAAATGAGGGGGACGGCATGGGCTTCGAGGTGTGTGTTACAAAAGAAGAAGCCAGTAAGAAAATCAAGATGGCAGACACTCGGTTTGTCATTTCATGAATTCCAGAGTGAGGCACAAGCATACAGCCAGTAACCCAGCATCCATCAACCAATCCCCTCTGAGAACACAAACCAAACTAGACTGCCACAGCAACCAATCACCAAGAGCAGCTTATGCAGAGGAGCTAACATAGGGTATATATGCGCCGAAGGAATAGACCACACAATGGGTTGCTGTTGGGGTCCAAGGAGTGAAGAGTGATGGTGAGAGCTGTGGAACCATGAAAGGTGACACAGAGCCTGTAAACGGCCAAAGAAAAGCTTACATAAACCCTGATATCCCTGATGATAGACAAGATGATTTGACGGTAATAATAAGCTTGATATACTTGATGAGTTGTGGTTTACAAGAAGCATGATATCCATGGAGAGAAGCCTGATGAACTTAAACTGACTTAAACCAGAGATCCTTGATGAGCGAAGGCTGACAAAAAGCCTAAGGAACTGGACAGAGTATGGTCGGAAAAGGGCCTGAGAACCCTGATGGGCCAAAGTTAAATAAAGACCCAAATACTGTGATGACTCAAAGCTGAAATGGCAACTCCAATCTGATGATAAGGGGCTGAGAAAAGAGGAAGTGAAATCTTGTGGGGAGGTTGGACCCTTACAAAAGTAGTCTAGGAGGGCACAGCAGGGGCTCAAGAAGGAGACTTACTAGAGAACATGGAGAATATAAAAGGAAAAATAAACGATAAAAAAGAAGATAGAAAACGAGAGTTGAAAGACCTAAAGAGACTCCATGAACACTTAGACCTGCAAGAAGATCAACATGAGAAGAAAGTGAGAGAGACATTCTGGTACAGAAAATACACGTTTCCAACACATTCGTCTACATTGTTCAAAGCAACTTAAAAAAGTTTTGATGGAGTCCCATGTCTTGTGGACTGATAGTGGGGTGATCCAGGGGGCCACCCCAAACTAGTGGATGCTGGTCCCAGAGGAGGTATAAAGGGGATACCTATACCAAACCTACTGGGTACCCGCACTAAGGCAAGGGGAAGTCACAATAACACCTTCGGACATGGTCCATTTGGCACAACCCGACCTATAGTACTGGCAAACAGGGAGAGCTATCCAACCTATTATCCAGACCCAAAGGAAGGATGTTGCAGTGCTTTGAATAACCAGGCAAGGGTTTCGATAAATTTATCTTTTCAACATTGCTGCCAAATCATCAATTAAACAAGGGAATCAGAAGAGCGCGGGTCACATGACTCTCAACAGGAACACTTGGCAAAGACATTGAAGAAAAAGAAACATATCCACGTCTACCATGCAAAGGTCCAAATAAACATTAGTCTTGTGCTCCTGCTAGTGTTACATGAACTACAAAGTTGCACATTTCTTGCGATGGAGAGTTACGATTACAACAGTTTCTGATGCTTACCTTCACTCAAGGTACCGGAAGGCAGGGCAAGTTTCTCTTTTTCTCACAATGTTCAGTAACTACAGTTGAGTACTTGTGGGCTTTTACTCCAGTTCAAAGAATTCAATGTGGTTTTCTCCATTTCTGATGAGGTTCCGCGATCATTGTTGCACACAAATTGGGGAGGAAGGATAGCTCAGGGGCGGACAACGCGTTCCTCTTGGGCGCAACACAAGTTCGAATCCCGATCCGCGCTTAGAAACCAATCACTGGTATTAAGCGCTTTGTAAAAGAACAATAATTATAATTATAACCTTCCCTCCATGTTCTGTAATCCAGTGCAGCTTTCAAATAGTTGTTCAATTATTACATTGAGGTTGCTGTATCGGAAACCTTGAATGTAGATTCCAGTGTGCAGCACTGTTGCTCTTTTATCTCACAATGTTCACTGATCACTGATGCACACTTGGAAACCTTGAATGTGGATTCCATTGTGCAGCACTGCTGCTCTTTTATCTCACAATGTTCACTGATCACTGATGCACACTTGGAAACCTTGAATGTGGATTCCATTTTGCAGCACTGCTGCTCTTTTATCTCACAATGCTCACTGATAATTGATACACACTTGGATTCCAGGGCGCAGCACTGCTGCTCTTGTATCTCACAATGTTCACTGATCTTTGATGCACACTTGGAAACCTTCAATATAGATTCCATTGCACCGCAATGCTGCTCTTTTATCTCACAATGCTCACTGATCACTGATGCACACTTGGAAACCTTGAATGTGGATTTCACCGAGCACTGCTGCTCTTTTATCTCACACTGATCACCGATGCACACTTGGAAACCTTGAATGTAGATTCCAGCGCGCAGCTCTGCTGCTCTTTTATCTCACAATGTTCACTGATCATAGATACACATTTGGAAACCTTGAATGTGGAGTCCAGTGCACAGCACTGCTGCTCTTTTATCTCACAATGCTCAATGATCACCGATACACACTTGGAAACTTTGAATATATATTCCAGTGTGCAGTACTGCTGCTCTTTTATCTCACAATGTTCACTGATCATAGATACACATTTGGAAACCTTCAATGTGGAGTCCAGTGCACAGCACTGCTGCTCTTTTATCTCACAATGCTCAATGATCACCGATACACACTTGGAAACTTTGAATGTGGAGTCCAGTGCACAGCACTGCTGCTCTTTTATCTCACAATGCTCACTGATCATTTGTGCACACTTGGAAACCTTGAATGTAGATTCCAGTGCGCAGCTCTGCTGCTCTTTTATCTCACAATGCTCACTGAGCATTGATGCACACTTGGAAACCTTGAATGTAGATTGCAGTGTGCAGCTCTGCTGCTCTTTTATCTCACAATGCTCACTGAGCATTGATGCACACTTGGAAACCTTGAATTTAGATTGCAGTGTGCAGCTCTGCTGCTCTTTTATCTCACAATGCTCACTGAGCATTGATGCACACTTGGAAACCTTGAATTTAGATTGCAGTGTGCAGCACGGTTGCTCTTTTATATCACAATCTTCACTGATGTTTGTTGTTATGAACTTAGCAACTTTGAATCCAGGTCATAGAGTGCAGCATGGCTGCTCTCTCATTCTCACAATTCTTACTGGTGTTCATTACACTCTTGGGAGCCTTCACTGAAGGTTCCAGAGGGTGGTGTGCTTGCTCTTTTGCTCTCACAATGTTCAACGATGGTGGTTACTCGCTTGGGAACTGTCACTCCAAGTGCCAGGGTGCAGCACGGCTGCACTTTTGCTCTCAGGATGCTATAATTTATGCCAGCAGTCTGGATGTTCATGGTTACCCTTGGCCTGCTTTCTCTGTCTTTCTTCTACTTCACAGGGGCCCTGAGTCCCTCTCACCACTATGGTGACCCAGTGGCCATCGCATGACTCGCTCTTTGGCTGTTCGTTCTGCAGTGTTCTCATTCTCTACCTCTTAGGCAACATGGGGATCTCTAACTCCATGAAGCATGAGCTGCTTGTTTCCTGCATCCTTGATGTGTTCTCTCTCCCTCATAGCTGCTGATGGCTTTGGTGTTGAGCGGTTAAAGGTGCGTCCCCTTAGGCTTTTCCCGTACCTGGTTGGAAAAACCCTATTCTGAGGCTTTTGTTCGCGCACCTTGCTTCTGCCTCTCAAATTGAGCCTTTTCACAATCTCGCTCTCCAGCTCTGGCGAGGTCTCATTTCTCTTTATCTTACAATGCTTGCCAGCCTCTCATTTCCAATTGGGTTGGATTCTCTTTTCTTCCCACAGGCACTGCACTTCAGCTTCTGCTTTGGCAGGATCTCCGTTCCTTTTGGCAAACAATGTTCATCAGTGTTCTTCTCGCCCTCTGGTAGTATTCTCTCCACTTCCCACCACATAGCTCGCCAGAGTCCCTTGTCTGCTCTAGCAGGATACCCTGTCTCTGGTCTGCTGGTAATCCTTCACATGCAAACTGTCAAAAATGTCTCAAGAAATACTCTGAGTCTCAAAGATGGTTCAATGGTTTTTATTTTAATTTTCAGGGCCTCCGGACCATCCCTCTATCTCTTTCTGTCTCACTCTCTCTCATCGAGAAAGCACCAATCCTCCCGAGCCCAGGCATCCATACTTCCCAGGTTAGTATATACCGATATTTCACCCCCTACTTCTAGGTTCTAACGTATACTAAAGGTGAAGACCTAAAGGTAGAACGCATTATCTATTGAACCTCCCTCAGGGACTTTCTAGACTGACACTGCACTATTCAGAGGTCAGCTATAAAAATAGGGGTATTGGTTTGTGCCTTTATAACACTCTTCCTATAATGATCTCCTTCTTATCATGCCCACATAAACCTCTACCTCTCACTTCCTGATGTTCCCCTCTGAAAAGTCTCCTCCCTTCTACTCGACCCACCTCCTTTTATTCTATATCTTCTTCTGTCCCCCAATGTCTTCCACTCCTTCTATGTCTTACCTCCACCCTTTAATGTTTCTACTCCCTCCCAGACCCTTCTACCCTTTCCACCACACAGCTACTACCTCCTCTCTGCTACAATGCCTTCCTCCAAACTCCTACTCCATCCTCAACACTATGCGATGAATCCAGGGAACTCGTCACTTCTCCCCAGGGGGGGCCTCCCTGTGAGGCTAGGGGGGTGAGCCTGCTCCGCAAAGCGGCAAGTGGGACCTCACCAGGAGAGGCTCCCCCTTAGGGGACAATGACTCCCATTCCTGTGAGGAACTCCCAAAGCCAAGCCATATAATGGAATATATGGGACTGTCTCCCGTATCCAATACTCCCAATTATCAAGACTTGAAGGAGGAACAAGTGAAAATATGCTATCCCCAAGAGAAAAGAGCAGCTAGCTCTTTAAGTGAAAAGTCTCTATCCACTGAGATGAGTGGATTTCAAGAGGAGTGTTAGTTAACTACGAGGAGGAAAGGAAGAACGAAGAGAGAGGATCGCATGGTGAGGCCCCTTGTTAATGCTACGCTATCTGGACGTGCAGTTGTGGACTAGAGCTTAGCCTGTGAAGTCCAATCTTGCTGGACACTGGCAACCGAGAAGCGAGCTGCGTGGAGAATGAAGGAGATGAGATTCTGCGACACAAGCAGAGCCAAAGTAGTGGTGGTGGCGTGACCACGAGATCACAGTGGTGGGCATGCTCCCCGTTTAACGGCACTGAGACTGCTGAGGGGAGACCACTACAGCTGACACAGTTCCCCAGTGCGGAATACCAAAATTGGGAGAGAAGACGATCCGCGTCGGTTAAAGACGCTGGCACGGAAATGAAGAAAGAAGAGAGAATGTCTGGAGAGACCCTAACCGTAAGAAACCCCGAGACGTTCCCACCTGAACAAGAAGGTAATGGGAAACTGGAGAGGAACGTGAACCGAGGCGGGAATCATTATAAGAATGCTGAAACTTGGTCCAGTAGAAACGAGAAAAGTGAGAAAGTAAATCTAACAAACTTTAACTGGCTCAGTGAAGGAAAGAGAAGCGTAACCCACACTAAAAGGTAAACCAATAGAGCTTAAATAGAAAAGGAGTTGTTGCAAAACTTGAACTGCCTAAATGACCGAGAGAGAATAATAACTAATCCTAAATGAGTGGGAAGGAGCTAAAGAGCTTGAAACACACTTCAAAGAAAGTGAGAAAGGCCTAGAAGCCTTTATGATATACAACTTAAAATAAAGTACAGTATTATGCTTGAAAGAAGGGGAGATTAACCCTGTGTGTGAAGTGAATGAATGGTATATAACAATGACAGAAGACAAGGAGTATTTATTTATTTATTTACCGCGGCCCGGAGGCATCGTGGTAGAAGGCGTAAGAAGCATTTATAAATATTAACTGACAAGAAAATTGTGATAAGTCCTGTGAAGTCATCACAAAACCCCAGCCTAAAGTCTCTTCCCATGTGGCCAGGGGAAGGCAGCCGCTACCTGATCCTAACCCTGGCGGTGGTATCAGGGGAAGGATCACATGGGAGAAGACGGCCATCAGGGGGAAGTGGTGACTCCGCGAGGAGTGACGTGGTATTCATCTTCTTTTGAAGATACAGAGGAAGCCAGATATTTGATGGCATACGGTCAATGTACATATCCATCTAATATCAATGTTTAGAGAGCCTGTTGTAAAAATCCAGTTGAACAGAACCGAGTTGGTATCTCAAACACTCAAGAATTGAGTTGTCATGATTCTGTCTTGATGAGAAATCCTCACTCTAATGTGAAATTGCCGACTCAGTACCCAAGTTTCCCTTACTGCAGTAACTCTCAATTTATAGGACAATCTGATTTAATTGATCATAAAAGGTACCAACTTATTATTACACACTCTCCTATGGACTACGATTCCCATAATGCCAAAAGTACTGGGAGGTAGAAGAGTAACTCAGAGGCAATGGGGACTCAGACGTTTGTGTATTTAACGGTGCAGTCTAGTCATTTCCCACTAGAGCACCGGAGTGGGATATTTAAAACCCATGATGAGACCCAGCTGAGTAGTAAAGAGGAAGAAGCAGTTCATGGCTGTGCGCGAGGCGTAGCAGAGGGAGCTCAAGCCATTCCAAGGTGGAGGAGCAGCCACAGAGAGAAGTTCGCCAGTAGAAGTCACCCCAATGGATGAAAACCAGAAGAACTGCAGAGTATGCGCAGCAGAAGATGGTGTACTAAGGAGAATCCCAGCTATGAAGGAGACACGTTACCGAAGTAGCGTGAAGCAGACCGGGGAAGACGCAGAAGATCAATGGAGCAGTCATTGCTCCGGAAGACAGCTGCGCAACTCACCCTAAGTTTGCCGAAGTGGGAGAGAAGGCAGACTAATTGCAGAAGCACCACCGCGAGGACCAACAGCCAGAAGGAGATGCCACGAAGAACCGTTGAGTTGGGAGAGAGCACTGACCCCGGGGTGCTCCTAGCATGAAAGCTGTCACAAACTAATGATTTTGAATTCTGAACAACTACTAAATCCAAGCAGAATGTATTTGATCAATAATATTTAAATAAGGAAAATGAAACTAAGTGGCGAAGAAGAAAGACTTTGGGAAAACTCCAAGAGGGGGAAAGTTTGTAACCAACAGTACCTACAGCCAAAAGGCTGTCAAATGACTTTGTGCAAACTCCAAGAGAGGAAGAATTGTAATCAGTATTACCTACAGCCAAGAGATTGTCAAAACACTTTGGGTAAACTCCGAAGGTTTATAGCCAATACTATCCACTTGAAAAAGGCTGCCAAAAGGCTGTTGACAGACTTTGGGTGAGCTACCAGTGGAGAAAGTCTCTAACCAACATTATTTACAGCCCAGAGGCTACAGGCAGACCAGACCCAGACAACCCCTGGGAGTAGCTCATAACCAGCATTACCATCAGTCAAGAAGATGTGAGAAACCCATAATAAGGAAAAGCATAGGTCCCCTTTTAAGAGATATAATTTTGAGAAAGCATATATCTCACATTGCCAACAGTCAAGAAGTTATGAAACCACCCCGAAAGACTGGTGTGGGAATATTGGAATGAAGCCATAAAGTCTTAAGTTAGTGGTAGGAGTTTTCTTCCTGGCCAGCAGGTATACCAGGAAAGGGCTTACAGTGGTTAGCCCTGGCAGGCGAGTTGACCAGGAAAAGAAGATGATGGTTTGATATATTTGGGGCAGAATGATTTCTTGATTTCTTGAAAGAACTTTTGTTGAATGAAAAGAACTTATGTACTTTATCATTTATTGACAAACAGTAACTCAATGGATGCAAGTTGTTGTTTGCTATTCTGATAAAAGAGTTTTGTTAAAAGAAGAAGCATTGAGAAAGAGTGACGTGCTATCTTGGCAAGAAGAAGTTTCTATTGAAGACAGTGTTATATGATTACAGAACAATTGCATTTGGTTTTGGAACCTGAGTTTTGGTAGAAAGTCGATCATCCTAGCAAGAGGTATATTGTGGAAAATATTGAGTTATTTGAACTGTCAACCAGCTTTAGTGAAAATAACATTTGTTGTTTCTTCAAGAACTTTGCTATTTCTTTTGTACAGAACCTTGGTGAAACAGAACTATAATCTGAGTATTCCTGAACTGACCAAGGGAAAGGAAATACAACCCTGGTAGCAAGGAATACTTCCAAGAACATTTGAGTTTGAATTACAAAACTGTTTTGGTTTTGTTAAACTAAATTTTAGCCACATTCTCCTTATATGAGTTTGTTCTATGTATTAGTGTGAGGGTCAGAGATATTTTGGACATTGGGCCAGTTTTCTTTAGTCTTAGTTTGCTAGGTAGCAATCTCTCCATTATTGGGGAATGTTATGCATTCATCCAACCCCTTTTTATTTTGAATCAATGGCAAACTCCAAGAAAACTTTACCTTTGTATCCATCTTACATTTCTGACCCATCAAAGAATACAAAGGAGAGAAAGGCAAAATATACCGACAAGAGAAATAAGAATCCCAAAGAGACTTATAGTTTGCCTGAATATGCAATCCCTTAACCTAAGGAACCGGCCAGACTCAAGGAAAGTTATTGCATTAAAGAGGGGGAGCAGCAGGAACCTGTTAAGGGACTTGTCTGAGCTAATACGAGGAGTCAGGAAAGACTATTTGAAAATTACATATTAAACTGGAGTTTAAAAGACTTGTGATGAATCCAAAGGAGTAATCATGGATTCCCTGGTGGTGACCTCCTCCCATGTGGCCAGTAAAAGGCTGCCGCTACCTGATCCTGACCCTGGGGGTGGCTATATGAGGGAGGATCACATGGGAGGAGACAACTACTGGGGAGATGTCATTGCTTCATTGAACGAGACACGCTATCCCCCCTTTCCCATGAGGAAGACCCTCTAATACCCAAGACCTTAAGGGCCTATTGTCAGCTGTTTGTTTCCCTTTGTAGAGGAAGTAAAGAGACCTCCTCCCAATATTCTGTAGGTCAAACCCCCAACTATGACCTAGACACACAAAGCTCCAACAAAACCCCCTTTTCTCCCGAGATAACTTTTTGGGGAAATGGTTCTCTCATGTAAACTACTGAGAAAAACTATCTAAACGCGATATGTCCAATGACATCCATGGACTCCAACTCCCATAATCACCAAAGTACTAAGACGAGGAGGATGAAGGAGTTGGAACAATGTAACAGGAGCCCGAAGCTCAATGTGCAGACTAGTTGTTCTACAGAAGTACCTGTACACGGGACATTTAAAGATGACAACTGCACCACTAAGTGTGGCAGTGCAGGAGTAGATGTCGGCTCCTATGCAGAGGCTTTCGAGTGGGGGACACACATACTGGTGTGGCGGACAAGAGGATTCCACCGAGGTAGAAGGAGAAATGAAGTGCTCGAGCAGGACGTGCTGCAGAGACGCCAGGAGCCACGAGAGATTTCATGTATGCTCGATAGCTTGAAGAGGCAGCCTTCTCCAGACCTGGACCTGAAGGAAAGCAGGCCTATGACTGCGAAGCTGAGAAGGAAGCAGGAAGGATGTCTGCACAGTCCAGAGTGGGAAGCGAGCGGAAGAGCCACTCCACAGAAGCGCACACAGGACTGGAGACGCTGGAGAGAACCGGTGAGTCAACCCAAAGCAAGTGGGCACCCTGGGGCATTCCAGCAACCGCGCCAATGCCAATTTGAATGTTATGAGATTGCTAATACAGAAACTACAAGAAACTTGTTTGAATGCAGAAAAGGCACAGTACAGAAACAAGCCCTAGTGGAATATGGATGCATGGAGTCAAGAACGATATATGCAGTTTTGGTTATACAAAGGAAATTTGAAACACATAAGAATTCCTCGCAAGGGAAGGATATCAGGCAATTGAAAATGCATAAAATGTCCTGGTAAGAGAAGGATACCAGAGAAGTGAAACACAAGGGAAGTCCAGGCAGAAAAGCAAACTTGGAATTCCACAAAGAGTCCTGGCAGGGGAGTACATCAGGTCAGTTGCAAAGCTACAAGAACCTCTAAAAGAAGGACAGTGTTTGCCAGGAAAAGGAGAGACTTGCGTTAAAGAACGACTCTTGCAGAACTTGTTGCCTAACAGGAACATTGTGAATCAAGGAGAGACACAAAGCACCTGTTAGTAAAACAGACACTGCCATCCCATTGCAGAATCCAGGGGAAGAGAAGCACCCTCTGAGTCCAAGGTATTTCACCTTTGAGATTTGGTGGAGCTATTCTAATTTTCATTTGAGAACATTTTCTTTCCAGTTTCAGGTTGAAGACATTTCCTTTCACACTTTATTGTTTTGTGTGTAGTGTTAGGGTCAGGATAGGAAGTCTTGGACACAATGATGGCTTTTTAGTTATTGACATCCTGACACAGACAGATCCTTGGTTTTGTTTTTTAGCTAGGGAAACTCGTCTTTAGAATAGGGTCAGAGAGGCATTTTCCCAACCCATTTTCATTTTAATAAAAGTCTTTAACAAAAAACATGACATATTTGTGTCTGACTTTCATTTTGGACCCCTCACAGACTAAAGTGAACAGTATAAGGAGTCATTCTCCTGACCTTATTGATTTTTTGGTTCAACTTGGTGGAAGTGTTAGATAGCATTCGTTTTTGGATGGTGGACTCTTTTTGGACATTTCAAGATGACTGAGGAGCACCTAGTAAAGTAGGTAGGGAATACCCCATAGGGATAGGGATAGTTAGGTTTTAACCATATCATTTAATAAAGTAATTCTGAAGATGCCCTCTGAGAGGCTGCATCCTACTTCTGATCTGCCATAACTACTATCACCACTCCACCACACCTTCAACTCAAACAACCTTCTTTCACTTGCACAATCACTTCACATTCACTCCCTAAACTCTCTCTCTCCTCAACACACATGCCACTCTTTCATGCACACTCACGATGCAGTACTGCATGCACTCACTAAACAATGCCTCACCTGGTCCACAAATCACCCTTCCTACTGCTGGTCTTTTTGTCTGTCACCTTCTCCTACTCCTCTGATTTCACCCAAACAACCCACAACTATCTGGGGTCTCTTTAAACCCCCTACCTATCCTCTGGTTGGTCTGCTGTCCCTTGCCTATCTGGCCCTATATTCCCCACTCAGGGTTTACACACTAAGTCCACCCCCTGTCTGCACACTGGGTTGCCTCAGAGCACCAATGGTGGTTTGTTTGATCAAATGCCCAGGTTTGTGTTAAGGGGTCTGGCCAGGCCACTGGTAAGTTAAGGCCTGGTTTAGTTGGTGGTGTTCCTTTGTATGGCCCTGGTGCTCTGGGGGGCCCAAACCAGTCTCCTTCACAGGCAGGCCTGGGCTGCCATGCTTTTCACCACCTTGGAAGCAGCTGCATAGGAGCTCTGGCTCCTTGCTCTGTTCTTTGCTTCCTTCCGGTGGGTTACTGCTGCTCATGCAATACTCTGAGTCGGAGCACAGGGCCTCTGGTTATCTCGCCGCTGGCTTTCTTTTTTTCGGCAAGATGTAGCAATCAGTGGGGCGCTGATGCTGATCTCATTTGCTGGTACTGTTCTCCTCGGTCTAGTTCTGCAGAGAAAATGATAAACCTAGCTAGCATTTGGAGTCATGGGGATGGGATGATGCAAATGTGTTCTGCCAATAAACAAATGGGCACAAATGGAAGGGTACAGAAACTGGGTCCCTCCCAACTGTCGCCAACCCAATCTGGAGAAGGGCTGGCACTGGATTCCTCACAGGTAGGCCTCCCACCGTAGGCTTAGCGTAGTTCCCATGCCTTCCTTGGCAGAGTCAGTGTACCGCCCTTGTCAAAGCATTGAGCAGGGGATCTGCTCACATGATTACGAATATTGACATTAGATTGTGGAAGTGTGTTGTGTTAAAAGTTGCAAAAGGCACACTTCAGCACACACTGATTCAGTCAGTTTTCCAAGCCACATAGAGGTAATGGTGGATTACTTCCATAAATGAAGAGTTTTGTGGTCGCCATCCAAAGATAAGGACTGGAATTCGATATGACCTTCATTGACACTCATGTTCTAATGTATGTATGGAAGGTGGTGCCTATTTACAGTTACCTCAACAACTAGTTGTGAATTTCAAGTTGCTGTGAGATTCACAGTGGCCAAAATGACACACAGGAATACAGCTTCCTGGTTACCAGACATTTGGTCGAAAAAAATTGGTCGACCAGACAAATGGTCGAACCAATTTGGTCGAAAACCAAATGGTCGAATTTTTTATTTTTTATTTTCACCTTTTTTTTTGGGGGGGGGGGGATCCCCCCCAACTCCCTTTTTTTTTCTAAAAAACCCATTTTTGTAAAAAACGAAAACCCGAAAAATAAATAAATTATTTAAAAAAAAATTCGACCATTTAGTTTTCGACCAAATTGCGTCGACCAAATGTCATTCGACCAGTTTTAGGTCGACCAAATGTCTGGACACCCAGCTTCCTTCATTGCAAAATCTACTGGTGGCTCTGGAACAAGGTCATCAAATTAGTATCTCATTCATCTGTGGTGAACTAGCCACCCGAAAACGATGACGGGGCTACAGATACTGGTGCCTACTACCTCCCTTCCCACTCAACATGGGACCAGGATGGACTGGAGGATGAGCGCATACACCCATCCTCCCAATCTTGTCTCTCCGCGGTCGGGCCGATTGCGTGGTGCTCTGACGGAGAGCCAGACAGTGATTTCCCTCCCTCCCCACAAGAGGTTGGGTGCAACAACGTGGAGGCCAATGGATGACATATGCAGAGGACACATTCTTACCGCATTTCCTCTGCATCGTGGACTCTGGGCACACCACGTCTCCATGGCGGCAGAAACAGCAGGGACGCCACAGTGCTATGAGATACATCGGGAATGAACAGCGCCAATGACAGGGGGTGGGGCCTCACATTTAACTAACCCCAATGCCTCCCCACAAGGAGGGCTGTGATAGGTGAAACGATCGAGGAGGGCTATAAAAACCTGCACAACTCCTGACACATTGTTGCTTTTCTCACATTAAAGGAGAGCCAAGGGAGAGACCAGAAGCCAGAGAATTGTTAAGCATATACTGAATAAGAGAGAGGGGCAGACTTATGCCACAGCAACACAAGAGCACTGCAGGACTGTAGAGAAACACAGGGGCAGTGAAGTAACCTGTCTGATGTTTAATTCCTTTAACTGCAACAAATAAAGGAACAAGTGATCCTTTTCATCAGTCCTTACCATCATTACCTTCACAAGTGGCCACGAAGGTGGGATTTGACAACGTGATGGAGGGATTATTGATGGCGCTAACTGATGGACAACAGCTCCAGTAATTGATCCAAATTCAAACCCAGAAGGCTGTAGGCCATCCAAATTCAAGGGACATTACAAAATACAGCTCAGGATCAGCGACACAAAACCATATTGCGTCTTACTGATGTGGTTACCTCGCGGAGTAATCTTATTGTCCCCTTCTCCATCTTACAGAAGTACAACAAAGGCGAGGACACAGTGTTCTTTTTCACTAGTTTTGAAAGGATTGCTCAGAGTGCACAATGGCCTGTCGACCGATGGGGGCAATACGTGGCGCCCCTGTTGTCTGGGATAATGCAAGGGGCGTACCAGACCGTGAATCCCAATGGTGATACCCCATATGCGGATATCAAGAGAGCCGTCCTAGACAGACTGGAACTGGATGAGGAGTCATATAGAATCAAGCTATGGGAGACCCAGCTCAAACCTGGGGAGAGCCCACGACAGCTTTCCTATCGAGTCAAGGATCTGGTCGAAAAATGGTTGCAACATCCTTCTGTGGTTGGGCAGGAGATCCTCGATATGGTTGTACTCGAATGGTTCCTTCATGCACCTCCTGTGCCTATACAACGCTCGGTTAGGCAGAACCATCGGCCCAGTCTGGCTGAAGCCATAGAAATCGCTCTGACATATCAGAAGGCCGGGTACTACAAGATGCCCATGACCGGAATACTTTCCCAAGGATTCCCTAGCGGACAAGAACCTGTTACATCAAAAGCAGTGAAGGTGGGGTTTCCAAGATGGAAGCACAAAGAAGACAAGACCTTCAAGTCGGAAGAAAGAGGGGGAGCAATACAGGGAAAAGGCACAGGTTCCGGAACTACGTTTCAACAGCCTCAGTGCTATGATTGTGGGGAGTGGGGCCACATTGCACAAATGTGTCCCAAAAGAAGACCTGTCAAACCAATGGAAATTGGATACATGCACAAGGAGATCAACTGGGCGCCGACCTATCCATACACTGTCGAAGTATGTGTTGATGGACACCCGACCCACGCCTTGTTGGACAGCGACAGCCAGCAAACCGCCATCTCCCCTCAAGTGAGTGAAACTTCCTTACTATAGCGTGGTGAGTACATTCCGATATGTTGCATACATGGGGATGTTAAAACCTATCCTACTAAAAGGGTTCATACAGAAATACAGGACAAAGCCGTGAGTCTAAGGGCCGCTTTTCTCCCATCGTTGCCAACCCCCATGGTAATCAGATCCGATATGCCATGCTTCAAGGAAATCATAGAAGACATGGAAAAATGCTGGTGGAGCGAAGCACCATATACGCATGAAGACATTGAACCACCAATCACCAAAGAAAAACGAGACGCGAACTACGGGACAACCAAGAAAACAGAGTCCGAAGAATGTACGTAACCCGACCCATAGGATGGAACCGAGAAGACTATGAACAGTCCATCAGAATGGAAACATTGACAGACCCTACTCTTAAGGTCGCCCGAGAGAGAGATTAAACTAAGGAGGAAGACCCGATACCACAAGGGGACCCAGATTCTTTGTCTGACAAGGGCAACTTTATCGGGTCCACCAATCTGAGGAAGCAACAGACCAGGAACAGCTGGTATTGCCTCGCTCCCATAGCATGATGGTAATACAGTTAGCCCAAAATCACCCATGTGGAGGACATATGGCCTCACTCAAAACAAAGTAGAATCTGCTGAAACCTTTTTATTGGCCCCGGATCTATGGGCAAGTGGCACGATTCTGTAAGGTATGCTTGATCTGTCACTTAACCACCAGATCCGAACTTGCGCAAACACCCTTACAGCGGATGCCATTGATTACCGTACCTTTCCAGAGAATCAGGATGGATATTGTAGGCCCACTGGAACCAGCTTGCCAGGTTATCAATACCTACTTGCTATTGTAGACTATGCCACAAGGTATAGTGAGGCCTTACCGCTCAAGGTCATCTCTGCTAAAGAGGTCTGTGACCAATTGATTCCATTCTTTGCCAGGGTTGGTTTACCCAGTGAAATCCCAATGGACCAAGGCACTAACTTCATGTCTACAGTCATGAAACATGTATGTCAACCCCTACTGATTACCCACCTGAAATCATCGGTGTATCACCCACAAACCGACGGACTCATCCAAAGATACAATAAGACTCTCAAGAAAATGCTCCAAAGAATAATAGGACCAGAAGGAAAGAACTGGGATCAAGCCCTACCAGTAATCCTCATGGTACTTTGTGGCACAACTCAGTCATCCACAGGGCTTTCCCGGTAGGAACTCTTGTTCAGAAGACAACCTTGTACTATCTTGGATGTCGTAAAGGAGGCATGGGAAACCAGTGAGCAGAGACCGCTCTCCGAATGCTACAGCAACACATTGACAACCTGCAGGAACTAGTACGATAACATCTAGAGAAGGCACAAGTGTCCCAAGATGTCAACTACAATCGGAAAAGTAGGTAAAGAACATTCAAAACTGGTGACAAGGTTCTAGTGTTACTACGAGTAACAATAAACTGCTGGCCCGGTAGAGGGGTCCTTACATCATTATGGACATTGGGGGGCATTACCAGATTCACGGTAAAAATCAGTTTTTACCGGCATGGGGGAAATACCGGGTCTGTGTAGCAATGACGCCGCTAACAGCGGCCGATTACGAGAATGCCTGCACACGCGTAGCAGCATGCCAGTATTGCCAGTACCGGCTTGCCGCAAAAGTCCCTAAAACATCCCTTAGCAGCATCATTGAAAGCGCTGACAGCCCTTCCGCCTCCGTCCACCTCTAAATAGTGGGCCTGGCATTAGCGGGCCCGTGTCACGCTCACCTGATTCCCATGGAGGCGCAGGTCTGGCTTCGAGTGCTGATGCTTCTTCTATGGTGAAGCGCAGGACTCTGAAGATGGACTCACTGGCTCGCAGGAATATTCCCCTGTGCGTGAAAAGGGAGTATTACCTACTGACGGAATAATGCTCAAGCCTCCCACTCCCTTCCAGCCCTCCACGATACCCTTCCTCGATTCCCTGTGAAGTCTCACCTTAGGGTCTGAAAGGACGAGTTCTCCATCCTGCTTCTGATGCAGGGGCGCGTTGAAACCCAGTTACTTCACTGGATTGAGGTTTGATGGGAGTTCAATAAGCTTGACTATTCAGGTAAGGCGCTGTAAGAGTTCTGTAGCAAGTTCAAAAGTTCAAGCTTAATAATAATGTTCATTGTCTTATTGCAGCAAGTGCTAACGCTTATGTCTTTTTCCCCTTAGGGGCCGGGGTTCGGAATGCCGGAGATATGGCGCTGACCCGAAGTGAAACGTGCAGTTCCAGTAAATGACAGGTAAGTTCTGGATGAGCGTTCGGGTAATGTCTTTACATTCGCTCATTCAATGTCTTTGTCTTTTTTCCCCATAGGGGCCGGGGTCCGGAATGCCAGGAAGCGGCAGGACCCGAAATGAAATGGGAATGACCCAACAGGTAAGTCTTAGAAGGAAACTGAGCTTTTCCTATTCCCTTCCTTCTCTCACCTTGTGTTCTTGTCTTTTTCTCTCTAGGCTCTGGCAAGTGGCTGCGGATCCGAATGATCGCTGCTGAAGATGGAGGTGCCCAGGAAAGGTGAGTGAAATGCAGCGCTGCAGCGATCGAAGCAAAATGCTTTTAAAATGATGTCTTCCCTTTCAGGATCGTCGGTGTGAAGTCTCTGTGATGCAGCTTTAGCAGGTAAGGTCTTCTTTCTCTCTTAGCAGGTGACCCAGGATGCTGACAGGCGTGGCTGAAGTCCAGATGCAGGAGCTGACACGGTGAGCGTCCAGCTGCGAGGAGCAGAACAACGTGAAGCGTGAGTTGCTGATCGGGCGTGGTTTAAATAGCTTTGGAAGAAGTTCCAGGTATGTATCCTTCCACCGATCAGGTATGTATCCTTCCCCGACCACACCCAGGGGAAAGTAGGTCCACAGGTTAAGTAGTTCCATTCAGGCCTCAAGAGGGCCTGGTTTTAGCAGCATGGTCTACATCAGGTAAGTGCACCTTAAAACACTTGAACACATGTCTAGCTTTATGAGCCTGGCGCCTAAGGCACCAGGACAGGGGTCCAACATGAGCCTGGCGCCTAAGGCGCCAGGACTGTGTCCAAAGGGCCCCAGCTTGGGCCCGCTGGCGCTTCCCTGGGGGAAATGATGCCTGCCTCTGGGGCTGCTGGGTCGGACCTGGCTCCTTGGAGGTAGGCATCATGACAGTACCCCCCCTCAAGGCCCCTCCCAAGGTTGTTCCCTCCGGGGGTTTTGGCTTGTTCGGAAATCTCCGGTGGAACCTTTGTATTAATCGAGGTGCGTGAACATGGTTACTAGGCTCCCACGATCTCTCCTGAGATCCATATCCCTTCCAGTCAACAAGATAGAGGAGTTTGGACGTTAACACCTTGGAGTCTAAAATGTCTTTAACTTCGAATTCTAATTCCCCTTCAATTTGAACTGGGTCTGGAGGCTTGGACAGTCGGGTCCCAGGTTGTACTGGCTTCAAAAGTGATGCATGAAAAACTGGATGAATACGGATGTTAGACGGTAAATCCAGTTTAAAGGCCACGGGATTGTTTATAGCCTTGATGGGATAAGGTCCTTTGAATCTGGGATTGAAGGTTCGCGGGCCCTTAAGGGGTAAATGTTTCGTTGCTAGCCATACCTGATCTCCTACTTGGTAAGGAGGAGTTTTACTCCGGTGCAAATCAGCGTTTTCTTTATACTTTTTCTTGGCTTGCTGTAAATGAGTTGCAGCTTATTTGAAGCCTTGGGTTATTGTGGAATGCAGATGATTTACTGCAGGCATTTCCAGGGTCAGAGGTGGATCTAGATCAGAGGTCCGAGGATGGTGACCATACAAAGTATAAAAAGGAGTTTGTCCGGTTCCAGAATGCACTGAATTGTTGTATGCATATTCTGCGATCCAAAGGATGTCTTTCCAATTTAACTCGGATTGGTGTAACATGCACCGAAGATATTGCTTGAGAGTCTGATTGGTTCTCTCGGTTTGTCCGTCGGTCTGGGGGTGGTGGCTGGTGGATAGCCGCACATCTATTTGTGCTAGTTGGCAACACTTCTTTCACAAATGGGAGATAAATTGACTTCCACGATCCGAGACTAATATGGAAGGGAAACCATGTATGCAAACTATATTCTCCAGAAATTCCTTGGCCAAGGTGGAAGCTGAAGGCAAACCTTTTAAAGGGATAAAGTGGGCCATTTTGGAGAATAGATCCACAATTACAAGGATAGTGTTGTAACCAGCACAAGGAGGCAGGTCAGTTATAAAGTCCATTGACAAGGTGTGCCATGGTGCCGGTGAAATATCCAAAGGTTGAAGTAGGCCGACTGGCCTTTTCTTTTGACCCTTGTTTTGGGCGCAAATTCCGCAAGACAAAACAAAAGACTTTATGTCTTTTCTCCAAGAAGGCCACCAGAAGTGGCGTTTGATTTTTTCCTCCGTTTTAGCGATACCAGGGTGTCCTTCCATTAATGATTCATGATGATGGGCAATAACAAGTTCTTGCAATTCTTTACTAGGCAGAAACAACTGCTCCTGGAAGTAGGGTAAGTCATCCTTAACGGTGTAATGAGGACCCTTTTGACTCCATTCCAGTAAGGCTGAAGAGTCTAGAAGTTGTTTTACTTGCGTTTGGATGTCCTCAATAGTTTGCAATGAAATTAGGCCTAAGATTCTTTGTTCTGGTATGATTGGCACAGGTTCTAAACTCGAATTGGGTTCTTCCATGCCAATCTGGGATAAGGCGTCTGCTTTACCATTCTTGCAGCCAGGGCGATAGGTAATTACAAAATCAAATTCCGCAAAGAATAGAGCCCATCGGAGTTGTCGTGAAGATTGAGCCTTGGCCGTCTTTAAATACTGTAAATTTCTGTGGTCCGTAATTACGGTGATGGTGTGTCTTGCCCCGAGAAGGTAGTGACGCCAAGCCTTGAAAGCAGATTTAATAGCCAGTAACTCTTTGTCGGTAATTGCGTAGTTGATTTCAGGAGGAGAACATTTCCTGGACGAAAAGGCCACAGGGTGTAGTTGGTTAGTTTCTGGGTCTCTTAGCGACAGGACAGCTCCCATGGCCGAACTGGATGCGTCGGTTTCCACAATGTAAGGGAGATCTGGGTGCGGATGCTTCAATATAGGTGCAGAGGTGAATTTGGTTTTCAGGTCCTGAAAGGCTTGTTCGGCCTCAAGAGTCCATCCAAAGCGTTTGTTTTTCTTTAGGAGAGCTGTGATGGGTTGGACTGTTCGGGAAAATTCCAGGATGAATCTTCGATAGAAATTGGCAAAGCTGAGCATGCTCTGAACTCCCTTCACCGAGCTAGGAGATGGCCATTTGAGGATGGCGTCCACCTTTCGCAAGTCCATTTGGACTCCTTGAGGTGTCAGGATAAATCCGAGAAACTCCACTTCTGTGGTATGAAAAACGCATTTTTCGAGCTTTGCAAATAGTCTGTGCTGGCGCAATTTCTCAAGAACTGCCCTAACATGTTTTCTGTGGTCGGATTCTGAAGAGGAGTACACCAGGATGTCGTCAATATAAACAATGACACAGGCGTCGATAAGTTCCCGAAGAACATCATTCATAAAGTACTGAAAGGCGGCAGGTGCATTGCACAAACCGAAGGGCATCACCTGATATTCGAAGAGCCCAAATTTGGTGCGGAATGCAGTCTTCCATTCGTCGCCTTCTTTTATACGCACCAGGTGATAAGCTCCTCGGAGATCTAACTTGGTGTGCACACAAGAGTCTTTCACCTGGTCGATAAGCTCAGGGGTCAGGGGCAGAGGATAACGATTCTTAATCGTTATTTGATTTAGGGCGCGATAGTCTATACATGTTCTAAGGTCGCCCTCTTTTTTCGGCACGAAGAACAGAGCTGAGGAGACAGGAGACTTGGACGGGCGAATAAAACCATTGGCTAGGTACTGATCTAAATACTGACGCAAATGTAGGTTCTCAGGTTCCGTAAGAGCATAAATCCTACTACAAGATAGTTGAGCATTGGGTACCAGATCGATTTGGCAATCATAAGACCGATGGGGAGGTAACGTGTTAGCCTGTTCCTTCTGAAAAACATCTTGGAATTCTTGGTATTCTGACGGTAGCTATACAGGGGTGGAAGTTGCTGAGGCTAGACCCATAACTGGATTTCTTGGGTAACAAGTTGGTTCACAATCAGGAAAACTTATCTTCTTTGCTCGCCAGTCAATTTTGGGATTATGTGTTTCTAACCAAGGAATTCCAAGAATTACTTGAAATTGTGGGGCCTTGATCACATCAAACACGATTGCTTCCCGATGTCCATCCTGACCCACCAGTGTCATTTCAAAAGTGGAATGCGTTACAGGCCCTGAGGCTATTTCGGTTCCATCTACTGTAGTAATGACATCTTGGGTTACTTTCGGGCGGAGAGGGAGCTTAATCCTGGAAGCCAATTCACGGTCTATGTAATTTCCAATAGCTCCACTGTCGATGTATGCTTTTATAGCATGCAACAGCTGAGGCTGTTTTGGGTCCACAAGAACCATTGGCCTGACAAAATGCGAGGTCAAAGAGTTTGTTTTCAAGCTCGGCAAGCGGACCCCTACGCTTGTCGGGCTAGGTCGTTTCCCAAATCAGGTGTCAATAAATCGTTATCAGTGGCTCCAACCACCTTCTTAGGTGGTTTAACCGGACAATTTCGAAGAAAGTGACCGGAAGTCCCACAATACAGGCAAAGTTGCATTTTCCGCCTTCTCTCTCGTTCCTTCTGTGTTAATGGTCCTTTAACACTGCCGATTTGCATAGGTTCGGATACGTCGGTACTCTTGGAGTTAGCGTGGGTTTTGATCGGTACTCGGGTTTGAACCGATCTGCTTTTCTATTTTGAAGTCTGTGATCAAGTTGAACCACCAAGTCCATGTAGTCTGCGCAGACCTGGGGTGGATCTACTATCTGAGCTAGAACATCTTTAAGCTCTCCGCGCAGGCCTCGATGAAACAATGTGATCCTTTTGTTTTCTGGCCATCCAGTTTCCACAACCAGTCTATTAAAGGTGGCAACGTAGGACAGAAGATCCTGATTACCTTGTCGTAAGGATAGCAGTTCGTTATCAAGGACCTGTCCTTGAGAGTGTCGAGCAAACAATCTTTCCATGCTGGCCTGGAAACCCTGAAAATTCTGGAGAGTGGGATCATCCTGATTTACCAATGGAATAGACCAATCGGCAGCACTGCCACTGAGGTAAGATAGTATAAAGGCTACCTTGGTCTGGTGGTTAGGGAAGGCCCCGGGTCTGCATAGAAAGTGTAAACGACATTGGTTCATAAAGACGGCATATTTCTTGGGATTCCCCGCAAAACGTTCAGGCGGGGCCAAAGGCATGTGTCCAGGTAGATTGATTTGTACCGGGTTATTCAAACCCATTGATGTGGAAGTACCTCCGGAATTAGGTAAAGGAGTGTGCCCTGCCTGGGCCTGCAATAACCTTTTGGCCAGGTCATCTGTTCTTTCCTTGGATAGGATCAGTTCTCTTTTGAGAGTCTCCTGGCGGGCTGAGTGCACTTCTGCCCGTAATTCCCCCAAAAGCTGGGCCAGCTGATCTGTCTCGGAAGTCTCCATAGCGCCCAGGTGGGAAATTGTGGATAGGCTTTGCGTTCTGTCACGCTCACCTGATTCCCACGGAGACGCAGGTCTGGCTTCGAGTGCTGATGCTTCTTCTTTGGTGAAGCGCAGGACTCTGAAGATGGTCTCACTGGCTCGCAGGAATATTCCCCTGTGCGTGAAAAGGGAGTATTACCTACTGACGGAATAATGCTCAAGCCTCCCACTCCCTTCCAGCCCTCCACGATACCCTTCCTCGATTCCCCATGAAGTCTCACCTTAGGGTCTGGAAGGATCAGTTCTCCATCTTGCTTCTGATGCAGGGGCGCGTTGAAACCCAGTTACTTCACTGGATTGAGGTTTGATGGGAGTTCAATAAGCTTGACTATTCAGGTAAGGCGCTGTAAGAGTTCTGTAGCAAGTTCAAAAGTTCAAGCTTAATAATAATGTTCATTGTCTTATTGCAGCAAGTGCTAACGCTTATGTCTTTTTCCCCTTAGGGGCCGGGGTTCGGAATGCCGGAGATATGGCGCCGACCCGAAGTGAAACGTGCAGTTCCAGTAAATGACAGGTAAGTTCTGGATGAGCGTTCGGGTAATGTCTTTGCATTCGCTCATTCAATGTCTTTGTCTTTTTTCCCAATGGGGGCCGGGGTCCGGAATGCCAGGAAGAGGCAGGACCCGAAATGAAATGGGAATGACCCAACAGGTAAGTCTTAGAAGGAAACTGAGCTTTTCCTATTCCCTTCCTTCTCTCACCTTGTGTTCTTGTCTTTTTCTCTCTAGGCTCTGGGAAGTGGCTGCGGATCCGGATGATCGCTGCTGAAGATGGAGGTGCCCAGGAAAGGTGAGTGAAATGCAGCGCTGCAGCGATCGAAGCGAAATGCTTTTAAAATGATGTCTTCCCTTTCAGGATCGTCGGTGTGAAGTCTCCGTGATGCAGCTTTAGCAGGTAAGGTCTTCTTTCTCTCCAATTTTCTCTTAGCAGGTGACCCAGGATGCTGACAGGCGTGGCTGAAGTCCAGATGCAGGAGCTGACACGGTGAGCGTCCAGCTGCGAGGAGCAGAACAACGCGAAGCGTGAGTTGCTGATCGGGCGTGGTTTAAATAGCTTTGGAAGAAGTTCCAGGTATGTATCCTTCCACCGATCAGGTATGTATCCTTCCCCGACCACACCCAGGGGAAAGTAGGTCCACAGGTTAAGTAGTTCCATTCAGGCCTCAAGAGGGCCTGGATGTGGCAGCATGGTCTGCATCAGGTAAGTGCACCTTAAAACACTTGAACACATGTCGAGATTTATGAGCCTGGTGCCTAAGGCACCAGGACATGGGTCCAACATGAGCCTGGCGCCTAAGGCACCAGGACTGTGTCCAAAGGGCCCCAGCTTGGGCCGCTGGCACTTCCCTGGGGGAAATGATGCCTGCCTCTGGGGTTGCTGGGTCGGACCTGGCTCCTTGGAGGTAGGCATCATGACAGCCCGCTAATAGTGAGCCCGCTAATAGCGAGCCCGCTAATACCGGAACCGGAAGTAACTGTCATGCCTGCGCCATGGGCGCATACATTGGCGATCATTATGGAGCTTATTTCTCATTTTCGAGACTTTGGTACTTTTCTATTTCTTCCAACAAACTTCAATAACACAATGCACTTGGCTATAACCATCTATTCCTGGCTATTCCTATTGGTCATCATCGAAACTACAATCCCCAGAAGCTCTAGGGATTTGCTCTGCTTCCACCAGCTCAGGAACAGAGAGGGAGGTGGCCGATTGTCTGCAGGTGTGCTTAGCCAGGTGCGACCAATTAGCCTGCCTCTGTGCTGGGCTGGGCAGTATAAAAGCTGCTGCCTGCAGGGGCTCAGTCTCTTGCATTAAGAGTCCTTCAGCACCTTTTTGCTTTGAGCTACGTATCTTTGTATGCGGTTTGTCTGCATAGCAGCCGATCACGCTCCGCTGCTACCTTCCGTCCTTGCCTTCCAGGAACCAGCCTTGCAGCGATCACGCTCCGCTGCTACCTTCCGTCCTTGCCTTCCAGGATCCAGCCTTACAGCCGACCACGCTCCACTGCTACCTTCCGTCCTTGCCTTCCAGGGTCCAGCCATGCAGCCGATCACGCTCCGCTGCTACCTTCCGTCCTTGCCTTCCAGGCTCCAGCCAAGCAGCCGATCACGCTCCGCTGCTACCTTCAGCCATTGCCTTCCAGGCTCCAGCCAAGCAGCCGATCACGCTCCACTGCTATCTTCTGCCATTGCCTTCCAGGCTCCTACCTTGCAGCCGATCACGCTCTGCTGCTACCTTCCGCCCTTGCCTTCCAGGCTCCTGCCTTGCAGCCGATCACGCTCTGCTGCTACTTTCCGCCATTGCCTTCCAGGCTCTTGCCTTACAGCAGATCACGCTCCACTGCCTTCAACCCACAGTCTTCGTCCGCTGGGCTTCCAGTCTAGCAGCTTTCTACAGTCCTCCTGCACCCTTCTACAGTCAGCGGCCCTACTCCTCTGGGCTCACTCCTTGGTGCCCGGCCCTTCTGGGCTCCTTGCCGTGCAGCCTGCTTCACTCCGCTGCCCTAAACCCTATCCCTCGGGGCTTCCTTCCTTACAGCCCTGCTCCTTTTGGGCTTGCCCATTGCTTCCCTGCTTTTCTGAGTTTCTACCTTGTACCCTACCGTGCTCTGCTATCCACATCAGTTTACCTTCATTATTTACTTTCAGTTATTACAGTTCCTCTGTTTCCTGACTGCTGCTCCCTTGCTTTCTTCCTTGTTTTCAACCCTCAGTTCTTTCTTCCTATCCAATCCTGTTATACGGCTTTCCCTTAATTTCCTTCTGCTAGTTTGCTATTCGACATCTTTTTCCCTGGATTTATCTGTTAGCGTCTTCTCTTGTACTGTTTGTAGACCCTTTGTACAGAGCTTGTCTGTTGGTTTCCATCAGGCAACCTCTACCCCTTCCCTTGTCTAGTTTCTACGTTACAGACACCCATAGCTGTTGTTCCAAGCTATGAGCAAACAGCGTGGGCCTCTGTTATAGCAAACTGTGCAGAAGGTTAGAGTTTTCCTAAGGTTCGTGGAATACTCTTTTTCCTATGTCTGCATACACCCCAAGAGGGAATCCATTCTATACCTTTATTCTTACTACACTTGCCTACTCTTTGTTCGCCTTTCTTTCAGCTGTGTGTGTATTTATCTGTCCACTTTACTTTGGCACAACCACCCAAACCCTTCCTGGGTGTCCTGTGCACTCTTAATAGAGTGCCATTCTTGACAGTAACGTCATCGTGCCGGAACGGGAAATGATGCGGCGGCCATCTTGAAAAACACAATGCATTGCCATCCTCGATACACAGGACCTGGAGCCTAAAACCAACACCAGAACATCCACCACACCACCAGCACCATGCCAAAGGCTATTAAGAAAGGGGCATCCCAGCAGCGCAAGGGGTGGTTCTCTGAGGATGAACTTAACATGCTTGCGGACACTCTGACTGAGAATGCAGAGGTGGTCTTTGCCACAGAACTGAAAAGAGCAGCACAACTTAAAAAAAGGAGATCTGGGAGCAAGTGTCCCAGAAAGTCAGTGCGCTAGGCACCACCCTCCGCACAATAAAGGACGTCCGAAAACGTTGGGACGACCTGCGCCTCAGAGTGCGCAATATCTTGTCGGCCCACCAGAGCTGTCTACTGGTGGTGGCTCTAACTCCCCAATCAAACTCAGCCGCTGGGAAGAAACCTGCACCAGCACAATCAGGATGGAGTCAATAGAAGGTGTGGGGGACATGGAACAGAGAGCCACGTCATTGGCAGATGGAGATGAGTGTCCTAAAGAAACACAGTATTGCAAAGTATGATGATAGTCCACCAATGTGACCGTGCCATGAGGCAATGCATGGCCCATTACACACACATGGACACATCCCTGCCTAGATGCCGTCCCCAGCACTTACACACCCACATGCATGCAGCATGCCTATGCCATTCCTGACACACACCACAGACAGGGAAACAGCATGTGTCACACTGCACGCAGTGCACAAGACAAAGGCATGTCTCACAGCAGACACCACCTCACACATGTCCGAACCTAACATATGCCTGAGCAACCCTACCAAATGGCAGATAACCTGTATGACACAAGAGTAGGACAGCAAGTCATCAAATGTGTACAACTGCACTAATACCATTGTATGCATGATGCATGTACAACCATCACTGATGCTGTCCCTCTTATGGTCCTACACAGGCGGAGATAACGACAGCGATGCAGAGGACACTGCAGCACAAGCCTCCACACCTACCAAGAGGGCCAAGTCCAGGGAGGAAACCAACAGGACTTCCACCTCCAAGGGCACTGGCAAGGCAGATCTGCATCCGAGGACAAAGACACCATTGGATGCCAGGGTACAGGGCCGTCATGGGTCTTCCACAACTCCACAAGTCCCAACACCTGTGGAATCCGCAGCTGTAGAGCCGGTGGCAGATGGGACCCTGTCTGCAGCTACCAGTTCGGTTGGGGATGCAGCTGCCACTGCGTCACAGAGTGGCGATGAGGTCCTTTCACAAGGCGAGGTCTGTGTCCCTGAGGAGGACTCCGACTCCATGGAATTCCTTGGCACACCAAGCCCCCCACAAGAACAACAGTACACACCCATCAGCTCACCCGATGGCACCTCTCATGTCCAGTCGGGAGGAGAAGCTGTAGCAGAGGCCTGCAGCCCCACACAGGACACACCAGAATTGGGTCCATTGCCACACCTGCCATCCACCTCCACAGGGGTCCGGGACGGGGAGTTCAGGATGACACAGATGGAGCCACGCCAGCAGCAGCTGACTGGCCTAGTCAAACAATATGTCACTGATGGTGATGTGACGAGGAAGGAGGCCGGATACAAAACTGCGGCAATGAAAGGAGCCATAGAGGCAAGCACACAGAAGATATGTGAGGAGCTATCGGCTGTGCGGCAGGTCCTTGTCAGGATTGCAGATGCCATGGAGGCTCTGCGTCCTGCCCTGACAGTTGAGCATGCGCCCACAGGGTCTTCCTCGAGCTCCACACAGACAAGCCCCCTGCGCAGGTCTGTGCGTACCATGCGCCGCCCCAACATGCCACCCCCAGAGTGAGACACAGGCCATTAGCTGGAGGCTCAGCCTGCATGTGCACACCTATGGAGACTCGAGTGCCATAACATTGCACGCCAAGTGTGGGGGAGTTGTGGGGGGAGGTGGAGGGGGTCTGTGGGGGAGTTGTGGGGGGAGGTGGAGGGGGTGTGTGGGGGAGTTGTGGGGGAAGGGGATGTGTGGGAGAGTTGTGGGGGAAGGGGGTTTGTGTACGGTGGAGGGTATGGGCACTTTTTACTTCTTACTGTTAAATTGTGTACCTGAAAAATACTAGCCTGGACATTCCTTATTGTGTATGTGTCATTTATTGGTTTACAATGCATAGTGTCCATGTACTCCCACACCCAGTGCCCTCAGTCCCACATTCATGGCACCCTCAGCACCCATGTCTCTTAGAAGTATTGGCCAATCACTGACTGGCACACAGCACGTCCCTCCTGTGCATCTCCACCGCGATGATGTGTAACCACATCTTCTTCATCTTCTTCTTCATCACCTAGTGGTTGCTGTTCAATGTCAGGGGGCAGAGGCACATTCCGTTGGATGCACATGTTGTGCAGCATGACACATGCCATGATGATCTTGGCCACCTTCTCATGTCTGTAGAGGAGTGCCCCACCCGACCGGCTAAAACAGCGAAAACGTGCCTTCAACAGGCCAAATGTCTGCTCGATGACCACACGGGTAGGGGTATGGGAACGATTGTAGTCCTCTTCGTGCCTGTTCTGCAGGTTCCGGACAAGGGTGAGGAGCCACATCTTCAAGGGATAGCCACTGTCACCTGCATGGGTGCAAAATAAGGTATGTGTAAGTCAATTCCTGATGGACACCTGTACTTATCACACATACCTGCAGATGTTTGTTGTTCACATGCACATGCCCCTGGTTGTATGCACACATTTTACCTTGCCACAATGTGTGATGTGCCATGGTCTTATGGTGTGGGTTGCGTCTTCCAGTTGATACATGGTGCACACTCCCTTGATGTTCTGCATGCACTGTGGATGTATTCTGCTGTGTTTGTTATCATTATGTGATGTGCAGTGATTGGTATAATTTTGTTAATGGCAGCGTTGCCAGAAGTCTAAGCATTATTTGTCATTCAGCGCTTATTGTTTCCATGGTGACATGCAGCGCTACTGTGCTGGTGGCCCTGTGACAAGCAGTGTATACCCTTGGTGGAACTGATTTGTGCACTCTCATGGATGCTTGTCCTGTGTTGTGAATTGCTGCAGACATTTACATTGTGCATACTCACAGCATGTTGCTAGATTGGGTTAGAGAGGGTGAGGTTTGGACATGATGTGGGCTGGTTGTAAGTTAGGCATGCTGTAATTGGTGTGCAGCTTCCATCATTGCTTTGGGGATTGGTAGTCATGTTCAGTTTGGGGTGCTGTCACCACACCAATGACGCCATGGTGGTGTGTGCATCTCTCCCCCCATTACACTGCCATGTGCCTGTCATGCGACTTACCAAGCAGCCAGTCACATCGTCCTGCATGTCACTCCATGTAGCGTGGTAGCGTGGAGTTCTGCAAGACCATTGAGTCATGAGTTGATCTGGGAAATCGGGCACAACAATGTGTGATGATCTTGCTGGAGTCACATACCATCTGTACATTGATGGAGTGATATAGCTTAGGATTGCGGTACACCGCCTCCGTGGCATGTGGGACCACCAATTCTACATGGGTGCAGTCAAGTGCACCATTACAATTTGGAATGCCTGCCAGTGTATGGAAGCCAACTTTCGTGTCAAATATCTCCTGGGAAGTCCGTGGTAGGGTTATGTAGTTCCTTGAGTGCTTCAGGAGGGCATCCAGCACTTGGTTCAGCATGCGAGAAAATAAGGGTTGTGATATGCCATGCACGTGCCCCACTGTGTGCTGGTACGTGCCTGTGGCCAGGAAGTGAAGCACTGGCACTACCTTCAGTAAAGGGGGGATGGAGGTGCGTATTTCAATCAGGCTGACAATGTTGTCGTGTATCATGTCCACAATGGTGGTGATGGTGTCCCGGTCCAGATGGTACAGGGTGTGGATCTGCTTACCACTGTAAGAGCCAGTCCATTCAACCTAACCCTCTAGGGGTTAGGTTGAATGGACTGGCTCTTATGCGAGGGATTGGGGGCTGCCTGCGTAGTACCACTGGCTGCACTGGTGGGGCTGCTGGGCCTGTCTCACCCTCCTTCTCTTCCTGTATCTCCTCTGTTGTGCATGTTGTTGCTGGTGAAGCAATGCAAGCATGTCTTCCAGCCCCAATATTGCTACTACAAGTGGAATCATTTTGGTGTGGAAAGGGGTGTGGTGTGTGGGTGTGCTCCTTTTGTGCTGGCCCAGACTCCATTGCCTCCACCTGTGCTGATTGTGTGCACCTGTGGCAGTTGGGAACACTGCACATTGCTGTTTGTGGGTGGTTTGCGATGCGATGCCGGTGATGCCAACATCCCGGTGTCCCTTATTACTGCCTTCATGATGCCAGTATTTGCATGTCCACTTGACTTGTGATGTCCTCCTGTTAGCGCCATCCCGGTATTGCCGGACCGAAGGGCCACGTGACTGCGCGCATGTCCGTACGGGGAGCACAGTATCAGCAGTGGGCTAATACCGGGTTGTTGAGTCGTAATAGCCCGGAGTGGTATGCGGTTCCGGTAATCCCTTACCGGCATCGTTTTTTCATTACCTCCAACCTCGTAATGACCCCCATTAACTATAGGATGAATCAACCCGCTAGAAAACAAACAGAAAATGTGTACCACTTCAACCTCTGAAAGGAATGGTATGATCCAAAACCCATTGCCTTCATGACTCGAGATCAGCCAGATAACGAAGAACAATTTGTCAGAACATCCGAAGCTAGTATAACAGACATACAGTGGGGAACCAACCTATCAGAAGAAAAAAGGGAAGAAGTAAGGAAAAGACTGGAAGGATATGAAGGGGTCTTTTCCAGCCTACCCGGAAAAACCACCATTACCGAACATTGCTTTAATACAACACGTGGACAGTCGGTACAGTTAAGACCATACTGTATGCCCGAAGCAAGCCGAAAGGTGGTGAAGGACGAGATTGAAGCGAGGTTACGAATGGGTATCATCAAACACTCTGTCAACCCCTAGTGTTCCCCAATTGTACTGGTGCCAAAACTGTATAGATCAACAAGATTTTGCCTTGATTTCCGGATGTTAAACTCCATTTCCACCTATGAAGCCTACCCCATGCCTCGAGCTGTTAGAAAAACTCTGTTCTGCACAGTATCTCAGTACTATTGACCTCAAAATGGGACATTGTCAGATCCCATTGAGACACAAATACAAGGAGAAGAATGCCTTTGACAGTCCGCAGGGCCTATATCAATTTCGAGTACTACCATTTGGCCTGCACGGAGCACCAGCAAGCTTCCAGCATTTGATGGACCTCATTCTAAAACCCCATGAATCGTATGCAGTGGCCGATATAGTTGTCTTTAGCGATAACTGGAATTCCCACATAACATATCTCGAATGTGTGGTGAATTTCCTGGACGTGGCTGGGTTACATATCAACCCCAAGAAGATGGTGATCTGTGCAGATGAAACCAGACATTTGGGATACACCGTCGGGAGGGGTACCATCCGTCCGCAACTGACAAAGATTGATTGAAGCCATTGAGAAGATACCCATGCCCCGCACAAAAAGACAAATCAGGGCCTTCCTGGATACTATTGTTGGTTAATTCCCCTGTTCTCTTCCATCACGGCTCCATTGACGGATGCCTTGAGGTCTACCATGTCCATTGATGTCTGCCAGGACCCAAGGGCTCAAGAAGCTGTCAGGGTTTTAAAGGGGTGTATTACTAGCGACCCAGTACTCTGATGTCCTGACTTTGAGAAGCAGTTCTTCTGACAGACCGATGCTTCCAGTGATGGTGTAGGAGTGGTCCATTCCCAGGAGGAAGACAGACCGTTTCCTGTATGTTTTGTTAGCTGTAAGTTGTTGCCTCACGAGTTGTCCTATTATACCATGGAGAAGGAGTGTCTTGGCCATCAAATGGGCCATCGAGACCCTTCGTTGCTATCTCCTGGGGAGGCGATTTACCTTATTCACAGACTCTGCTCCTCTGCAGTGGTTAGCCAGGCACAAGGATACCAACCATTGCGTGTTGCAGCGGTTTCTTGCCCTTCAGCCATATGACTTTCTCACTGTGCAAAAGCCCGGCTGGTACCTGTTGGTGGCAGACTATTTGTACAGGTGTTTTTCCAGGCCTGATCGGCTTGCGGTTGTGGTTTGTTTTGAACCAGCCACCCAGAACGACGGTGGGGTTACAGCTACCACTGCCTACTACCTCCCTTCCCACTCAGCATGGGACCCAGATGGACTGGAGGATGAGTGCGGACACCTGTTCTCCCAATAATGTCTCTCCACGGTCTGGCTGGCCGTGTGGTGCTTCGAAGGGGTGCCAGACAGTGGTTTCCCTCCCTCCGCACAAGAGGTCGGGTGCAACAACGTGGAGGCCAACGGACAACATATTCGGAGGCCACATCCTCACTGCATTTCCTCCGCATCGTGGACACATGCAACGTCTCCATGGCAGCAGAAACAGCAACAACACAACAGTGCTATGGGGGATGCAACTTACACCGGGAATGAACAGCGGCCATGACAGGGGGCGGGGCCTCACATTTAACCAACCCCAATGCCTCCCCACAAGGAGGGCTGTGATAGGTGGAACGACGGAGTAGGGCTATAAAAGCCTGCACAACTCCTGACACATTGTTGCTTTTCTCACATTAAAGGAGAGCCGAGGGAGAGCCTTGAAGCCAGAGAATTGGTGGGCGTATACTGAATAAGAGAGATTGGCAGACGAATGCCATAGCAATACAAGAGGATTGCAGGACTGTAGAGAAACAAAAGGGGTGGTGAAGTAACCGGTCTGATGTTTCATGTTGAGACGTCCTTGCTGTCTCAGTTGCTTCATATTCCACTTATTGGTTTTCTACAACACACCTTTTGCAAAGTGATCATCCTCAGAAATAAATGATACCACTAGTTGTAGGCAAGAAAACTCCCTTGAGGTCTGTATTGACCCTGAAGTTATTGCCATCTGCTATCTTGTGTGCACAGTTTTGGATTATTTTCTTCTCTGCATCTCCCCTCTTCTGCTAGTCGAGCCTGTTTTGGTTGCATATTGTGTTGAGGTGGCGCTACTTTCATGCAGTTGACTGTGCTTTTCTGCATTGACATATAACATAGCTTTGCCTTCATGCTGGTGGCCTGCCATTTTGTTTGCTCTCACCTTGATGACTATGTCTTTCGGCACCAGGCTACCGAGGAGGTATCTTCTTCAGTGCTCTGATCAAAACATTCCTGTATGCTTTATGCCCTAATTTCTAAACCTGGACTGTGGAATGTGTATGAGGAGGCAACGTGACACTGATGTGCATGGAAATTGTTCATTCGGTCAGCTGGTCCTTGCCACACAAGTGTTAACCTGAGCCACTGCTAAGCAAGGTTTCTTTTGGGCAGATAGTAGTCACTCAAAACTTGATAAGTGCCTCACACTCTGATTCTTCTGTGACACTGGTTAGATCAGCCATGAGCACATATACTTCAGCACTTGCATAATTGTGCATAAGATTCTTTTTATTTTCTGGAACTAGGTCTGCAGCCTCAAAGTAGTTATTAAGCAGGCCTGACCACAGCTTCCAACATGGCCCCACTGCGGTAATATATGCTGATGATCACAGCAAAGGCGACAATGCAGTAAGACTTAGCTGTGCTTCATTTCTTCACCTGTAGTTTTCTTTTTCTTGCCATACTTTTTTTACCCTTTCCTCTTCCTGTGGTCAATATCTTGCAACCTGGACCCTTTAGCCTGCATGTGAGTACTGCTTTCTCCTCTGTGCAGGCTTCCTGGATCTTTCACTTCCACAGTCTAATTGCTTACACTGTGTGTGCCTCCCAGGCTTGCTGGTTCTGCCACACTGTCTGTCCATGCCCCAACACATACAATTGTCAATGATTTCTCTCATGTTCCCTGATGCTGCACCAAATAGTCTTATTGTGTGGCCTCACTTTTGGTGCTGGACTTGTACCTCGGTCTGGTGCTGATGTCTGCAGTTTGCTACCAGTGGCTTGAAGAGCAAAAGAAGCACTGGAAGCATTGGATTACATTCCAATGGTCTTGGACGGTGGTTGCGTCATGGGCCTGGTCATGCTTGACCTTTCAGCAGCCTTCAACACTGTTGGCCATGAACGTGCAATTCTGCTGTCAGTGTCCCCCTTCATCGCAAATCCCTGAACAATACCTCACAGGGTCTAATACTGTTCTGTTCCTTAGGGGGCTACAAAATGATCATGGACACAGCATTGACATGGGCAACTTTTATTCCCGTAGCTATTACATATGGGGTTGACACCGGCCAGTACTACACGTCTGTATCCCGCTGGAGTGTGTCCCGGCCTTCCTTTTCCTGTAGCCCTTTATACTGCTTTCTATCATGTGCTTTCTATGGCAGTCCTAAAAGGTCAGTCCTCAGCAACTGTACGGATGCTGGAGAAGAACACCTCTTTCCTGTTTCTCTTCTTTTTCCTTCTTACATCTCTTTGATGAGGTGAATGAGTTTCTTGACTGCTCTTCTAGGTCAGTGTTATAACGTGAGCCGTCACGTTTGTCAGGTGACGACTCACGTGTGTGTGTGGGAGGGCTGTCTAAGAATAAAGGGAGGCCACGCCTGGGTGAAGACAGGGATTCCTCCAACCTAACGACTGTGGTCCGTGTCGTTGTTTAGCATGGTGGAGCATCGCAACAACTGGTAGACAAAGGGGTGGCGGCCTGTGTGGTGTGCACGGTCAGAGGGAATTGCTGACAGGACATTTGCGCTCTTCCTGGCTTCCTGGAGACTCGTGTTGTGTGGCCAGCAGACCGCTGGCTGTTTTGTGAAGGGCTGGCTCCTCCCTGGTGACTTGCAGAGTGTGGCTCGCGGCGCGTGGTGGATACTCATGTGGTCATCTTTGCTGCTTGCGACTTGGGGCACGTGGGGGCTGCTTGTGTGGCTGCTAGTGTAATGGTGGGTGTGAGGAGGGCCGGGTGTGAGGAGTGCAGGTGGAGATCCCTGATGGCGGTTGTATGGGAGATTGAAGTGGCTGGCGCTGGTGCTAGTCCTGTGGGAGTTGTGAGCCGGGATGTGGCAAGGAGTTTGGGAAGAGTTTGAGGGTTGTCCAGGAGTTTTGCGAGGGTGCTCCGGTTTCCGAATTTGACATCCTAGATGCACCAGTGATGCTAGGACCGAGCTGGGACCTGTGAGTTGAGCGCCTTGAGATGTTCTTTACTACGTCTGGTGAGGATGATGATCAGAGGATGAAGGGTGATGCTTCCCTTTTATGCAGGTAGTGATGTTCATCAGGTCCTTAAGTCCCTGGTGCCTGGTGATGGGTCATATGCAGGGGCAAAATTGGCACTTCAGGCGTACTTTCGACCGATGGTTAATGAAGACTATGAGTGTTTTTTTCGGCTTTGGCAGGCTCATCAGGATCAGCCGGAGTCATTGGATGCTTATTATGCACGGTTGCAGCATTTGGCGGTGTCTTGTTTTCTTGGCGATGAATAAGAGGAGATACGTGCCCAGATTATCCGGCGCTGTGCATCATTTGCCTTACAGAGGCTGATTTTGTGGGAGTCAGACATATCGCAGCAGCGTGTTCTGGAGTTGGGGAGGGCGCAGGAGTTGTCCTCATCTCTTGCTGCACAGATGGATGAAGCCTCCAAACCAGGGTGGGTTGGGTTGGCGCATGTTGTGTCGTCTAGAGGATTGCCCAGGCTGGCCTTTGATCAGTTTGCAAGGGTCATGCCGGTCAGTTGACAGAGGTGACAGGAAGGTTTGTGACACTTGTGGTGGTTTGCAGCCACATGATTGGGGGTGTCCAGCAACTGGCCAGAGCTGTAGCCGGTGTGGGAAGTTGAACCACTTTGCGCGGATGTGCCAGGCTCAGTGGATGGTGCAGCTGGTTGACACTGCCTCTTTTGTTTCATTCAGACCTCACCAATGGGCCAGGGGCTGCCGCTTTCAAGGTTTGGGGTGCAGTGGATGAAGGAGATATTTTCTTCATGTCTGCAATATGTGTAGATGACGTGAGTACTGGCCGTAAACTTCATTGTGTGGTCCCAGTGTTGGGGGTTGCAATGCCAGTGCTCATTGACACTGGGGCTTCAGTGAATGTGATGCCGATGACACAATTTGATATGCTGCTACCTCGACCTGTTCTGCATTGTCCCAGGATTCGGATTTTTACTTATGGGTGTGTGTCACCTTTATCCTTGGATGGAGCTTTTTGCACCTCTGTGGTGCATGAGAATGCATCGATGGACACTACATTTTATGTCACTGCTGTTGCAAAAGATACTTTGTTGAGCTGTACTAGGGCTGAGTGGCTTGGCCTGGTCTGTTTTGTGTTTCAGGTGTATGAGGCAGCGCTGAGGACCTTGTGGAGAAATAGTCCTATTTGTTTGATAGTGTGGGGGTGTTTGAAGGACCAGGAAGTGAAGCTTCATATAGATCCCTCTCTGCACCCCATTGCTCTGCGACATCGCTGCATTCCTTTGCATTTGCGGAAAAAAAGCGGAGCTGGAGTTGGAGAAGCGTGAGAAGGCCGACATCATTAAGTGAGTGGATGGTCCTACACCATGGGTGTCCCTGATTGTGGTCGCGGCCAAACCTGAGGCCCCAGATGAGGTGCGGATTTGTGTTGATGTGTGGCTACCGAATGGGGCTGTTGGTCGTGTTCGGCGCATCCCATGCCAACTATTGATGATAGTCTTGCCGATCTTCAGGGATCTGCTGTCTTTTCTACTCCTGATGTAAGGGTGGGACTCAAGACCCATTCCGACTTTTTCTTACCATGTTGGTTTGTTTAGGTATAAACAGTTGAGATTTGGGGTCTCATCTAATGCTTAGGTTTTTCAGCATACGATCAGTGGTGTATTGGCAGGGCTCCCTGGTGTCCTGAATTTCAGTGATGATGTGCTTGTTTTCTCTGGAAAACAAAACCGTGTGTTGCTACACGCTGGCCTTATGATGCACTCCTAGGGGGACAACTGTCCCAGTGATTGTCGATGTAATCAACTGGGTGGTTCTCCCATCAGCGGGGGAACCACTGTTCAGGTTAAAGTTCAGCAATGTTATATTGTTCTAAACAAAATGCATATCGACTTTTTTTTATATAAGGCTTACATCAATGAGAAGTCCTCATTGTAGTTACAAAATCGCATTCAATGCTGTACAAGTAAGAAATCAAAAGATCAGTCTTAATCAAGGTTTAGCCTCCTTTATCAAATCAAAGTCAAAAAGGATTTGATATAGTTGGCTTTCGTCCTGTTTTCACACACAGGTACGATAGTGATTTACAGTTCAATGTGGTGAGTATTGTGAGTAATACAACAAAGCAAATACTAATAATCCAGTGTTTACAACATTCACACATGGGCAAGTAATCGTGTCATAAGATATTCAAAACAAATCCACGATAGCTCCTTATCAGTGTCTATGTAGCCAACGAGTTTCGGATTCATAACAATCCATCTTCAGGGCAAGAGCTATCTGTTCCTATTGGGTTAGTGTACTTCTTCCGTAGGGTCATAATGAGTTATAAGAGATGACCATTCACTGTTGGTAATATTGGTACTAGTCTAAATGTCTTAATCAATATTCAAAGAGATAGTACCAGCCTCCACATTCATAGAATGATGACAAAAGAAGCGTCATATCTGTTGGGTTCCATATTCATAGTAAGTGTTTTATGTCCAATGATACATCTACTTTCTCAATTCAATGACTACTGTGAGTGAAAAGCAATAAGGACTCACCCAGCCATGTGGACGAAAACAGCATCAGATGGGCAATGGTAGTAGTATAGTCAATTGGACGATCTATTCACAGGTTCAAGGGGGGAGAGAACATCAGGATTAGTCAGGGCACGTCGGGCAGATGGCTAGAAAATACTAAATGAGCTATAGTTAAGTTCTATATGTGCTGAAGAGTAGTGATTTCTAGTGAACACAAGGGTGTCTAAGATGCAGAAAATGAAGTTAATCACTAATAGACCATTGGGCTCCCCAAGTAGTGGAGACGCCCCAATGGGTACAGTACCACTAACATGATAATGATGTAATAGGGTACAAGAATTCCAAGAAAAAGTAAGGTAAAAATACCGTACTTAAGACTGGTGCTCTCAGTTGACCTTAAATAAGGTTGCTCAATCATATATAGCTCTTGCGTAAAATAATTCAAATGTCAGACAAAATATATTTCCAAATGGTACAAAGTTTTTCCAAGAGAAATGTTTAATTCACATTTCCTGGTTTTATATCTTTCTTGATTAGTTCAGATATTGCGAGGCAACTCAAAATCGATAGGTCAATTATTAACAATAGTACATATGCCAATGCATTTCGGTCTGAGACCATCTTCAGGGCTGTACTGAAGTGAGTGTAGAATCTGCACCGTGTTAACATCAATTATTCATCAGAATACACATAAATATAATAGATAATTCAAAATAAAGCAAGGCACATACCCCAAATAGATCCAAATGGATGTTGTACATGTAAGAGAAAAATAAATATGAAAAATATGTCAACATACATTATATCGCTAACCATTCATAGTTGTTTTTCCTCTTTGTATTTTGTGTCCTGTACCTGCTAATTGTGAGTTGTCCTCTCCTATGAATGCGTTCGTAGAACGTCTCCAGTGTTCCTGTTAATTGCCAGAGGGGAATATATATTACTATTATTCTAGCTATATCCAATTGTGAAGCTATTTCAACCTGAAAAGTTAAATGGGCTCTTACCTGCACTCGTATGATTCGCGCGCGGGACCGATCGCGCTCCCTGTGAGAGCGAAAGTGAACTGCGCGCGGCCAAAAAATGCTTTTAAGGGTAGTCATGGGAACCTGGGCGGGGCGTCGAGCAGCAGCAAAGTTGCTGTCGCACGTACGCCTCGGGACCCACCGCCCTACGGGAGCGCAGGGGGGCGGGACTGTTGCCATGACCCCAAGGTGTGTGTATGCTCTGTGTTACTGATGATGGAATTAACTCGAGTGAAAGAGAGGTGTGGATAAAGCCTAGGCAATTAGTGGAAACTATACACGTGACTTCGTTCTATATCTGTGTATATGTTCTATGAATGTCAACCAATGTAGGTGTCAAAATAAGGATAGATACTGGTTGTGTGGAGTGGATCATGCGATCCATACCCATTCATACACTCCTAAATATTTTAAACTGTTGCATGATGTGCAATTAATACATGTAAGTGCAAAAACACCAGAAAACAACACCAAGTTCAATCACACGTTTTCAATGTGTCCCCAGTTGTATCTGGATCTAAGTCCATTGCGCTTCTTCATCCACGAAGAATTCAAAGACTTATTCTTGAACCAACCGTGAATCTGGCTTTTTTAGAGAAAACACATATAATTGATCTCTTCATTGATTCCCTTCGGTGTAAGGGAACTTAGTCTGTCTATCCAAAACGTTTCTCGTTGATCAATTCTTTTTTGTAGATCCTCGTATCTTTCTCTTCTTTGGACTCTTTCCAGGACTACAAATTTAATCTGTGCCAGATTGTGTTGTTTACTCTGCCAGTGTCTTGCTACTGCAGAGCTTGCAGTCTTGTTCCTGATACAAGATCTGTGTTCGTTCCACCTGATCTTTGCTGTGCGCTGTGTTTGTCCGACGTAGTATAAACCACAAGGGCATTTAATTCCATATATGATCCCTGCCGTGTCACATGTGGCATAGCATTTCAATTTGATTTTTTCTCCAGTATATGGATGATTTATGGTTTGTCCTTTCATGATATATCCACAGTTGCTGCAGTTGAGGCATGGAAATGTACCTATGCGGTCCGTGCTTCTCTTCTTTTGTGGGGGTCTCGTGTGGACTAATCTGTCTTTCAAATTAGAACTTCTCTGGTAGGCAAATGTGGGGGTTTCTTTAAATAGGTGTTCTACCCTTTTATCACATGTAACAGTGTTCCAATTTTTCTTTATGATTGACTTAATCCGATTGCTTTGACGTGAATATTTCGATACAAACACCAGTGGGGGAGAGATATCCTGTTTGTTGATTTTAGGTTTGAGTAATTCTTCTCTATCTTGTGTAGCCGTGCGTATTTCTGCTGATGTAACTTCCTCTGTTGAATAACCGCGGGCTAGAAATTTCTTGCCCATTTCTCTCACAGCTCTTTCGTATTCACTTTGGTTACTCACAATCCTTTTCACTCGAAGCAACTGACTGTAAGGTAAATTCTTGATCAGACTGGGTTGATGAAAACTGAGTCTATGTAGCAGACTGTTCCTATCTGTGCTTTTCCGATAGATAGTGGTTTGATATCCAGTTTCTGTGACATTAATCTCAACGTCCAGAAAATGAATAGATTTACGTGAATATTCGTATGTGAACTGTATACGTGGGTCTATGTTGTTGATGTATCCAAAAAATTCTAGTAGGTGTGATTCTGTGCTCTTCCAGATGCCGAAAATATCATCTATGTACCGAATCCAGGTGATAAGTTCTTGATTCCATACGTTGTTTGTCAGAACATGTTCTGTTTCGAATTTGTGCATGAAGGAGTTTGCATATGAAGGGGCCATGGTTGCCCCCATGGCCGTGCCTGCAACCTGTAAGTAAAATTTATCTTTAAATTGGAAGTATGAATTGTTACTAATGAATTCCAACAATCCCATAATGAACTCTTTTTGTGCAGGTATTTCTCCTTCCCTCAGGAGCATCCACTCCACCGCTTCTCTGCCCAAGTCATGGGGAATCGATGTATATAAGCTTTTTACGTCTACTGTGAAGCAAATGTTGTCGTTGTTGAATGGAACACTTCTTAGGTGTTGTAGGAAATGAGTAGAATCTTTGATGTAGGTACTTGTCTTTTGAATCAAAGGTTGCAAGAAATAGTCAATGTATTTTCCGAGTGGTTCGAGGATGCTGTTGATTCCGGCTACTATAGGTCTTCCCGGAGGTTTCTGTGTATCTTTATGTATCTTCGGAAGAGTATAGAAATGAGGAACTTTTGGATATGTATTCGTCAGAAATTTCTTTGTATTATGATTTATCCATTCTAATTCTTCTGCTCTTTCCAAAAGTTTGTCCAGGTTACCCCGAATCTCCTCTGTAGGATCTGCGTCTAGTGATGCATAGGTGTTGATGTCCCCAAGCTGTCTAAAGCATTCTTCTTCATAATCGCTTGTATTGAGTAGAACTAAGCCTCCTCCTTTATCTGCAGATCGTATTGTTATCCTGTCATCTCCATACAAGTTCTTAATGAGTTCCAACTCATGAGGTTTCATGTTCTGATTTCTCGGATGCCTGAATTTGATCTTTTCAAGGTCTCTTGTGACCTGTTTCTGGAAGATATCCACCGAGGGGACTGTTATTGGTGGGATGAAATTGCTCTTTCCTCTGAATTCTTTGAAGTCTGAATCTTCTGTATTTCTAGGATTCTCTTCCTCTAGTTCACTGAAAAAAACTTTCAATTTCATTTTACGAACCAGTTTGTATAGTTCAATCTTAGAATCAAATAGGGTGCTGTCGTATGTAGGAACAAAACTGAGTCCCTTTTGTAATGTTTTAATTTCAGACAGGGTTAGATTTCTAGAGGACAAATTAATCACTATGTTCTCTTCTGTTGTTGTCTCGTATTCGGTTTTGTCTTTTGCCTTCCTTTTCCCCCTTCTTGTTCTCTTCTTCCTAATCCTAAAAAAGGCTCTCTTTCTCTGTTCGGTGTTTCAGTTGGGTCTGCTGTACTTGATGCTCCTGGTGTAGCTTCTTCTTCTTGATTCTGTATTTCTCTCTCAGTGTCCGTTCCAGAACTAGAAGTCTCGCTTGTGAAGTTTTGTTTTGGTTTCCTTATTGGAGGGCCATATTTTTCCATCCATGTATAAACTTCATCTTTGAGATAATCGTAAGTATCCCGTTTGAATTTTCGGATTTTTTTGGTTTCTAATTCCGTCTTGTACCCAGATAATTTCTTGTTGATGTCTTCCAAGATGGAATCTACTTCTTCTCTATTTAATGTTGCCACTAAAGACTTCTCAATTTCTAAGATCTCCTCTCCCAGATCTTTAAGGTCTTTGGCCAGTTCTTGTATGGTTAATAAAATCAAATCCAACGAACATTTATTCAGTATAGCCTCCCACTTCTTTACGAAAGCTTTACTTTCTTTGCATAAGGTGGGCCTCAATTGTAGACGTAGACCTCTTGGTATTCTTTGACTTTTATGATATCTCCCCAGTGTTATCGCATGTAGTTTACGATTGATCTCTTTTCTTATTAGATATTCTAGCTGTTTAATTTGACTGGTTGGATCCTGTTTCTTATTGCTTGTGCCACTAAATCCACTGTCGGTGATGAGACCTAAGATTTCGTTCGCCTCTTCGGCTGTGAAGCCTAGCGTGTCCGCTCTATTTGTCGTTAAGCCTTCAATGTCCGCAAATGACATTATTCTTGATGATTATGGTACTGTAGAGGATTTCTAAAATAAATTCTTTAAAGAGATGTGTGCCTCCACCTTGGATATGCCTAGGCCAAGTTACAGAAATACAATGTGAAGGTGGGCACCACAGAAGTTAGGTCCTTTAATATAGATAAAGTTCATTTAGGAAAATTGTGTAATATTTTAACCTGGAGCTGCCAGTCTATGATTGATCCTGTGGCATCCGGATCACACTAAACGAATTCCAAGAAAAAGTAAGGTAAAAATACCGTACTTAAGACTGGTGCTCTCAGTTGACCTTAAATAAGGTTGCTCAATCATATATAGCTCTTGCGTAAAATAATTCAAATGTCAGACAAAATATATTTCCAAATGGTACAAAGTTTTTCCAAGAGAAATGTTTAATTCACATTTCCTGGTTTTATATCTTTCTTGATTAGTTCAGATATTGCGAGGCAACTCAAAATCGATAGGTCAATTATTAACAATAGTACATATGCCAATGCATTTCGGTCTGAGACCATCTTCAGGGCTGTACTGAAGTGAGTGTAGAATCTGCACCGTGTTAACATCAATTATTCATCAGAATACACATAAATATAATAGATAATTCAAAATAAAGCAAGGCACATACCCCAAATAGATCCAAATGGATGTTGTACATGTAAGAGAAAAATAAATATGAAAAATATGTCAACATACATTATATCGCTAACCATTCATAGTTGTTTTTCCTCTTTGTATTTTGTGTCCTGTACCTGCTAATTGTGAGTTGTCCTCTCCTATGAATGCGTTCGTAGAACGTCTCCAGTGTTCCTGTTAATTGCCAGAGGGGAATATATATTACTATTATTCTAGCTATATCCAATTGTGAAGCTATTTCAACCTGAAAAGTTAAATGGGCTCTTACCTGCACTCGTATGATTCGCGCGCGGGACCGATCGCGCTCCCTGTGAGAGCGAAAGTGAACTGCGCGCGGCCAAAAAATGCTTTTAAGGGTAGTCATGGGAACCTGGGCGGGGCGTCGAGCAGCAGCAAAGTTGCTGTCGCACGTACGCCTCGGGACCCACCGCCCTACGGGAGCGCAGGGGGGCGGGACTGTTGCCATGACCCCAAGGTGTGTGTATGCTCTGTGTTACTGATGATGGAATTAACTCGAGTGAAAGAGAGGTGTGGATAAAGCCTAGGCAATTAGTGGAAACTATACACGTGACTTCGTTCTATATCTGTGTATATGTTCTATGAATGTCAACCAATGTAGGTGTCAAAATAAGGATAGATACTGGTTGTGTGGAGTGGATCATGCGATCCATACCCATTCATACACTCCTAAATATTTTAAACTGTTGCATGATGTGCAATTAATACATGTAAGTGCAAAAACACCAGAAAACAACACCAAGTTCAATCACACGTTTTCAATGTGTCCCCAGTTGTATCTGGATCTAAGTCCATTGCGCTTCTTCATCCACGAAGAATTCAAAGACTTATTCTTGAACCAACCGTGAATCTGGCTTTTTTAGAGAAAACACATATAATTGATCTCTTCATTGATTCCCTTCGGTGTAAGGGAACTTAGTCTGTCTATCCAAAACGTTTCTCGTTGATCAATTCTTTTTTGTAGATCCTCGTATCTTTCTCTTCTTTGGACTCTTTCCAGGACTACAAATTTAATCTGTGCCAGATTGTGTTGTTTACTCTGCCAGTGTCTTGCTACTGCAGAGCTTGCAGTCTTGTTCCTGATACAAGATCTGTGTTCGTTCCACCTGATCTTTGCTGTGCGCTGTGTTTGTCCGACGTAGTATAAACCACAAGGGCATTTAATTCCATATATGATCCCTGCCGTGTCACATGTGGCATAGCATTTCAATTTGATTTTTTCTCCAGTATATGGATGATTTATGGTTTGTCCTTTCATGATATATCCACAGTTGCTGCAGTTGAGGCATGGAAATGTACCTATGCGGTCCGTGCTTCTCTTCTTTTGTGGGGGTCTCGTGTGGACTAATCTGTCTTTCAAATTAGAACTTCTCTGGTAGGCAAATGTGGGGGTTTCTTTAAATAGGTGTTCTACCCTTTTATCACATGTAACAGTGTTCCAATTTTTCTTTATGATTGACTTAATCCGATTGCTTTGACGTGAATATTTCGATACAAACACCAGTGGGGGAGAGATATCCTGTTTGTTGATTTTAGGTTTGAGTAATTCTTCTCTATCTTGTGTAGCCGTGCGTATTTCTGCTGATGTAACTTCCTCTGTTGAATAACCGCGGGCTAGAAATTTCTTGCCCATTTCTCTCACAGCTCTTTCGTATTCACTTTGGTTACTCACAATCCTTTTCACTCGAAGCAACTGACTGTAAGGTAAATTCTTGATCAGACTGGGTTGATGAAAACTGAGTCTATGTAGCAGACTGTTCCTATCTGTGCTTTTCCGATAGATAGTGGTTTGATATCCAGTTTCTGTGACATTAATCTCAACGTCCAGAAAATGAATAGATTTACGTGAATATTCGTATGTGAACTGTATACGTGGGTCTATGTTGTTGATGTATCCAAAAAATTCTAGTAGGTGTGATTCTGTGCTCTTCCAGATGCCGAAAATATCATCTATGTACCGAATCCAGGTGATAAGTTCTTGATTCCATACGTTGTTTGTCAGAACATGTTCTGTTTCGAATTTGTGCATGAAGGAGTTTGCATATGAAGGGGCCATGGTTGCCCCCATGGCCGTGCCTGCAACCTGTAAGTAAAATTTATCTTTAAATTGGAAGTATGAATTGTTACTAATGAATTCCAACAATCCCATAATGAACTCTTTTTGTGCAGGTATTTCTCCTTCCCTCAGGAGCATCCACTCCACCGCTTCTCTGCCCAAGTCATGGGGAATCGATGTATATAAGCTTTTTACGTCTACTGTGAAGCAAATGTTGTCGTTGTTGAATGGAACACTTCTTAGGTGTTGTAGGAAATGAGTAGAATCTTTGATGTAGGTACTTGTCTTTTGAATCAAAGGTTGCAAGAAATAGTCAATGTATTTTCCGAGTGGTTCGAGGATGCTGTTGATTCCGGCTACTATAGGTCTTCCCGGAGGTTTCTGTGTATCTTTATGTATCTTCGGAAGAGTATAGAAATGAGGAACTTTTGGATATGTATTCGTCAGAAATTTCTTTGTATTATGATTTATCCATTCTAATTCTTCTGCTCTTTCCAAAAGTTTGTCCAGGTTACCCCGAATCTCCTCTGTAGGATCTGCGTCTAGTGATGCATAGGTGTTGATGTCCCCAAGCTGTCTAAAGCATTCTTCTTCATAATCGCTTGTATTGAGTAGAACTAAGCCTCCTCCTTTATCTGCAGATCGTATTGTTATCCTGTCATCTCCATACAAGTTCTTAATGAGTTCCAACTCATGAGGTTTCATGTTCTGATTTCTCGGATGCCTGAATTTGATCTTTTCAAGGTCTCTTGTGACCTGTTTCTGGAAGATATCCACCGAGGGGACTGTTATTGGTGGGATGAAATTGCTCTTTCCTCTGAATTCTTTGAAGTCTGAATCTTCTGTATTTCTAGGATTCTCTTCCTCTAGTTCACTGAAAAAAACTTTCAATTTCATTTTACGAACCAGTTTGTATAGTTCAATCTTAGAATCAAATAGGGTGCTGTCGTATGTAGGAACAAAACTGAGTCCCTTTTGTAATGTTTTAATTTCAGACAGGGTTAGATTTCTAGAGGACAAATTAATCACTATGTTCTCTTCTGTTGTTGTCTCGTATTCGGTTTTGTCTTTTGCCTTCCTTTTCCCCCTTCTTGTTCTCTTCTTCCTAATCCTAAAAAAGGCTCTCTTTCTCTGTTCGGTGTTTCAGTTGGGTCTGCTGTACTTGATGCTCCTGGTGTAGCTTCTTCTTCTTGATTCTGTATTTCTCTCTCAGTGTCCGTTCCAGAACTAGAAGTCTCGCTTGTGAAGTTTTGTTTTGGTTTCCTTATTGGAGGGCCATATTTTTCCATCCATGTATAAACTTCATCTTTGAGATAATCGTAAGTATCCCGTTTGAATTTTCGGATTTTTTTGGTTTCTAATTCCGTCTTGTACCCAGATAATTTCTTGTTGATGTCTTCCAAGATGGAATCTACTTCTTCTCTATTTAATGTTGCCACTAAAGACTTCTCAATTTCTAAGATCTCCTCTCCCAGATCTTTAAGGTCTTTGGCCAGTTCTTGTATGGTTAATAAAATCAAATCCAACGAACATTTATTCAGTATAGCCTCCCACTTCTTTACGAAAGCTTTACTTTCTTTGCATAAGGTGGGCCTCAATTGTAGACGTAGACCTCTTGGTATTCTTTGACTTTTATGATATCTCCCCAGTGTTATCGCATGTAGTTTACGATTGATCTCTTTTCTTATTAGATATTCTAGCTGTTTAATTTGACTGGTTGGATCCTGTTTCTTATTGCTTGTGCCACTAAATCCACTGTCGGTGATGAGACCTAAGATTTCGTTCGCCTCTTCGGCTGTGAAGCCTAGCGTGTCCGCTCTATTTGTCGTTAAGCCTTCAATGTCCGCAAATGACATTATTCTTGATGATTATGGTACTGTAGAGGATTTCTAAAATAAATTCTTTAAAGAGATGTGTGCCTCCACCTTGGATATGCCTAGGCCAAGTTACAGAAATACAATGTGAAGGTGGGCACCACAGAAGTTAGGTCCTTTAATATAGATAAAGTTCATTTAGGAAAATTGTGTAATATTTTAACCTGGAGCTGCCAGTCTATGATTGATCCTGTGGCATCCGGATCACACTAAACGAATTCCAAGAAAAAGTAAGGTAAAAATACCGTACTTAAGACTGGTGCTCTCAGTTGACCTTAAATAAGGTTGCTCAATCATATATAGCTCTTGCGTAAAATAATTCAAATGTCAGACAAAATATATTTCCAAATGGTACAAAGTTTTTCCAAGAGAAATGTTTAATTCACATTTCCTGGTTTTATATCTTTCTTGATTAGTTCAGATATTGCGAGGCAACTCAAAATCGATAGGTCAATTATTAACAATAGTACATATGCCAATGCATTTCGGTCTGAGACCATCTTCAGGGCTGTACTGAAGTGAGTGTAGAATCTGCACCGTGTTAACATCAATTATTCATCAGAATACACATAAATATAATAGATAATTCAAAATAAAGCAAGGCACATACCCCAAATAGATCCAAATGGATGTTGTACATGTAAGAGAAAAATAAATATGAAAAATATGTCAACATACATTATATCGCTAACCATTCATAGTTGTTTTTCCTCTTTGTATTTTGTGTCCTGTACCTGCTAATTGTGAGTTGTCCTCTCCTATGAATGCGTTCGTAGAACGTCTCCAGTGTTCCTGTTAATTGCCAGAGGGGAATATATATTACTATTATTCTAGCTATATCCAATTGTGAAGCTATTTCAACCTGAAAAGTTAAATGGGCTCTTACCTGCACTCGTATGATTCGCGCGCGGGACCGATCGCGCTCCCTGTGAGAGCGAAAGTGAACTGCGCGCGGCCAAAAAATGCTTTTAAGGGTAGTCATGGGAACCTGGGCGGGGCGTCGAGCAGCAGCAAAGTTGCTGTCGCACGTACGCCTCGGGACCCACCGCCCTACGGGAGCGCAGGGGGGCGGGACTGTTGCCATGACCCCAAGGTGTGTGTATGCTCTGTGTTACTGATGATGGAATTAACTCGAGTGAAAGAGAGGTGTGGATAAAGCCTAGGCAATTAGTGGAAACTATACACGTGACTTCGTTCTATATCTGTGTATATGTTCTATGAATGTCAACCAATGTAGGTGTCAAAATAAGGATAGATACTGGTTGTGTGGAGTGGATCATGCGATCCATACCCATTCATACACTCCTAAATATTTTAAACTGTTGCATGATGTGCAATTAATACATGTAAGTGCAAAAACACCAGAAAACAACACCAAGTTCAATCACACGTTTTCAATGTGTCCCCAGTTGTATCTGGATCTAAGTCCATTGCGCTTCTTCATCCACGAAGAATTCAAAGACTTATTCTTGAACCAACCGTGAATCTGGCTTTTTTAGAGAAAACACATATAATTGATCTCTTCATTGATTCCCTTCGGTGTAAGGGAACTTAGTCTGTCTATCCAAAACGTTTCTCGTTGATCAATTCTTTTTTGTAGATCCTCGTATCTTTCTCTTCTTTGGACTCTTTCCAGGACTACAAATTTAATCTGTGCCAGATTGTGTTGTTTACTCTGCCAGTGTCTTGCTACTGCAGAGCTTGCAGTCTTGTTCCTGATACAAGATCTGTGTTCGTTCCACCTGATCTTTGCTGTGCGCTGTGTTTGTCCGACGTAGTATAAACCACAAGGGCATTTAATTCCATATATGATCCCTGCCGTGTCACATGTGGCATAGCATTTCAATTTGATTTTTTCTCCAGTATATGGATGATTTATGGTTTGTCCTTTCATGATATATCCACAGTTGCTGCAGTTGAGGCATGGAAATGTACCTATGCGGTCCGTGCTTCTCTTCTTTTGTGGGGGTCTCGTGTGGACTAATCTGTCTTTCAAATTAGAACTTCTCTGGTAGGCAAATGTGGGGGTTTCTTTAAATAGGTGTTCTACCCTTTTATCACATGTAACAGTGTTCCAATTTTTCTTTATGATTGACTTAATCCGATTGCTTTGACGTGAATATTTCGATACAATTCAAACGGGATACTTACGATTATCTCAAAGATGAAGTTTATACATGGATGGAAAAATATGGCCCTCCAATAAGGAAACCAAAACAAAACTTCACAAGCGAGACTTCTAGTTCTGGAACGGACACTGAGAGAGAAATACAGAATCAAGAAGAAGAAGCTACACCAGGAGCATCAAGTACAGCAGACCCAACTGAAACACCGAACAGAGAAAGAGAGCCTTTTTTAGGATTAGGAAGAAGAGAACAAGAAGGGGGAAAAGGAAGGCAAAAGACAAAACCGAATACGAGACAACAACAGAAGAGAACATAGTGATTAATTTGTCCTCTAGAAATCTAACCCTGTCTGAAATTAAAACATTACAAAAGGGACTCAGTTTTGTTCCTACATACGACAGCACCCTATTTGATTCTAAGATTGAACTATACAAACTGGTTCGTAAAATGAAATTGAAAGTTTTTTTCAGTGAACTAGAGGAAGAGAATCCTAGAAATACAGAAGATTCAGACTTCAAAGAATTCAGAGGAAAGAGCAATTTCATCCCACCAATAACAGTCCCCTCGGTGGATATCTTCCAGAAACAGGTCACAAGAGACCTTGAAAAGATCAAATTCAGGCATCCGAGAAATCAGAACATGAAACCTCATGAGTTGGAACTCATTAAGAACTTGTATGGAGATGACAGGATAACAATACGATCTGCAGATAAAGGAGGAGGCTTAGTTCTACTCAATACAAGCGATTATGAAGAAGAATGCTTTAGACAGCTTGGGGACATCAACACCTATGCATCACTAGACGCAGATCCTACAGAGGAGATTCGGGGTAACCTGGACAAACTTTTGGAAAGAGCAGAAGAATTAGAATGGATAAATCATAATACAAAGAAATTTCTGACGAATACATATCCAAAAGTTCCTCATTTCTATACTCTTCCGAAGATACATAAAGATACACAGAAACCTCCGGGAAGACCTATAGTAGCCGGAATCAACAGCATCCTCGAACCACTCGGAAAATACATTGACTATTTCTTGCAACCTTTGATTCAAAAGACAAGTACCTACATCAAAGATTCTACTCATTTCCTACAACACCTAAGAAGTGTTCCATTCAACAACGACAACATTTGCTTCACAGTAGACGTAAAAAGCTTATATACATCGATTCCCCATGACTTGGGCAGAGAAGCGGTGGAGTGGATGCTCCTGAGGGAAGGAGAAATACCTGCACAAAAAGAGTTCATTATGGGATTGTTGGAATTCATTAGTAACAATTCATACTTCCAATTTAAAGATAAATTTTACTTACAGGTTGCAGGCACGGCCATGGGGGCAACCATGGCCCCTTCATATGCAAACTCCTTCATGCACAAATTCGAAACAGAACATGTTCTGACAAACAACGTATGGAATCAAGAACTTATCACCTGGATTCGGTACATAGATGATATTTTCGGCATCTGGAAGAGCACAGAATCACACCTACTAGAATTTTTTGGATACATCAACAACATAGACCCACGTATACAGTTCACATACGAATATTCACGTAAATCTATTCATTTTCTGGACGTTGAGATTAATGTCACAGAAACTGGATATCAAACCACTATCTATCGGAAAAGCACAGATAGGAACAGTCTGCTACATAGACTCAGTTTTCATCAACCCAGTCTGATCAAGAATTTACCTTACAGTCAGTTGCTTCGAGTGAAAAGGATTGTGAGTAACCAAAGTGAATACGAAAGAGCTGTGAGAGAAATGGGCAAGAAATTTCTAGCCCGCGGTTATTCAACAGAGGAAGTTACATCAGCAGAAATACGCACGGCTACACAAGATAGAGAAGAATTACTCAAACCTAAAATCAACAAACAGGATATCTCTCCCCCACTGGTGTTTGTATCGAAATATTCACGTCAAAGCAATCGGATTAAGTCAATCATAAAGAAAAATTGGAACACTGTTACATGTGATAAAAGGGTAGAACACCTATTTAAAGAAACCCCCACATTTGCCTACCAGAGAAGTTCTAATTTGAAAGACAGATTAGTCCACACGAGACCCCCACAAAAGAAGAGAAGCACGGACCGCATAGGTACATTTCCATGCCTCAACTGCAGCAACTGTGGATATATCATGAAAGGACAAACCATAAATCATCCATATACTGGAGAAAAAATCAAATTGAAATGCTATGCCACATGTGACACGGCAGGGATCATATATGGAATTAAATGCCCTTGTGGTTTATACTACGTCGGACAAACACAGCGCACAGCAAAGATCAGGTGGAACGAACACAGATCTTGTATCAGGAACAAGACTGCAAGCTCTGCAGTAGCAAGACACTGGCAGAGTAAACAACACAATCTGGCACAGATTAAATTTGTAGTCCTGGAAAGAGTCCAAAGAAGAGAAAGATACGAGGATCTACAAAAAAGAATTGATCAACGAGAAACGTTTTGGATAGACAGACTAAGTTCCCTTACACCGAAGGGAATCAATGAAGAGATCAATTATATGTGTTTTCTCTAAAAAAGCCAGATTCACGGTTGGTTCAAGAATAAGTCTTTGAATTCTTCGTGGATGAAGAAGCGCAATGGACTTAGATCCAGATACAACTGGGGACACATTGAAAACGTGTGATTGAACTTGGTGTTGTTTTCTGGTGTTTTTGCACTTACATGTATTAATTGCACATCATGCAACAGTTTAAAATATTTAGGAGTGTATGAATGGGTATGGATCGCATGATCCACTCCACACAACCAGTATCTATCCTTATTTTGACACCTACATTGGTTGACATTCATAGAACATATACACAGATATAGAACGAAGTCACGTGTATAGTTTCCACTAATTGCCTAGGCTTTATCCACACCTCTCTTTCACTCGAGTTAATTCCATCATCAGTAACACAGAGCATACACACACCTTGGGGTCATGGCAACAGTCCCGCCCCCCTGCGCTCCCGTAGGGCGGTGGGTCCCGAGGCGTACGTGCGACAGCAACTTTGCTGCTGCTCGACGCCCCGCCCAGGTTCCCATGACTACCCTTAAAAGCATTTTTTGGCCGCGCGCAGTTCACTTTCGCTCTCACAGGGAGCGCGATCGGTCCCGCGCGCGAATCATACGAGTGCAGGTAAGAGCCCATTTAACTTTTCAGGTTGAAATAGCTTCACAATTGGATATAGCTAGAATAATAGTAATATATATTCCCCTCTGGCAATTAACAGGAACACTGGAGACGTTCTACGAACGCATTCATAGGAGAGGACAACTCACAATTAGCAGGTACAGGACACAAAATACAAAGAGGAAAAACAACTATGAATGGTTAGCGATATAATGTATGTTGACATATTTTTCATATTTATTTTTCTCTTACATGTACAACATCCATTTGGATCTATTTGGGGTATGTGCCTTGCTTTATTTTGAATTATCTATTATATTTATGTGTATTCTGATGAATAATTGATGTTAACACGGTGCAGATTCTACACTCACTTCAGTACAGCCCTGAAGATGGTCTCAGACCGAAATGCATTGGCATATGTACTATTGTTAATAATTGACCTATCGATTTTGAGTTGCCTCGCAATATCTGAACTAATCAAGAAAGATATAAAACCAGGAAATGTGAATTAAACATTTCTCTTGGAAAAACTTTGTACCATTTGGAAATATATTTTGTCTGACATTTGAATTATTTTACGCAAGAGCTATATATGATTGAGCAACCTTATTTAAGGTCAACTGAGAGCACCAGTCTTAAGTACGGTATTTTTACCTTACTTTTTCTTGGAATTCGTTTAGTGTGATCCGGATGCCACAGGATCAATCATAGACTGGCAGCTCCAGGTTAAAATATTACACAATTTTCCTAAATGAACTTTATCTATATTAAAGGACCTAACTTCTGTGGTGCCCACCTTCACATTGTATTTCTGTAATAGGGTACAAGAACATCAGGTATCCGGTGGCTTCAAACAATATACATAGGTCCGAGGCAAAAATAGCGAACACCCAGGCAGCATAGATCGGCTGCTAGGTCTTGCGCATCTTAATCGATATGGTGTTCACCAGAGTATTATTAATTAAGTATGAAAATCCCTTGCGTTCTAGGGAAAATGTATGGTGTCACGCCGCACAGAGCGGCTGTGCAATATCACTCATCTAAATCAACTGCGGTGTTCGCAGCTGTCATATAAACAAAATATCATGAGCGCTCACGCTTCATAGAAGTGAGTAAGTCTTACCACGACATACAGATGTTGGACTGAGCCGACCGCCTACTTGCGAGAGGCTCGGGTCCAGCAAAGTTTGCAGAGTCGCCATGGCTCCCCCGTGCATGCGCGCAGGGGTACCACGACGGCAGTCCACCATATTGGTGTGGGTAGTAGTAGCACCTTGTTTCCATAAAGATCGTAACTAGTCACACTGTACAGCGATATTGTGGTGCCTAAGACAACTGTCTTTATTTAATTAAAAGTTATGCCAAAGTGGAATGTCAATTATATGGCTATTCAGTGGATAAGCAGTGCCTCAGAAGTACCTGAGGGTACAGAGCAGATGCCACACTTCCATATCAATCGAGCCTCAACGGCCGTATGTAAAGCATGTGTCGTGTTTTCTCTGGAACCTCCAAGGAACATCTTCCGTGGCTGGCAGCGGTTTTGGCGCACATGGACAGTCAAGGGTTGACACTTGATAGGCGTAAATGTAAGATCATGCAGCCGAAGGTGGACTGTTTTGGGTTTGTCTTTCATGACGGTGGGTGGTCCCTGGACCCAAAGAAGGTGGATGACATAAAGATGGCCCCTCCCCCTGAATCACCCACTGCAGTGCAAAGTGTTTTGGGAATTATTCACTTTTGAGGATGGTTTGTCCCCATTTCGCTTCTATCTACAAAAAGAAAGTCCGGCATTCCACAGGTGTCACTCAACACTCTTCCCACATCAAAGGTGGAAACACAGTATCACAAAATTTTATTAAGATTCAATTCATTTCATCATAAAAATGATCATAGTACGTAAAACATATACATTATGTTAAAACCACACAAGTAGAATACACCGTAAGTGAGTACTGTTGCAATAATTTCATTAGGATCATACACTGTGTGTACATATCACACTCTGATTCCTATGCTACACCACTCATGGCCTATTTCCTATAGGAGCAATACCAACAACCTGACTTGTACAAGTTTCTGTCCTTGATATACAATAATGTAGGACATTCTTCAGGGGAAATTGTCTTGTGCTGTGTTAAAAAATTCTTCTTTATGGGAGAACCCTATTGAACAAAAAAATAAACACCCTATTAGTATCTGATAACCAAGTATCAATCTTCATTTACATAAAATTGGCCCTTATCCCTAAAAGGGCAGAAAAAATAATATGTTTATCATTACATACCTTTCTTCCCACTAATGAATCGTGGGCCTGTTCTGTTATTAGCTGCAGATTCCCAATCTCTTCAGGAATTCTTGCGTTTCCTATTCCTCTCTTCTCTAGAGTGTGTGAAAAGTGGCACAAAATAGCACAAAATATATCAGGGAAAATTTCCAAAAATTCCCATTCCTATTTATTACCACAAAAGTGGGTTAGAAAAAAGTAGTAGTAAGTCTTACCTATCTTAATGCAGGATTATGATGCAATATGGCTTTAACATCTCTCTGTCCCATATCAAATGTTCCCTAGGGAACTTCTCTTATATGCAGGTTAGCAACAACTCCACTATCCTCATATGGGTCACAGTCTGAAAGACACAAATCCCATGCAATTGCATTTAATTTCTGCATTGTTAAAAAATTCGGAAAAAAACCCCCATCCAAGATAACCACGTGGGGCATTCCCCCACTCACTTTTGGGTCTTTCTATTTCCTGCCATCCACGAGATAACTGCAATATGGTCAGCCGGAGCCACACACTTGCGAAACAAAAATTTGCGGGTAAAAGCCGTCCCTAACGTGCCGTTGTGACGTCATCACGCCCCTGCGGCATGTCATGACGTCACAACGCCGCGAGCGTGACCTATGGCACGTCGCGAGATCCGAAATGGCCTGTCCAGGTAATTCTGGACCTTGTAGGCGTTCAAAAACAAACATGTACAGCCACCAAACATTGCATTATGCCTGTATAACAGACACACATGCCTGCCATTAATCATTTCCTCTCTATCGGCCACAAACCAAAGGCTCACATTCCTCTTCATTATCTGACTGCTGTTTTTCAGTAACAGGTGGTATCATTTCATTCCACCCAAAACGGTATGGCCCCCCTTACTGTAAAACGTTCCAGACACAATACTGGCAAAAAATCAATGGCCACCAGTTAGTGTCAAAAACACTACTGGCAACAGATAACTGTCAAAACATCACCTCACAGTACAGAGCCCATGTTGTACAATTGCAAGGTATTACATTATGGCATTGTTTCATGTTATTAGATCAAAACCATATACCATTGTCCCAACACAATCGATGGTATTTCACTCCCTCCTATATATATGGCATAGCCTACCTTTATGTCAGACAGTTATAGACAATGTTACTGGTAAAACATTCCCTTGCCAAAAACAGAGACCATGTTATACAATTGAAAAATATTATATCATGGCAGTGCCTCTTTTTATTGCTCAAATTCCTATTTCATTGTTACTGCAGAGGCCTGAACAAATGCACACCAACAGTGGTAATAGCATCCACAGTGGCAATCCCCAAACGTTCCAATGTAAACACATCTACAGGGATGAAAATACATCTCCACGGCTTTACAATTAGAAAAAGAAGAAAAACTCTAGTTCTACCCCAACAGAACAGAAACATAGTGATTGGTCTCTAGTTCCCTCATTAGGCATTATGCCATTCGACTCCTTCGTTTAAACCTTTAATGTGGCTTTGAGACAAAAAAATAAGTTTCTGTTCCAGATGCAATAGTTTCCTGTTAATGACTATTTGTGATTGACCCTTGATCTGTTTCAAAATGTACCACTCAAAATCATTGCATGAATGTTTCATTTCTATGAAATGTTTAACCAACGGTGCCTGCTCCACCTTGTTCCTAATACAACTCTTATGCTCAATCATTCTAGTTTTGCATTTTCTATTCGTCTTGCCAATATATAGCCGTTTGCATGGGCATACAATCAAATAAATCACATTGTTCGTGTTACAGTTAGTGTGCTCATTCATGTTCCACATCCTATCCAGGCCCAAATCGACATTTGTTTGAAAACACATGGAGCAATTACCACTGGGAAAATGCCCAATCATTGGGGGAAGGCCCCATAGATTGGTTTGTTGCAAGGGTTTCTTTCTGATGCTAACATCATTTTTCATGACCAAGTTTCGTACAGTAGTGCTTTTTTTGAAGGCTACAATGGGCCTGCCCACTTCCTTGGTCATTATTTTGTTCCAATTTCGTGTTATAATACCCTTAATTTTGTATGACAAATTACTAAAAGTATTAACGCACACCAGCGGTGTCACCTTGTCCTGCTTTCTCTCTGGATTTGCTGATCAAGGAGAGATTCTCGATTGTTAAAGGCCCTCTTAGCTGCTCTTTTGACCAGTGAAGTGGGGTAGTCTCGATGTATCAATTTGGTAATCAGACTGTTGGCTCCATCCTCGTATGCTTCATTAGTGCTACTGTTCTTTTTTAGCCTCAAGAATTGCCCAAAAGGCAAATTGTTCTTAACATGTTGGGCATGATGGCTCCCAAAGTGAAGCAAAGCATTTTTATCAGTGTCTTTGGTATATGGTCGGACAAGCAGGACACCGTTCTGATGGTATATACAAATGTCTAGGTAATTAACTTCCTTGTTACTTAAATTACTAGTAAATTTCAGGTATCTGTTCTGTTGATTAAGCCATTGCAGAAAACAACCTGCTTCCTCTTCATTCCCCTTCCAAATAACGAAAACGTCGTCTATATAACGCAACCAACAGACAATATTATTCTGAAAGGGGTTGCGTTCATTATAGACTACCGTTTCCTCAAACATATTGACATACAAATTAGCAACATTAGGGGCCATGGCTGAGCCCATAGCTGTTCCTTCAATTTGCTTGTAAAACTGTCCCATAAATTGAAAGAAGTTTTCTGTGAGGGCCATCTCTGTGCACCATTTGATAAATGAATTAGCTACCGGACTTTCATCATCCCTTTTCAATAGGGTCTCCTCTACTACCTCCAAAGTAGCCAACTGAGGTATGTTAGTATATAATGCTTGAATATCTAAGCTGATGAGTAGATTGTCCTCAGGGTCAATAATGTTCCCCTCTATTCTGTTTATCGCATCCGTGGTGTCCTTAATGTAGCTCTTCATGGTAGGAATGAAGGGTCTCAAGTAGAAATCTACAAATTTTGAAAGTGGTTCCAACAAGGAACTCACCCCCGAGACTATAGGCCTACCCGGCGGGTTCTCTAAACTTTTGTGGATTCTAGGCAATGTGTAAAATATGGGAACACGGCCATTCTCTCTGATGAGATATTCACCCTCTTGTTTGCTAATCATATGTTCATCCACAGCTTTCTGTACCTTATCTCGAATAATGTTTAGAAGGTCATTACTAGGATCTTTGTCTATTTTTAGGTAATGGTTCTCATCTGCTAGTAGTCTTTCACACTCCTTGATGTAATCGCTTCTATTTAATATAACAATAGCACCTCCCTTATCGGCTTGGCGGATAATAATCTTGTCATTGGTGCCCAGATTTTTCAGAATCTTCTGATCTGTTGCACTCAAATTGGAATGGTGGGGGATGCCTTTAGTTTCCAACTTGGTGACCTCCTCCAAAACTTTCTTTTCAAAAACCCTAGATTCTGCTGAGTGTGCATTGATGGGTGCACAAAAGGTGGAAGGATTTCTTAAGCCACTACAATTTTCCCCTTTATCAAAGGCGTTATTCAAAAAAAACTCTTTCAGGTGAACTTTCCGCATGAACTGGTTAAATTCAATCCTAAACTCAAACGGATTATGGAACTTGGTAAGTACAAAGTTCAAACCCTTATTGAGGACTTCTTCTTCTCTTTCAGTGATCTGAGTATCTGAAAGATTAACTACCAGCCCCTGTAACTCCTTGTTTGCATCCGTTCTGGTTCCCACTGTCTCTGATCTCCTCCTCTTCCTAAAAAAGACTGTCTTGGGTTGCTCCCTCTCTGGCTATTGTTCCTTGAGCCTCTTCCTCTACCTCTACCGGGGCGGCCTCCCCCCCTGGTGTTGGGAGTTTCTGAATCATTAAATTCATCATAGTCCGAGGAGCCTCCTCCACTCGAACTATACGAAGTGTTCCGGAAACGTACTCCCCGGTTTTGTTTTATATTCTGTCTGGGTTCACCAAATTTGTAGTCTTTATTAGTATAGCGAAATGCCTTCTCATGAGAGAAATTTGAAATATCCTTTTTCATTCTTTTAATTCTTTCAGAGACAGTTTCGTTCTTAAATTCTTGAATTTCTTTTAAATGTTTATCTAAGCCTTTTTTAAAGGCTTCCACATCGAATTTGCTCTTAATTTTTTCTTCTAAGTCTTTCAGGTCAATCTCGATTTTTTTGGCTGTTTCTTGAGCTGTTTCGATAATTAGTATTAGCCAATCCCGGCCACATTTATTAGAAATGTAACTCCATTTTAATTTGAATTCTGGATTGTCTAAAAACAGTCTTGGTTCATTTCTCACAGTAAGGCCTTGGGGTAAAGCCTGGTTCTTAACATACTCTAACATAATGATAGCATGTAATTCTGTACGGATGATTCTTTTCCTCATCTGGACTAATTCATCCCACTGGTCATCTTTGTCTACGGCTTCTAAATCCTTGCTAAGACCCACTACTGGTAAAGATTCTATCAATTTCCGGACATACTCATCATCATATGCTAAACACTTTTCGGATTCCATAGTGAAAATCTTAAAAAAGCCTCAAAACACACACCTGCAGAAGAAAGGATTTAAGGACAATACGTGTCACTTGTCACGATAACCACCGAGACCCTATAAACTTGTACAAGTCGGGCTGTTGGTATTGCACCTATAGGAAATAGGCCATGAGTGGGGTGGCATAGAAATCAGAGTGTGATATGTACACACAGTGTATGATCCTAATGAAATTATTTCAACAGTACTCACTTACGGTGTATTCTACTTGTGTGGTTTTAACATAATGTATATGTTTTACGTACTATGGTCATTTTTATGATGAAATGTATTGAATCTTAATAAAATTTTGTGATACTGTGTTTCCACCTTTGATGTGGGAAGAGTGTTGAGTGACACCTGTGGAATGCCGGACTTTCTTTTTGTAGATAGAAGTGTATGCTCACAGAGCAAGAAGTCTGTATATCCCTACCTGTGACTCAGAACCGTTTTGGGAATAGAGTTGTCCCCATATCGGCCACTATCACTGAACCCATGTGGTTGCTCACAAAGGGGGGGTCAGAAATGGCAGTGGGGGCTGGTGGGATAAGATGATTTTTGCAGGGTGAAGGAGGCATTGGTTGAGGACACTGTCATGACTTACTATGATCCTGCCCGGGCCACAGAGATTGTGGTGGATGCTAGCCCTGTTGGGCTTGGAGCAGTGCTGTTGCAGGTCCATGGGCAGGGTGTGAGGAAGCCAATGGTGTATGCTAGCAAGGCCCTCTCTGATACTTTAAGCTGATATTCTCAGATTGAGAGGGAGGCATTGGCGGTCTTATGGGGCTGTCAATATTTTCATCTTTACATGTTTGGGCATCCGGTTACTGTGTATACGGATCACAAGCCCCTATTAGTCGGGTTCGGCTCTGAGACCACCCATTCGGTTGAAGCGTTGGCTTCTGCAGTTGCAGTACTATGGGATGACGTTAAAGTTTTGTTGTGTGGAACTCAGTTGGTGATTCCATTGGCCTTGCAGGACAAGATTCTTGCGTTGGGACATGTAGGCCATCAAGGGGCGAGTAAAACTAAGGCCCGACTTTGAGAGAATGTTTGGTTTCCTGATTTGGAGCGGAAAGTGGATGATGCCCTTGCGAGGTGCAATTGGTGCCAGGCCATAATGCCGGTGGCCAAAGGGCCATCCATTGAATCGCCAGAGAGAGCTGTGGCATCATGGAAAGCGCTGAGTGTAGACTTTGGGACTATATTACAGTCTGAGCACTTTTTGGTTGTACTGGTTGAGTTCTCAAGGTATCCATACATTCAATGTATGGAATCCACAGCTGCAGTGGTAGTTATTCTGGTGCTTACAGGTATTTTTGTGGCCCATGTGGTCCCTGAATTTCTGACATCTGATAATGGCCCTCCTTTTCAAGGAGTTGAGTTTGAACACGTTTTGTGGTTTTATGGCATTAAGCATCAGCGTATTACTCCTTTTTGGCCTAAGGTTAACAGGGATGTAAAGAGATTTATGAGGACTCTAAATGAGGCATTTTGTATTGCTGTGGCGAAGGAGCAGTCCCAGACTCTGGCTCTGATGTCTTTTTTGATGGTGCATACGATCATGCTGCATTCGTCCACTAGGATGGCCCTAGCGGAGGCCTTTTTGGAGAGAAAAGAGGTGTCACTCAATCCTGAACATCCTTCTCAGCGGTTGGCTGTTCCTGACCTGAAGGGGTGAAGGCAGCGGCAGGTGCAGATCAACAGTCGGGAGTCTGTGAGGAGTGGCCTGGAGCTTGAGGGTCCAGTAGTGGTTGGGGACTTGGTGTTGGGGAAGTCCAGATATGTGACACATAAACTGTGTCTCCCCCATGAAGTTGAACCATGGACAGTTGTAGGTCTTAACAGGTCCATGATGACTGTGCAGCAGGGATGGGAATCAATGACTCAAAACTCTAGTTGGTTTAGGAGGGTGGGTGGGCCAGGAGGGTGGTCCCACCCCTTGTAGATGTCACTGAGATGGATGGGTCCCCTGGAGGGTGGTGACCCGGTTATGCCAGATGATCAGGACGATCAGAGTGTTCCGCCACCCGGTGGGGAGGTTGTATGCCGAGATGGTTCCCCGGGGTTGGTGTGTCCTGGTTTGGTGCCATATTTGTCTCTCAGACGTTACCCGCAGCGTATGGAGCGCAGGCCTCCAGAAAGATTTCGGGACTATGTTCTTGAATGACCAATTAATGATGTGACTAATGTTGTATTGTGTAGGGTAATATTTCTTCGTGTTTGTGGTTGATGCTGAGGGCCTTTTGGAGAAATAAGCCCATTTGTTTGATGGGGTAAGGTGTTTGAAGGACCAGGAAGTGAAGGGTAATGTTTATTGATGTTTGTGGTTTGTTTTAAAGGGACATTTGATGGGATGTTATAATGTGAGCCGTTAATTTGATCAGGTCACGACTCACATGTGTGGGAGAGCTGCCTAAGAATAAAGGGAGGCAATGCCTGGGTGAAGGCAGGGATTCCTCCAACCTAACGACTGTGGTCCATCTCATTCTTTAGCATGGTGGGACATCGCAACAGTCAGGACCCTTCTTATGATCACTCCCGTACTTGCTCCACCAGCGACAATGGCAGCTGAAGAACGATGGTCTGGAGAGTTGCCCAGAGCAATGCCAGACGTCCAAATTAATTCATAACCTTTCAGCCATCACCTCTTTTGTTTTGATTTATCCAGCGGCGACAATGGCCTAACAACGTCCTTGGGCTGTCCTGTGGCCTTCTTCTTCAACTTCTTCTCTCTTAACAAACTTCTGACAACGTGATGCGTTTCAGGGAACCTGCCTTCCTAGCCCTTCTGTTGTGCTCATGGGACCTTTGACATTCATTATGCACAGAGGTTGCCTAGCAAATGTGCTGTGCATCTTTGTGATCAAGCGTTATTGGACCAGGACCTCATCTACCATCACCAGAGATGGCTCCCTTGCATGTCTTTTCTTATCTACATAGTCCTTCCTTTTGGGTTTACAGGTATTGTCTTCTTTCCTCACTGTGTTGTCCTGTTATAGGGCCCATATGGATGTGTCTTGATCTCATCTGGCAACCAAATATCAGTTTGGCTGGGCTAATGATTGTGTGTTCGGGAGTTGTGTTCCTGTATTATCTCATAACTTGAACTCGGCACAGGGCTTCTTGAATGATTTCATGACTTAGAAAGGATTCTATAGCCTCAGATACTTTTTTATGCAGGTGAATCTACTCAGGTGTTCAGCTACCAGTCTTACAGGAGAGTTTGTGTGTAATCTTACAGGTGGACCCTTCAATTTCTCTACGTCTCTACGTCTCCAGATGGGTTTGGGTACTTCTTCTTGAGGGAATCCAAGGATTTTGCACATCAGCTAACTAGATGGAATGTTGAAGTTGATGTTTACCAGCTTCATCTTCAGGTCTGTGCAGACATTGAGTAGGCAGTTACTCTTTTTGGCACTGTCTGGTATTTGAATGTTGCTGATGACTGTCCGTTTGTGAAAACTTAGTCGACTTGTTTGTTGATCATCACACATACATACTCTCTGGTTTCTGAATAGGCAGACAGTTCACTGAAGACAAGCTCCTCGACATTATATTCTCTGTCATTTGCCAAACATTTTGTCTGGACCATTGGTCTGCTGTTCACCTGTTGCAACTGGGTGGTGAGTGTGGAATGCCATCCCAACATAGTGTCTGAAAGTGATTCTCTCCCCCACATCTGATGCACTGCTGTCCAATGATCAGGCAGGAGCCCACATAGAGAAAAGAGTACTCATATGGGTAGCTGAGTCTCTCTTTTCTGGTTTCAGTTTCCTGCTCCCTGGGTTTCTGCTCTATCCAGGTCTCAGTGAAGTAGACGCCTTTACCATCACGGTGGCTGTGTTTCCTGCATCTGAGGTCTACGCTATGTGAGAAAACTGAAGGTGTCTCACCCGCTAGTCCCCGGGGTTCTATCATCCAGGCGGCCAGGACACGCCCATCGCATTTGGATCCAGTTCCTAGGGGTGGACCAGTGCGGGAGGATGACCTGGATGAGAGGTCTTTGGGGAGTGGGACACCGGATGGTGAGACGCAGTATCCCCTTCCTTGTAACACCTTTTCCCCATCCTACTAGGATACTTAGGAACGCAACCCCCACCCTCTTTGCCTACACAAACACTTTCTGGACAGCTCACTGTGAGAGAAAACGGACTAACCCCAAAGCCGTATACCTGACATGTCCCAACACAAGGGTCAGGCAGAGTCAGGCAATTACTGATCATTACACATACACCTGACTTCCATCACACTTCCCCACACGGATAAAAAGCAGAGCACAAAAGCAAGCTCTGAGCAAGGCAAAGCGCATGAGGAAGAAGCACTTCCAAGATGGCAGTTTAATACAAGGGGAAAAAACATTGCTTTCACAAGCCTTCGGGAATAAGAAACATAAGACCTGGAATTAAAGCTGAAGCATTGTGTGTGTCACGCTCACCTGGTCTCCACGGGGGCGTGGCACGTAGCCGTACGAATGTCTGCCCTGGCGTAGCTCTGGTGGTATGATGATGTCCGCTCCCCTGTTATCACCCCAGGAGGCGTTTGTCTGCAATGTTGAAACAAGATATTAGCTATTGAGTGGGGCTGGATTGGTCCCACCTCCTTCAACCTCCTGATGCCCAACTCCTTTTCTGGCTCACCTTTGAGTTTTGTGAGGTTGGCTCTCCGTCCTGCTTGACTTTCAGCAGTGGCGCAGTAAGCTCAGTCTTTCCCCGGACACAGTTACTTCGCTCGTCCAAAGTGGCTGTTGCTGTGTCTGGAATATCTGGATTATGCAGGTAAGTCTCTATGCCAATGGATGCTTGGTATAGGTGCTCAATGTCTTTATTTCCCAAGGTTTAAAGGTGTTTTGTCTTTCTTGCAGGCGCGGTTTCGTACAGAGGTTTGGATGAAGAATTGATTCTCCTAGGATGCTGAGCAGGTTACCTCCAGGTGAGTATTAGCACTGGTGAGTGGTGCTGAATGGCTGAATAATTGTTCGTTTGTTTTTTCGTGCGCGACTAACCTGCTGTTTCTGTTCCTTCTATGTAGGCGCGGCGTGGCCCCAGGATGAAGAATGGAAGAACCGCTCTGACGTATTCCGGAGGAATGCAGATCCCCGGGAGAGTATTGGATACCTGCGCAGATGCCCTCTTCCCGACAAGGACGGCGATCCGAAGATCAGCTGAAGGCGAGACCGATGGATGAGAATTGCAGGTAAGGCCTTTGTCGCTGTAATAACACCTGTTCTTCTTTCTTTCTTCTTTCAGGCACCGATGGATGGAAATCTCAGAACGGGCGTGGCTGTAGAAGCTCGAGGACAGAGCAGACACGGTGAGCGTTACGCTGCAGGAGTGCAGAAGAACGCGAAGCGTGTTCTGCCTGCAGGGTGTGGGTTAAATAGCCTTGCAAGTAGTTCCAGGCAAGTAGTCCCTTTACCACACCCTGCCTTTCAGGTAAAGTAGTCCCTCCGTCACGCCCTGGATATGCAGAAAGGATCAGCCTCACTAGGCTGAGTAAGTAGTCCATATGGTTCAAACCATTTTATGAGCCTGGCGCCAACGGCACCAGGACTGAGTCCAGGAGGTTCTGGGACACTCCTTTGGGGCTTGATAAGTCCTATTGGGTGTCAATGAATGGGGTGGGCCCATCAGTTCCAGGGGTTTTGGAGCACATACCATGACAGTGTGTCAGAGGTAGCCAAGGCTCTCCTGCGTCGATAGCCAAGGTGGGGAGGAGCGTTTGCCTTGGCTCTGATAACAAAGTAGCGCCAGTAAAGTCAGCACAGCCGGTGAGTCAGGGAGACTGATAGCAGACCGGTCTCAGTTAGAACCAAGGTTGCAAGCGGTAACATTGTTTGTTTGTTTGTTTGTTTATTGAATTTATAAGGCGCACCAGACCCGGGGGTAACAGGGCATGGCAAGGTTATGCAAGTCTTACATGGTTACATAGTGCACAAAGTACAATATACAGGTAGTCAGCTTTCACAATAGATATAATAATATACAATATACAAATAGTCCATTTTCACAAAAGACGGGGTTATTTACATCATAGTATACAAACGTCTGCATAAATTTATAATCTTAAGAGGCAGATAATACGGGAATGCAAAAGTGTCAGAGGAAGCTAGTTCCCGATCAGATTGAGGTGGGTAATGAGGTTCTTTCTGAAGTGTGGGTAAGGTAGGTCAGCTCTCAGCTCATGTGGCAGAGAGTTCCAGAGTTTAGCGGCCTTCACAGGGAAACTGTTGCCGCAGATCTTGGAAGATTTGAACCTAGTTACTAGCAGGCAGTTAGTATTGACGGTTCTAGTTGGTCTGCTGGAGATTCTTCTAGATACTTTGTCAATTAGGTACCTAGGTGCAGCATTGTGCAATGCTTTGTGTGTCAGGGAGGCGATTTTTAGTTGTATTTTGTTATGGGTGGATAACCAATTGTATTGGTGTCTGATTGCGGTCATGTGCACTCTTTTGGTGATGCCCAGTGCAGCTCTGAGGGCGTTGTTTTGTAGTATTTGGAGTTTTTGGATACTGGCTTTATTGGCACTACTGTAGAGCATTGCAGTAGTCTAATCTTGAGAGGCCAGTATGATGCAGCTGTCACTGGAAAGGAAGGGCCTACCTGCTCTAATAAGCTTGCAGGTGTAAGCTGTAGTGGATGCCAAAGATTTCAGTTGTCTATTGAAGGATATTGTGGCGTCCAGGTAGAAACCGAGGGTTTTTACCTCCTTAGAGACTATGCTATTGTTACCATCAATGATGAAGGAAGCGTATTCCTGACCTAGTTTAGAGATATTGGCGGGGGTACCAAGGATAATCAGCTCTGTCTTGTAATCATTCAGGCATAAACCGTGCTTGGCCATCCATGCCTGAATGATGAGGTAGATTCTATTCACCAACGCCAGGTCCCTGCCATGATCCCCAGAAAGTGGGAGGAGAATCTGAGTGTCATCTGCGTAATTAGTGTGGGTGACACCCAGAAGATCCAGATCATCGAACAATGGTTTGGTGAATATGTTGTACAGAGTTGGAGACACGCAAGAGCCCTAGGGGACCCCGCACATGATTGGGGTAGGATCAGCAGCTGCTGCGAGTGAGAATACTCTGATGGTTCTGTCACTCAGGAATGATTCTATCCACTTGACAGTGTATAGAGAAATCTGAAGAAAACAGTGCGTGAAGCATATGTGACGAACGACGCAAATATAATTGAACGTCAAAGGAGTGACTGAACTTTTGAAGCCAAGTTAGATTCCATATACCGAGTGGCCCAGTGCCACGTGGGAGCTCATTCGAAGGTCTCTGTTAGGTATCCAACTGAGAGGTGGAAAATGTAAAAAGGAATTGTGAAATCGAAGTGATCCTGCAACGGGTCAAGTTAAAACCTGTTCACATTTGAAAGTCTTTGATAGTTAATACGAACTGAAAATGGTCGAAACCCGGCTGAGGGAGACTAATTGTGTAAAAGGGAATCGGAGCGCGGCTGAGGGGGATCCGAGGTGAACCGTAAGTCACCCGAGAAAGAATATTCTCTGAACATTGGAAATGGGGATTTGAGCCCGGAAGAGGGGGATCCAAAGTAACGATTGTGGTATAAAAGGGATCTGAGCCCGGCTGAGGGGGATCCAAGTTGACTCTACTGAATTGTGTACTTGTAAGAGGAAAGGAACTTTTTGTTTGCTTTGGTACATCAGGCTCTCTGAATCAAGAGACTTTGAAAAGTAAAGAGACTTGGGCACAGAAGGCCCTGATGCTGGTAATGGAACTGTATCCTCATGCTGAAGAAGCCAGAGTGTGCTATGCTCGAGTTAACCGCCTTGTCCCGTGCCAAAAACGTGGCAATGGGAGGCCAACGTCCTGAACATCCGGTAATATCATTTTGTGAACACTTCTTTCTTTTTCATAAATTCTACCCCAAACTATTTGTATTTAGAGGTAAGGATTGGCAATCTTTTTTTTTTAGTGTAGGCCCTTTTATTTTGACAAGACTCCACTAGGACTGCATTATTGTTATTTGAAACAGAGGGGGGTCTGTTCTTAGAGAGGCACAGCTTCACCTCACTGATGATGCCCAACAAGGCTGAAACACGTGTATTCTTCTCTGTGAAAGGGACAGTGAGCTAAAGACTTGGTAGAGTCTCTCCCAGGGGCCATCCACCCAAGAATAGGTCAATGGGCTGTGTTCATGCTGGTAGAGAGACTCCCAGACCCCCCTTTGTTTTGCATAAATTAACTTTGGGTCTAAACCTAAGTTACCAGGGGGATCCAGACGTGGACCCCTTGCTCACTGTTCTCAAAGAAGGCATAGCTTCACCTCACTGATGATGCCCACAAAGTTTGAAACACGTGTATGGGGTTGCTGTTGGTACTCTTGTTCAGAGGAGAATTGCCTAGCATTTCGGTGCTGGATTGCCCCTGGGCAGGACAAAGACTGATATGCGGGGACATTTCTTCTCTGTGAAAGGGACAGTGATCTAAAGACTTGTTAGAGTCTCTCCCAGGGGCCATCCACCAAGGAACGGGTCAATAGGCTGTGTTTGTGCTGGTAGAGAGACTCCCAGACCCCCCTGTGTTTTGCATGAATTAACTTTGGGTCTCACCCTAAGTTACCAGGGCGATCCAGACGTGGACTCCTTGCTCACTGTTCTTAGAGAGGCACATCTTCACTTCACTGATGATGCCCAAAAAGGCTGAAACACGTGTATGGGGTTGCTGTTGGTACTCTTGTTCAGAGGAGAATTGCTTAGCATTTCGGTGCTGGACTGCCCCTGGGTTAGACGAAGACTGATATGTGGGGACAGTTCTTCTCTGTGAAAGGGACAGTGAGCTAAAGACTTGGTAGAGTCTCTCCCGGGGTCCATCCACCCAAGAACAGGTCAATAGGCTGTGTTTGTGCTGGAAGAGAGACTCCCAGACCCCCCCTTTGTTTTGCATAAATTAACTTTGGGTTTCACCCTACGTTACCAGGGCGATCCAGACGTGGACCCCTTGCTCACTGTTCTAAAAGAAGGCACAGCTTCACCTCACTGATGATGCCCAACAAGGCTGAAACACGTGAACGGGGATGGTGTTAGTACTCTTGTTCAGAGGAAAATTGCCTAGCATTTTGATGCTGGACTCCCCCTGGGCAGGACAAAGACTGATATGAGGGGACATTTCTTCTCTCTGAAAGGGTCAGTGAGCTAAAGATTTGGTAGAGTCTCTCCCGGGGTCCATCCACCCAAGAACAGGTCAATAGGCTGTGTTTGTGCTGGAAGAGAGACTCCCAGACCCCCCCTTTGTTTTGCACAAATTAACTTTGGGTCTCATGCTAAGTTACCAGGGCGATCCCGACGTGGACTCCTTGCTCACTGTTCTTAGAGAGGTACAGCATCACCTCACTGATGATGCCCAACAAGGCTGAAACACGTCTATGGGGTTGCTGTTGGTACTCTTGTTCAGAGGAGAATTGCCTAGCATTTTGGTGCTAGACAGCCCCTGGGCAGGACAAAGTCTGCTATGCGGGGAAATTTCTTCTCTGTGATAGGGACAGTGAACTAAAGACTTGGTAGAGTCTCTCCCAGGGCAATCCACCTGAGAACAGGTCAATGGGGAGTGTTCGTGCTTGTAGAGAGACTTCCAGCCCCCCCTTTGTTTTGCATAGATTAACCTTGGGTCTCACCCTAAGTTACCAGGGTGATCCGGACGTGGACTCCTTGCTCACTGTTCTTAGAGAGGTACAGCATCACCTCACTGATGATGCCCATCAAGGCTGAAACACGTCCATGGGGTTGCTGTTGGTACTCTTGTTCAGAGGAGAATTGCCTAGCATTTCGGTGCTGAACTGCCCCGGGCAGGACAAAGACTGAAATGCGGTGACATTGCTTCTCTGTGAAAGGGACATTGAGCTAAAGACTTGGTAGAGTGTCTCCCAGGGGCCATCCACCCAAGAATAGGTCAACGGGCTGTGTTCATGCTGGTAGAGAGACTCCCAGCCCACCCCTTTGTTTTGCATAAATTAACTTTGGGTCTCAACCTAAGTTACCAGGGGGATCCAGATGTGGACCCCTTGCTCACTGTTCTTAGAGGGGCACAGCTTCACCTCATTGATGATGCCCAACAAGGCTGAAACACGTGTATGGGGTTGCTGTTGTTACTCTTGTTCAGAGGAGAATTGCCTAGCATTTCAGTGCTGGACTGTCCCTGGGCAGGACAAAGACAGATATGCGGGGAACTTTCTTTTCTGTGAAAGGGACAGTGAACTAAAGACTTGGTAGAGTCTCTCCCAGGGTCCATCCACCAAAGAACGGGTCAATAGGCTGTGTTTGTGCTGGTAGAGAGACTCCCAGACCCCCCTTTGTTTTGCATGAATTAACTTTGTGTCTCACCCTAAGTTACCAGAGTGATCCAGACGTGGACCCCTTGCTCACTGTTCTTAGAGAAGGCACAGCTTCACCTCACTGATGATGCCCAACAAGGCTGAAACACGTGTATGGGGTTGCTGTTGGTACTCTTGTTTAGAGGAGAATTGCCTAGAATTTCGGTGCTGGACTGCCCATGGGCAGGACAAAGACTGATATGCGGGGACATTTCTTCTCTCTGAAGGGGACAGTGAGCTAAAGACTTGGTAGAGCCTCTCCCAGGGGCCATCCACCCAAGAACAGGTCAATAGGCTGTGTTTGTACTGGTAGAGAGACTCCCAGACCCCTCCTTTGTTTTGCATAAATTAACTTTGGGTCTCACCCTAAAATCCAGACGTGGACCCCTTGCTCACTGTTCTTAAAGAAGGCACAGTTTCTCCTCATTGATGATGCCCGACAAGGCTGAAACACATGTATGGGGTCGCTGTTGGTACTCTTTTTCAAAGGAGAATTGCCTAGCATTTCCTTGCTGGACTGTCCCTGGACAGGACAAAGACTGATATGCGGGGACATTTCTTCTCTGTGAAAGGGACAGTGATCTAAAGACTTGGTAGCGTCTCTCCCAGGGGCAATCCACCCAATAAAAGGTCAATAGGCATTGTTTGTGCTGCTAGAGAAACTCCCAGACCCCCCTTTGTTTTGCATAAATTAACTTTGGGTCTCACCCTAAGTTACTGGGGGATCCAGACGTGGACCCCTTGCTCACTGTTCTTAAAGAAGGCATAGCTTCACCTCACTGATGATGCCCACAAAGGTTGAAACACGTGTATGGGGTTGCTGTTGGTACTCTTGTTCAGAGGATAATTGCCTAGCATTTCGGTGCTGGACTCCCCCTGGGCTGGACAAAGACTGATATGCGGGGACATTTCTTCTGTGTGAAAGGGACAGTGAGCTAAAGACTTGGTAGAGTCTCTCCCGGGGTCCATCCACCCAAGAACAGGTCAATAGGCTGTGTTTGTGCTGGAAGAGAGACTCCCAGACCCCTCCTTTGTTTTGCATAAATTAACTTTGGGTTTCACCCTAAATTACCAGGGCGATCCAGACGTGGACCCCTTGCTCACTGTTCTTAAAGAAGGAACAGCTTCACCTCACTGATGATGCCCAACAATGCTGAAACACGTGAATGGGGTTGCTGTTGGTACTCTTGTTCAGAGGAGAATTGCCTAGCATTTCGGTGCTGGACTCCCCCTGGGCAGGGCAAAGACTGATATGTGGGGAAATTTCTTCTCTGTAAAAAGGGACAGTGAGCTAAAGACTTGGTAGAGTCTCTCCCAGGGCCATCCACCCAAGAACAGGTAAATGGGCTGTGTTCGTGCTGGTAAAAGACTTCCAGACCCCACTTTGTTTTGCATAAATTAACTTTGGGTCTCACCCTAAGTTACAAGGGCGATCCAGACGTGCACCCCTTGCTCACTGTTCTTAGAGGGGAACAGCTTCACTGTCATGATCTCTGCTTCCAAAAGGTCAGGGTTTTCCCAACTCCCTTGGAAGCAGATCCATAACCCAGGTTCCGAGTGCCAACCAGTCCCAATTGGGACCTTTTGGACCCAGTCCTGGTGCCAGTGGCACCAGGCTCATAAATATGCCCAGTCCCAGCGCTGGAAGCGCCGGGCTCATAATGCTTGGGTGGACTTACCTGCAGCAGACCATGCTGCTTACTTGCCTGCCAGTTGAGCCTCTGATCCTCTTCTGTTTGGAACTACTTTTCCTGTTGGGTGGGGCAGGAGCCACTCCCTAGATTCAGAACACTGGAACTCTTCTGGAAAGCAGGAAATCTTTTCTTACCTAGGCGTGGCTGTGGAAGGAGACACCTAAGCACTACAGGAGGCTATTTAAACCACACCCGATGGATGAATCTTGCTTTGCGTTATTCTGCATCCTCTGCAGCAGAACGCTCATCGTGTCTTCTGCATCTGATCCTGGGCCTAAGGAAAAAGGCTTACCATCCTGAATCCAGTCTTCAGCAACACCTATAAAGACAAGAAAGAACAGGTTAGCATTACGGTCTTCAGTGACAACTCTTCACTTACCTGGTCCATCGGCTGTCACCAACGCCTCGCGCTGCATTCCGGCATCTGAAAGACAAAGGCTTACCTACTCTTCGTGCGCTCCGGAGGTCTTCACACTGCATTCCGGCATCTGAAAGACAAAAGCTTACCAACTCTTCGCACGCTCCGGAGGCCTTCGGCGCTGCATCCCGCATCTGAAAGACAAAACAAGGTGCGTTTAAAGACATTGGGGAACTTTAATACTCACGTGCCATTACTCCTTTCCACATCTAACCCAGTGGGTATTCCGGCACCCTGCAGCCGCTCCGAACTTGTACCTGCAAAATAAAAAGACAGTTAGAGCGCATCGTGAAGCAGGCAACAAGCGCTTACTTACGTGCTTCCAGGCGCTTCTATTCATCACACGGGCTCCATCTTCAACTCACTTCAGCCCGTCATCCGCCATCCCCGGAACCCTGCAAAACAAGAAACATCATTACTAAAGACTTTAAAGACATTAGAATTACTCGAAACTTACCGTTCGTGCAGTAAACGACGGACAGCAGTCCTCTGAAGTCAAGAGGCCTGCTCCCCTTATCCAGTGAAGAAACTGGTTACAGCACCCTGCCCCGAGGCAGATGGAGAGCACGGCGTTCACTTACCTAAGGTGAGAGCGTTAACCTTTGGGGTTCTACAGGAGAAGAGAAAGGGAAGAAGAGAGAGACACTCAATAACCCAGTTCCTTAATCACATATTTTCTATCTGCAGACATCTTACCCTTCGAGGCAGACATACAGTGCACAGAGGTCCAGCCCAAAGAGCCAGCCGTGTGTTACACATCACCTTTGAAGATACGGTATACGCCCAGTCAAGACCGGCGCCTCTACGGGAATCAGGTGAGCGTTACAGAACGCAAAGCCTACCACAAAACTCCCGTCCAGGCGCTATGGAAACCTCGGATACCGACCAGCTAGCCCAGTTACTTGGGGAACTAAGGGCAGAAGTGCATGCAGCCCGTCAGGAAACGAACGCTCTAAGAAGGGAACTGATTATTTCCAAGGAGCGAACAGATGATCTCGCTAGACAATTGCTACAGTCACAAGCCGGACAGACCCCGTTACCCGCATCTGGGGGAAATCTTCCTTCTACATCCTCTATGAATCCAGTGCAGATCAACCTACCTGGGAATGTACCCCTGGCTCCGCCCGAACGATTTTCTGGTGACCCAAAGAGGTTTGCAGTATTTATCAATCAGTGCCGGTTGCATTTCTTATGCCGGCCAGCAGCCTTTCCAACTGATCAAGCTAAAGTAGCTTTCGTGCTTTCGTACCTTAGTGGCAATGCGGCAGACTGGTCGATCCCTCTAGTAAATCAAGATGATCCGGTCCTCCATGATTTTCAAGCTTTTCAGCTCAGTATGGAAAAACTGTTCGCAAGACATTCACAGGGGCAGGCCTTGGACAATGAGCTTCTTTCGTTGCGACAAGGTAATCAAGACCTTTTGGCTTATATTGCGTCTTTCAACAGACTGATAGTGGAAACTCAATGGCCTGAGGACAAAAGGATTACGCTGTTTTATAGAGGTCTACGTGGAGAGCTCAAAGATGTGTTAGCCCAAGTAGTGAATCCCCCACAAGATTGTTCGGACTATATAGACTTAGTCGTTCAAATAGATCACAGACTGCAGAACAGGAAGGCCGATCGTTCCAAGTTTGATGCTCGAGTATTTTCCAAACCGCCAACTCCTTCCAAAGGAGTAGACTCCGGGGAACCCATGCAAATAGGGGGTCTGAAAGGTCCTCTAACACAAAAGGAGCGGGAAAGGAGAAAACAGTTGCAATTATGCCTCTATTGCGGAAACTCAGGGCACTTTCTTCGAGACTGTCCGGTGAAACCTGCCAAGAAGGCAGTAGGAGCTGCAGTTACCAAAGTTACAAACTCTGAGCAGGGAAACGACCTCGCCCGACAAGAATAGAGGTCCTCTTGCCGAGCGTGAAAACCAGTTCCGTGACCTCGCATTTCGTGATACCTATGGTCCTCGAAAGATTGCGTCAACACAAACTTTTCGCTAAGTTGGAAAAATGTGTTTTCAACGTGACTGAAGTTGAATTCTTGGGATTCATATTATCACCTGGCGGAGTGCGTATGGATTCAAAGAAGGTTGATGCAGTTCTCAAATGGCCATCACCATCCTCCGTAAAAGGTGTGCAAAGCATGTTAGGCTTCGCTAACTTTTACCGCAGGTTTATCCCCGAATTCTCTCGAATAGTCCAGCCCATCACTGCCTTGTTAAAGAAAAACAAACGTTTTGAATGGTCTACCGAGGCGGAACTAGCTTTCCAGGATTTGAAGACTAAATTTATCTCTGCACCAATCTTAAAACACCCTCGCCCCGAACTCCCCTACATCGTGGAAACTGATGCTTCAAGCCTTGCCATGGGGGCAGTTCTATCACAAAAGGACCCGGTAACCAATCAGTTGCATCCCGTGGCATTTTGGTCCCGCAAATTCTCGCCTCCTGAAATCAATTACACGATTACTGACAAGGAACTTCTGGCTATCAAGTCTGCCTTTAAGGCTTGGCGGCATTATCTGCTGGGGGCCCGACACACCGTTACTGTGATTACGGATCACCGAAACCTGCAATATTTGAAAACCGCAAAAGCCCAATCCTCTAGACAACTCCGTTGGGCATTATTCTTTGCCGAGTTTGACTTCATAATTACCTATCGACCTGGTACAAAGAACGGTAAAGCTGATGCCCTTTCTCGGATGGGAGTGGAAGAACACTTGATCAAACCTAAACCTGTACCAATCATTCCCGAACAAAGAATTCTGGGTGTAATCGCCACAGAATCCATAGAGGAAGTTAAGGATAAAGCCAGGCAACTTGTAACTCCAGCAGACATACAGAATTGGCATCTGCAGGGAAAGGACTTTGCAGTAAAGGACAACTTATTGTATTTCCAAGAACGATTATACCTACCCAGCACAGATTTACAGAAAAAAGTAATCTCTTGTTATCACGATTCTTTAATGGAATGACATCCCGGTATGGCCAAGACCTCAGAAAAGATCAAGCGCTACTTCTGGTGGCCGTCTTGGAAAAAAGATATCAGAGACTTTATAATGTCCTGTGGAGTATGCGCCCAAAACAAGAGTCAAAAGGAAAGACCGGCAGGCCTCTTACGCCCTATTGACATCCCACCTCGCCCTTGGCATACGCTTTCTATGGACTTCATCACCGATCTACATCCATGCTCCGGATACAATACGATTCTAGTAATCGTGGACTTATTCTCCAAGATGGCGCATTTCATTCCGCTCAAAGGCTTGCCAACAGCAGCAACTCTGGCCCGAGAATTTCTCGAAAACATCGTCCGACTGCACGGTTTTCCTTCGGTTCTAATTTCGGATCGAGGTAGTCAATTTATTTCTCATTTTTGGCGAAGTTGCTGTCGGTCGGCTCAAATTGATGTGAGACTATCGACCAGTCACCACCCTCAGACCGACGGACAAACCGAGAGGACCAATCAAACTCTGGAACAGTATTTACGCTGCATGCTGCAACAAACTGAAAAAACTTGGAAAGACATCCTTTGGATAGCCGAATATGCCTACAATAACTCTGTCCATTCGGGAACTGGGAAAACCCCGTTTTTTCTTTTGTACGGCAGTCACCGTCGAACCTCGGAGTTGGATCCCCTCCAAGATCTTGAAACACCAGCAGTAGACTACCTGCATTCTACAATCACCCAAGCCTTTAAGGAAGCTGTTTCTCACCTTCAAAGGGCTAAAGAACAATACAAGAAAGGAGCAGATCAACATCGGAAGGAAGCCCCTCAATATCAAGTAGGGGATCAAGTCTGGTTATCCACCAAATATCTACCTCTAAAAGGGCCACGCACATTCAACCCAAGATATCTTGGTCCCTATTCCATCACTACCATAGTAAACCCAGTAGCGGTCAAGTTGGACTTGCCCCCGCACATGAAGATACATCCGGTCTTCCACGTCTCTCTATTAAAACCCGTGCAACCTCAAACCCGACTAACTAAATCTCCAAAACCTATCCTAGTTGATGGAGAACTCGAGTTTGAAGTCAAAAGCATTCTGGACTCCAAGATCTCCAAATCTAAACTATTTTACCTAATTGACTGGAAAGGCTACGACCCCCAAGAGAGATCCTGGGAACCTGCTGAATATGTACACGCTCCTCGCCTAATCAAAAGATTTCACCGAACATTTCCTGACAAGCCAAAACCCCCGGAGAAGCCCGGTTTGGGAGGGGCCTTGAGGGGGGGTACTGTCATGATCTCTGCTTCCAAAAGGTCAGGGTTTTCCCAACTCCCTTGGAAGCAGATCCATAACCCAGGTTCCGAGTGCCAACCAGTCCCAATTGGGACCTTTTGGACCCAGTCCTGGTGCCAGTGGCACCAGGCTCATAAATATGCCCAGTCCCAGCGCTGGAAGCGCCGGGCTCATAATGCTTGGGTGGACTTACCTGCAGCAGACCATGCTGCTTACTTGCCTGCCAGTTGAGCCTCTGATCCTCTTCTGTTTGGAACTACTTTTCCTGTTGGGTGGGGCAGGAGCCACTCCCTAGATTCAGAACACTGGAACTCTTCTGGAAAGCAGGAACTCTTTTCTTACCTAGGCGTGGCTGTGGAAGGAGACACCTAAGCACTACAGGAGGCTATTTAAACCACACCCGATGGATGAATCTTGCTTTGCGTTATTCTGCATCCTCTGCAGCAGAACGCTCATCGTGTCTTCTGCATCTGATCCTGGGCCTAAGGAAAAAGGCTTACCATCCTGAATCCAGTCTTCAGCAACACCTATAAAGACAAGAAAGAACAGGTTAGCATTACGGTCTTCAGTGACAGCTCTTCACTTACCTGGTCCATCGGCTGTCACCAACGCCTCGCGCTGCATTCCAGCATCTGAAAGACAAAGGCTTACCTACTCTTCGTGCGCTCCGGAGGTCTTCACACTGCATTCCGGCATCTGAAAGACAAAAGCTTACCAACTCTTCGCACGCTCCGGAGGCCTTCGGCGCTGCATCCCGCATCTGAAAGACAAAACAAGGTGCGTTTAAAGACATTGGGGAACTTTAATACTCACGTGCCATTACTCCTTTCCACATCTAACCCAGTGGGTATTCCGGCACCCTGCAGCCGCTCCGAACTTGTACCTGCAAAATAAAAAGACAGTTAGAGCGCATCGTGAAGCAGGCAACAAGCGCTTACTTACGTGCTTCCAGGCGCTTCTATTCATCACACGGGCTCCATCTTTAACTCACTTCAGCCCGTCATCCGCCATCGCCGGAACCCTGCAAAACAAGAAACATCATTACTAAAGACTTTAAAGACATTAGAATTACTCGAAACTTACCGTTCGTGCAGTAAACGACAGACAGCAGTCCTCTGAAGTCAAGAGGCCTGCTCCCCTTATCCAGTGAAGAAACTGGTTACAGCACCCTGCCCCGAGGCAGATGGAGAGCACGGCGTTCACTTACCTAAGGTGAGAGCGTTAACCTTTGGGGTTCTATAGGAGAAGAGAAAGGGAAGAAGAGAGAGACACTCAATAACCCAGTTCCTTAATCACATATTTTCTATCTGCAGACATCTTACCCTTCGAGGCAGACATACAGTGCACAGAGGTCCAGCCCAAAGAGCCAGCCGTGTGTTACACATCACCTTTGAAGATACGGTATACGCCCAGTCAAGACCGGCGCCTCTACGGGAATCAGGTGAGCATTAAATTCACCTCACTGATGATGCCCAACAAGGCTGAAACACGTGTATGTGGTTGCTGTTGGTTCTCTTGTTCAGAGGAGAATTGCCTAGCATTTCGGTGCTGGACTGCCCCTGGGCAGGATAAAGACTGATATGTGGGGACATTTCTTCGCTATGAAAGGGACAGTGAGCTGAAGACTTGGTAGAGTTTCTCCCAGGGGCCATCCTCCCAAGAACAGGTCAATCGGCTGTGTTCGTGCTGGTAGAGAGACTCCCAGACCCTCATTTGTTTTGCATAAATTAACTTTGGGTCTCACCCTAAGTTACCAGGGCGATCCAGACATGGACCCCTTGCTCACTGTTCTTAGAGAGGCACAGTTTCACTTCACTGATGATGCCCAAAAAGGCTGAAACACGTGTATGGGGTTGCTGTTAGTACTCTTGTTCGTAGAAGAATTGCCTAGCATTTTGGTGCTGGACTGCCCCTGGGCAGGACAAAGACTGATATGCGGGGACATTTTTTCTCTCTGAAAGGGACAGTGAGCTAAAGACTTGGTAGAGCGTCTCCCAGGGGCCATCCACCCAAGAACAGGTCAATAGGCGGTGTTTGTACTGGTAGAGAGACTCCCAGAACCCCCCTTTGTTTTGCATAAATTAACTTTGGGTCTCACCCTAAGATCCAAACGTGTACCCCTTGCTCACTGTTCTTAAAGAAGGCACAGCTTCTCCTCATTGATGATGCCCTACAAGGCTGAAACACGTGTATGGGGTTGCTCTTGGTACTCTTGTTCAGAGGAGAATTGCCTAGCATTTCCTTGCTGGACTGTCCCTGGACAGGACAAAGACTGATATGCGGGGACATTTCTTCTCCGTGAAAGGGACAGTGATCTAAACACTTGGTAGAGTCTCTCCCAGGGGCCATCCACCCAAGAACAGGTCAATAGGCTGTTTTTCTGCCGGTAGAGAACTCCCAGACCCCCCTTTGTTTTGCATAAATGAACTTTGGGTCTCCCCTAAGTTACCAGGGCGATCCAGACGTGGACCCCTTGCTCACTGTTCTTAAAGAAGGCACAGCTCCACCTCACTGATGATACCCAACAAGGTTGAAACACGTGTATGGGGTTGCTGTTGGTACTCTTATTCAGAGGAGAATTGCCTAGCATTTCCATGCTGGACTGTCCCTGGACAGGACAAAGACTGATATGCGGGGACATTTCTTCTCTATGAAAGGGACAGTGATCTAAAGACTTGGTAGAGTCTCTCCCAGGGGCCATTCTCCCAAAAACAGGTCAACAGGTTGTGTTTGTACTGGTAGAGAAAATCCCAGACCCCCCTTTGTTTTGCATAAATTAACTTTGGGTCTCACCCTAAGTTACCAGGGCGATCCAGACCTGTACGCCTTGCTCACTGTTCTTAAAGAAGGCACAGCTCCACCTCATGGATGATATCCAACAAGGTTGAAGCACGTGTTTGGGGTTGCTGTTGGTACTCTTGTTCAGAAGAGAATTGCCTAGCATTTCGGTGCTGGACAGCCTCTGGGCAGGACAAAGACTGCTATGCGGGTAAATTTCTCCTCTGTGAAAGGGACAGTGAGCTAAAGACTTGGTAGAGTCTCTCCCAGAGGCCATCCACCTATGAACAGGTCAATGGGCAGTGTTCGTGCTGGTAGAGAGACTTCCAGACCCCCCTTTGTTTTGCATAAATTAACTTTGGGTCCAACTCAAGTTACCAGGGTGATCCCGACGTGGACTCCTTGCTCACTGTTCTTAGAGAGGTACAGCATCACCTCACTGATGATGCCCAACAAGGCTGAAACATGTCTATGGGCTTGCTGTTGGTACTCTTGTTCAGAGGAGAATTGCCTAGCATTTCGGTGATGGACTGCCCCTGGGCAGGACAAAGACTGATATGCGGCGAAATTTCATTTCTGTGAAAGGGACAGTGAGCTAAAGACTTGGTAGAGTCTCTCTCAGAGGACATCCACCCAAGAATAGGTCAATGGGTTGAGTTCGTGCTGGTAGAGAGACTCCCAGCTCCCCCTTTGTTTTGCATAAATTAACTTTGGGTTTCACCCTAAATTACCAGGGCGATCCAGATGTGGACCCCTTGCTCACTGTTCTTAAAGAAGGCACAGCTTCACCTCACTGATGATGCCCAACAAGGCTGAAACACGTGAATGGGGTTGCTGTTGGTACTCTTGTTCAGAGGAGAATTGCCTAGCATTTTGGTGCTGGACTCCCCCTGGGCAGGACAATGACTGATATGTGGGGAAATTTCTTCTCTGTGAAAGGGACAGTGAGCTAAAGACTTGTTAGAGTCTCTCCCAGGGCCATCCACCCAAGAACAGGTAAATGGGCTGTGTTCGTGCTGGTAGAAAGACTTCCAGACCCCCCTTTGTTTTGCATAAATTAACTTTGGGTCTCACCCTAAGTTACCGGGGTGGTCCAGATGTGGACACCTTTCTCACTGTTCTTAGATGGGCACAGCTTCACCTCATTGATGATGCCCCACAAGGCTGAAAAACGTGTATGGGGTTGCTGTTGGTTCTCTTGTTCAGAGGAGAATTGCCTAGCATTTCGGTGCTGGACTGCCCCTGGGCAGGACAAAGACTGATATGTGGGGACATTTCTTCACTATGAAAGGGACAGTGAGCTAGAGACTTTTTCGAGTCTCTCCCAGGGGCATTCCACCTAAGAACAGGTCAATGGGCAGTGTTCGTGCTGGTAGAGAGACTTCCAGACCCCCCTTTGTTTTGCATAAATTAACTTTGGGGCTCACCCTAAGTTACCAGGGCGATCCCGACGTGGACTCCTTGCTCACTGTTCTTAGAGAGGTACAGCATCACCTCACTGATGATGCCCAACAAGGCTGAAACACGTCTATGGGGTTGCTGTTGGTACTCTTGTTCAAAGGAGAATTGCCTAGCATTTCGGTGCTGAACTGCCCCGGGCAGGACAAAGACTGATATGCGGAGACAGTTCTTCTCTGTGAAAGGGACAGTGAGCTAAAGACTTGGTAGAGTCTCTCCCAGTGGCCATCCTCCCAAGATCAGGTCAATGGGCTGTGTTTGTGCTGGTAGAGAGGCGCCCAGACCCCCTTTGTTTTGCATAAATTAACTTTGGGTCTCACCCTAAGTTACCATGGTGATCCAGACGTGGACCCCTTGCTCACTGTTCTTAGAGAGGCACAGCTTCACCTCACTGATGATGCCCAACAAGGCTGAAACAGGTGTATGGGGTTGCTGTTGGTACTCTTGTTCATAGGCGAATTGCCTAGCATTTCGGTGCTGGACTGCCCCTGGGCAGGACAAAGACTGATATGTGGGGACATTTCTTCTCTATGAAAGGGACAGTGAGCTAAAGACTTGGTAGAGTCTCTCCCAGTGGCCATCCTCCCAAGATCAGGTCAATGGGCTGTGTTTGTGCTGGTAGAGAGGCGCCCAGACCCCCTTTGTTTTGCATAAATTAACTTTGGGTCTCACCCTAAGTTACCAGGGCGATCCAGACGTGGACCCCTTGCTCACTGTTCTTAAAGAAGGCACAGCTTCTCCTCATTGATGATGCCCAACAAGGCTGAAACATGTGTATGGGGTTGCTGTTGGTACTCTTGTTCAGAGGAGAATTGCCTAGCATTTTAGTGCTGGACTGTCCCTGGACAGGACAAAGACTGATATGCGGGGACATTTCTTCTCTGTGAAAGGGACAGTGAGCTAAAGACTTGGTAGAGTCTCTCCCAGGGGCCATCAACCCAAGAATAGGTCAATGGGCTGTGTTCATGCTGGTAGAGAGACTCCCAGACCCCCCTTTGTTTTGCATAAATTAACTTTGGGTCTCACTCTAAATTACCAGGGTGATACAGATGTGAACACCTTGCTCACTGTTCTTAAAGAAGGCACAGCTTCTCCTCATTGATGATGCCCAACAAGGCTGAAACATGTGTATGGGGTTGCTGTTGGTACTCTTGTTCAGAGGAGAATTGCCTAGCATTTTAGTGCTGGACTGTCCCTGGACAGGACAAAGACTGATATGCGGGGACATTTCTTCTCTGTGAAAGGGACAGTGATCTAAAGACTTGGTAGAGTCTCTCCCAGGGGCCATCCACCCAAGAATAGGTCAATGGGCAGTCTTCGTGCTGGTAGAGAGACTCCCAGACCCCCCTTTGTTTTGCATACATGAACTTTGGGTCTCACCCTAAGTTACCAGGATGATCCAGATGTGGACCCCTTGCTCACTGTTCTTAGAGAGGCACAGCTTCACCTCACTGATGATGCCCAACAAGGCTGAAACACATGAATGGGGTTGCTGTTGGTACTAAGCCCCTTTTCGATGATCTGGACCTTCTTGGTATCACCTACACTAATTATGCAGATGATACTCAGATTCTCCTACCACTTACCGGTGATTACGACAAGGATTTGGCCTTGGTGAACAGAGTGTATCTCATCATCCAGGCATGGATGGTCACTCACGGACTATGCCTGAATGATGACAAAACTGAAATCATCATCCTAGGCACACCTCCCACCCTAAAAAAACTGGGCCCCAACTACTCCTCTTTTAATATTGACAACAACCAAATTACAACCGCCCACGCGGTAAAAACTCTGGGTTTCTACCTGGACTCCACCCTCTCTTTCAACAAGCAGGTCAATGCGATGGCTTCTGCAACTGCCTACACCTGTAAATTGATAAACGCAGGCAAACCCTTCCTATCAAACAATAGCTGCATCACACTCGCGAGAGCGCTCGTGTTATCAAAGCTGGACTACTGCAATTCGCTCTACATTGGGGCTAATAAGGAAGTTATCAAAAGAATTCAAATTTTGCAGAACAACGCGCTTACAGCAGCACTTAGTATTCCCAGGCGAGCCCACATCACCGAATTCAGACGAGCCAATAACTGGCTTTCTACTTAGGAGGAAATCCAACTAAAAGTCGCCTCTTTGGTCCACAAATGCCTTAACAACGCCGCACCGCAGTACCTATCTGCGAGATTCACGAGATTAAAACCAACAAGACTCACCAGATCTGCTAACTCCAACAACATATCTATACCTAGAGTTAAACTGACTAAAGTCGGCAGCTGCAGCTTTCAGGTGAAAGCAGCTCAACTCTGGAACTCCCTACCATCCACCTTGAAGACTGACCAACCTTACCTCACTTTCCGACACATCCTCATAACGTGGATCAAAAATGCAGACATACAATAGATTATCCACTGCCTTGACTCATTTAATCCCCAGGAGTTTCTGATTAGGACTGTAAATACATGCTTCCTCATTTTCGCCTTCTGTATATGTTTCTTGTTGCTCTATTTGGCATGTGATCTTGTAACTAAGCTTTAAGTTGTCTTATAAAATGCGCCCGGTTACCCCTGGTCTGGTGCGCAATATAAGTAATAAAAACAAACAAACAAACAAACTCTTGTTCAGAGGAGAATTGCCTAGCATTTTGGTGCTGGATTGCCCCTGGGCAGGACAAAGACTGATATGTGGGGACATTTCTTCTCTATGAAAGGGACAGTGAGCTAAAGACTTGGTAGAGTCTCTCCCAGGGGCCATCCTCCCAAGAACAGGTCAATGGGCTGTGTTCCTGCTGGTAGAGCGGCGCCCAGACTCCCCTTTGTATTGCATAAATTAACTTTGGGTCTCACCCTAAATTACCAGGGCGATCCAGACGTGGACCCCTTGCTCACTGTTCTTAGAGATGCACAGCTTCACCTCACTGATGATGGCCAACAAGGCTGAAACACGTGTATGGGGTTGGTGTTGGTACTCTTGTTTAGAAGAGAATTGCCTAGCATTTCGGTGCTGGACTGCCCCTGGGCAGGACAAAGACTGACATGCGGGGACATTTCTTCTCTCTGAAAGAGACAGTGAGCTAAAGACTTGGTATAGCCTCTCCCAGGGGCCATCCACCCAAGAAGATGTCAATAGGCTGTGTTGGTGCTGGTAGAGAGACTCCCAGAACCCCCTTTGTTTTGCATAAATTAACTTTGGGTCTCACCCTAAGATCCAGACGTGGACCCCTTGCTCACTGTTCTTAAAGAAGGCACAGCTTCTCCTCATTGATGATGCCCAACAAGGCTGAAACACGTGTATGGGGTTGCTGTTGGTACTCTTGTTCAGAGGAGAATTGCCTAGCATTTCCTTGCTGGACTGTCCCTGGACAGGACAAAGACTGATATGCGGGGACATTTCTTCTCTGTGAAAGGGACAGATCTAAAGACTTGCTAGAGTCTCTCCCAAGGCCCATCCATACAAGAACAGGTCAATAGCCTGTATTTGTGCTGGTAGAGAAACTCCCAGACCCCCCTTTGTTTTGCATAAATTAACTTTGGGTCTCACCCTAAGTTACCAGGGCGATCCAGACGTGGACCCCTTGCTCACTGTTCTTAAAGAAGGCACAGCTCCACCTCACTGATGATACCCAACAAGGTTGAAACATGTGTATGGAGTTGCTGTTGGTACTCTTGTTCAGAGGAGAATTGCATAGCATTTCGGTGCTAGACAGCCCCTGGGCAGGACAAAGACTGCAATGCGGGGAAATTTCTTCTATGTGAAAGGGACAGTGAGCTAAAGACTTGGTAGAGTCTCTCCCAGGGCAATCCACCTGAGAGCAGGTCAATGGGCAGTGTTTGTGCTGGTAGAGAGACTTCCAGACCCCCCTTTGTTTTGCATAAATTAACTTTGGGTCTCACCCTGAGTTACCAAGGCGATCCCGAAGTGGACTCCTTGCTCACTGTTCTTAGAGAGGTACAGCACCACCTCATTGATGATGCCCAACAAGGCTGAAACATGTGTATGGGGTTGCTGTTGGTACTCTTGTTCAGAGGAGAATTGCCTAGCATTTTAGTGCTGGACTGTCCCTGGACAGGACAAAGACTGATATGCGGGGATATTTCTTCTCCGTGAAAGGGACAGTGATCTAAAGACTTGGTAGAGTCTCTCCCAGGGCAATCCACCTGAGAACAGGTCAATGGGCAGCGTTCGTCCTGGTAGAGAGACTTCCAGACCCCCCTTTGTTTTGCATAAATTAACTTTGGGTCTCACCCTGAGTTACCAGGGCGATCCCGACGTGGACTCCTTGCTCACTGTTCTTAGAGAGGTACAGCATCACCTCACTGATGATGCCCAACAAGGCTGAAACACGTCTATGGGGTTGCTGTTGGTACTCTTGTTCAAAGGAGAATTGCCTAGCATTTCGGTGCTGAACTGCCCCGGGCAGGACAAAGACTGATATGCGGGGACAGTTCTTCTCTGTGAAAGGGACAGTGAGCTAAAGACTTGGTAGAGTCTCTCCCAGGGGCCATCAACCCAAGAATAGGTCAATGGGCTGTGTTCATGCTGGTAGAGAGACTCCCAGACCCCCCTTTGTTTTGCATAAATTAACTTTGGGTCTCACCCTAAGTTACCATGGTGATCCAGACGTGGACCCCTTGCTCACTGTTCTTAGAGAGGCACAGCTTCACCTCACTGATGATGCCCAACAAGGCTGAAACAGGTGTATGGGGTTGCTGTTGGTACTCTTGTTCATAGGCGAATTGCCTAGCATTTCGGTGCTGGACTGCCCCTGGGCAGGACAAAGACTGATATGTGGGGACATTTCTTCTCTATGAAAGGGACAGTGAGCTAAAGACTTGGTAGAGTCTCTCCCAGTGGCCATCCTCCCAAGATCAGGTCAATGGGCTGTGTTTGTGCTGGTAGAGAGGCGCCCAGACCCCCTTTGTTTTGCATAAATTAACTTTGGGTCTCACCCTAAGTTACCAGGGCGATCCAGACGTGGACCCCTTGCTCACTGTTCTTAAAGAAGGCACAGCTTCTCCTCATTGATGATGCCCAACAAGGCTGAAACATGTGTATGGGGTTGCTGTTGGTACTCTTGTTCAGAGGAGAATTGCCTAGCATTTTAGTGCTGGACTGTCCCTGGACAGGACAAAGACTGATATGCGGGGACATTTCTTCTCTGTGAAAGGGACAGTGAGCTAAAGACTTGGTAGAGTCTCTCCCAGGGGCCATCAACCCAAGAATAGGTCAATGGGCTGTGTTCATGCTGGTAGAGAGACTCCCAGACCCCCCTTTGTTTTGCATAAATTAACTTTGGGTCTCACTCTAAATTACCAGGGTGATACAGATGTGAACACCTTGCTCACTGTTCTTGGAGGGGCACAGGTTCACCTCATTGATGATGCCCCACAAGGCTGAAACACGTGTATGGGGTTGCTGTTGGTTCGCTTGTTCAGAGGAGAATTGCCTAGCATTTCGGTGCTGGACTGCCCCTGGGCAGGACAAAGACTGATATGTGGGGACATTTCTTCTCTATGAAAGGGACAGTGAGCTAAAGACTTGGTAGAGTCTCTCCCAGTGGCCATCCTCCCAAGATCAGGTCAATGGGCTGTGTTTGTGCTGGTAAAGAGGCGCCCAGACCCCCTTTGTTTTGCATAAATTAACTTTGGGTCTCACCCTAAGTTACCAGGGCGATCCAGACGTGGACACCTTGCTCACTGTTCTTAAAGAAGGCACAGCTTCTCCTCATTGATGATGCCCAACAAGGCTGAAACATGTGTATGGGGTTGCTGTTGGTACTCTTGTTCAGAGGAGAATTGCCTAGCATTTTAGTGCTGGACTGTCCCTGGACAGGACAAAGACTGATATGCGGGGACATTTCTTCTCTGTGAAAGGGACAGTGATCTAAAGACTTGGTAGAGTCTCTCCCAGGGGCCATCCACCCAAGAATAGGTCAATGGGCAGTCTTCGTGCTGGTAGAGAGACTCCCAGACCCCCCTTTGTTTTGCATACATGAACTTTGGGTCTCACCCTAAGTTACCAGGATGATCCAGATGTGGACCCCTTGCTCACTGTTCTTAGAGAGGCACAGCTTCACCTCACTGATGATGCCCAACAAGGCTGAAACACATGAATGGGGTTGCTGTTGGTACTAAGCCCCTTTTCGATGATCTGGACCTTCTTGGTATCACCTACACTAATTATGCAGATGATACTCAGATTCTCCTACCACTTACCGGTGATTACGACAAGGATTTGGCCTTGGTGAACAGAGTGTATCTCATCATCCAGGCATGGATGGTCACTCACAGACTATGCCTGAATGATGACAAAACTGAAATCATCATCCTAGGCACACCTCCCACCCTAAAAAAACTGGGCCCCAACTACTCCTCTTTTAATATTGACAACAACCAAATTACAACTGCCCACGTGGTAAAAACTCTGGGTTTCTACCTGGACTCCACCCTCTCTTTCAACAAGCAGGTCAATGCGATGGCTTCTGCAACTGCCTACACCTGTAAATTGATAAGCGCAGGCAAACCCTTCCTATCAAACAATAGCTGCATCACACTCGCGAGAGCGCTCGTGTTATCAAAGCTGGACTACTGCAATTCGCTCTATATTGGGGCTAATAAGGAAGTTATCAAAAGAATTCAAATTTTGCAGAACAACGCGCTTAGAGCAGCACTTAGTATTCCCAGGCGAGCCCACATCACCGAATTCAGACGAGCCAATAACTGGCTCTCTACTCAGGAGGAAATCCAACTAAAAGTCGCCTCTTTGGTCCACAAATGCCTTAACAACGCCGCACCGCAGTACCTATCTGCGAGATTCACGAGATTAAAACCAACAAGACTCACCAGATCTGCTAACTCCAACAACATATCTATACCTAGAGTTAAACTGACTAAAGTCGGCAGCTGCAGCTTTCAGGTGAAAGCAGCTCAACTCTGGAACTCCCTACCATCCACCTTGAAGACTGACCAACCTTACCTCACTTTCCGACACATCCTCATAACGTGGATCAAAAATGCAGACATACAATAGATTATCCACTGCCTTGACTCTTTAATCCCCAGGAGTTTCTGATTAGGACTGTAAATACATGCTTCCTCATTTTCGCCTTCTGTATATTCCTGTATATTTTGTTGTATATTATTACGTTATATGTTTCTTGTTGCTCTATTTGGCATGTGATCTTGTAACTAAGCTTTAAGTTGTTTTATAAAATGCGCCCGGTTACCCCTGGTCTGGTGCGCAATATAAGTAATAAAAACAAACAAACAAACAAACAAACTCTTGTTCAGAGGAGAATTGCCTAGCATTTCGGTGCTGGATTGCCCCTGGGCAGGACAAAGACTGATATGTGGGGACATTTCTTCTCTATGAAAGGGACAGTGAGCTAAAGACTTGGTAGAGTCTCTCCCAGGGGCCATCCTCCCAAGAACAGGTCAATGGGCTGTGTTCCTGCTGGTAGAGCGGCGCCCAGACTCCCCTTTGTTTTGCATAAATTAACTTTGGGTCTCACCCTAAATTACCAGGGCGATCCAGACGTGGACCCCTTGCTCACTGTTCTTAGAGATGCACAGCTTCACCTCACTGATGATGGCCAACAAGGCTGAAACACGTGTATGGGGTTGGTGTTGGTACTCTTGTTTAGAAGAGAATTGCCTAGCATTTCGGTGCTGGACTGCCCCTGGGCAGGACAAAGACTGACATGCGGGGACATTTCTTCTCTCTGAAAGAGACAGTGAGCTAAAGACTTGGTAGAGTCTCTCCCAGGGGCCATCCTCCCAAGAACAGGTCAATGGGCTGTGTTCGTGCTGGTAGAGAGGCGCACAAACCCCCCTTTGTTTTGCATAAATTAACTTTGGGTCTCACCCTAAATTACCAGGGTGATACAGATGTGAACACCTTGCTCACTGTTCTTAGAGGGGCACAGCTTCACCTCATTGATGATGCCCCACAAGGCTGAAACATGTGTATGGGGTTGCTGTTGGTTCGCTTGTTCAGAGGAGAATTGCCTAGCATTTCGGTGCTGGACTGCCCCTGGGCAGGACAAAGACTGATATGTGGGGACATTTCTTCTCTATGAAAGGGACAGTGAGCTAAAGACTTGGTAGAGTCTCTTCCAGGGGCCATCCTCCCAAGAACAGGTCAATGGGCTGTGTTCGTGCTGGTAGAGAGGCGCCCAGACTCACCTTTGTTTTGCATAAATTAACTTTGGGTCTCACCCTAAGTTACCAGGGCGATCCAGACGTGGACCCCTTGCTCACTGTTCTTAGAGATGCACAGCTTCACCTCACTGATGATGGCCAACTAGGCTGAAACACGTGTATGGGGTTGGTGTCGGCACTCTTGTTTAGAAGAGAATTGCCTAGCATTTCGGTGCTGGACTGCCCCTGGGCAGGACAAAGACTGATATGCGGGGACATTTCTTCTCTCTGAAAGAGACAGTGAGCTAAAGACTTGGTAGAGTCTCTCCCAGGGCAATCCACCTGAGAACAGGTCAATGGGCAGTGTTCATGCTGGTAGAGAGACTTCCAGACCCCCCCTTTGTTTTGCATAAATTAACTTTGGGTCTCACCCTAAGATCCAGACGTGGACCCCTTGCTCACTGTTCTTAAAGAAGGCACAGCTTCTCCTCATTGATGATGACCAACAAGGCTGAAACATGTGTATGGGGTTGCTATTGGTACTCTTGTTCAGAGGAGAATTGCCTAGCATTTTAGTGCTGGACTGTCCCTGGACAGGACAAAGACTGATATGCGGGGACATTTCTTCTCTGTGAAAGGGACAGTGATCTAAAGACTTGGTAGAGTCTCTCCCAGGGCAATCCACCTGAGAACAGGTCAATGGGCAGTGTTTGTGCTGGTAGAGAGACTTCCAGACCCCCCTTTGTTTTGCATAAATTAACTTTGGGTCTCACCCTGAGTTACCAGGGCGATCCCGAAGTGGACTCCTTGCTCACTGTTCTTAGAGAGGTACAGCATCACCTCACTGATGATGCCCAACAAGGCTAAAACACGTCTATGGGGTTGCTGTTGGTACTCTTGTTCAGATGAGAATTGCCTAGCATTTCGCTGCTGAACTGCCCCGGGCAGTACAAAGACTGACATGCGGGGACATTTCTTCTCTGTGAAAGGGACAGTGAGCTAAAGACTTGTTAGAGTCGCTCCCAGGGGCCATCCACCAAAGAACGGGTCAACAGGCTGTGTTTGTGCTAGTAGAGAGACTCCCAGACCCCCCTGTGTTTTTCATGAATTAACTTTGGGTCTCACCCTAAGTTACGAGGGCGATCCAGACCTGGACCCCTTGCTCACTGTTCTTAGAGAGGCACAGCTTCACTTCACTGATGATGCCCAAAAAGGCTGAAACACGTGTATGAGGTTGCTGTTGGGACTCCTGTTTAGAGGAGAATTGCCTAGCATTTTGGTGCTGGAATGCCCCTGGGCAGGACAAAGACTGATATGTGGGGACATTTCTTCTCTGTGAAAGGGACAGTGAGCTAAATACTTTGTAGAGTCTCTCCCGGGGTCCATCCACCCAAGAACAGGTCAATAGGCTGTGTTCGTACTGGTGGAGAGACTCCCAGACCCCCCCTTTGTTTTGCATAAATTAACTTTGGGTCTCACCCTAAGATCCAGACGTGCACCCCTTGCTCACTGTTCTTAAAGAAGGCACAGCTTCTCCTCATTGATGATGCCCAACAAGGCTGAAACATGTGTATGGGGTTGCTGTTGGTACTCTTGTTCAGAGGAGAATTGCCTAGAATTTCCTTGCTGGACAGTCCCTGGACAGGACAAAGACTGATATGCGGGGACATTTCTTCTCTGTGAAAGGGACATTGATCTAAAGACTTGGTAGAGTCTCTCCCAGGGTCCATCCACCCAAGAACAGGTCAATAGGCTGTGTTTGTGCTGGTAGAGAAACTCCCAGACCCCCTTTTGTTTTGCATAAATTAACTTTGGGTCTCACCCTAAGATCCAGACGTGGACCCCTCGCTCACTGTTCTTAAAGAAGGCACATCTTCTCCTCATTGATGATGCCCAACAAGGCTGAAACACGTGTATGGGGTTGCTGTTGGTACTCTTGTTCAGAGGAGAATTGCCTAGCATTTCCTTGCTGGACTGTCCCTGGACAGGACAAAGACTGATATGCAGGGACATTTCTTCTCTGTGAAAGGGACAGTGGGCTAAAGACTTGGTATAGTCTCTCCCAGGGCAATCCACCTGAGAACAGGTCAATGGGCAGTGTTCGTGCTGTTAGAGAGACTTCCAGACCCCCCTTTGTTTTGCATAAATTAACTTTGGGTCTCACCCTAAGTTACCAGGGTGATCCAGGCATGGACCCCTTGCTCACTGTTCTTAGAGAGGCACAGCTTCACCTCACTGATGATGCCCAACAAGGCTGAAACACGTGTATGGGGTTGCTGTTGGTACTCTTGTTCATAGGAGATTTGCCTAGCATTTCGGTGCTGGACTGCCACTGGGCAGGAGAAAGACTGATATGCGGGGAAATTTCTTCTCTGTGAAAGGGACAGTGAGCTAAAGACTTGGTAGTGGCTCTCCAAGGGGCCATCCACCCAAGAACAGGTCAATGGGCTGTGTTTGTGCTGGTAGAGAGACTCCCAGACCTCCCTTTGTTTTGCATAAATTAACTTTGGGTCTCACCCTAAGTTACCAGGGCGATCCAGACGTGACCCCTTGCTCACTGTTCTTAGAGAGGCACAGCTTTACCTCACTGATGATGCCCAACAAGGCTGAAACATGTCTATGGAATTGCTGTTGGTACTCTTGTTCAGAGGATAATTGCCTAGCATTACGGTGCTGGACAGCCCCTGGGCAGGACAAAGACTGATATGCGGCGAAATTTCTTTTCTGTGAAAGGGACAGTGAGCTAAAGACTTGGTAGAGTCTCTCCCAGGGGACATCCACCAAAGAACAGGTCAATGGGTTGTGTTCGTGCTGGTAGAGAGACTCCCAGATCCCCCTTTGTTTTGCATAAATTAACTTTGGGTTTCACCCTAAGTTACCAGGGCGATCCAGGCGTGGACCCCGTGCTCACTGTTCATAGAGAGGCACAGCTTCATCTCACTGATGATGACCAGCAAGGCTGAAACATGTGTATGGGGTTGATGTTGTTACTCTTGTTCAGAGGAGAATTGCCTAGCATTTCAGTGCTGGACTGTCCCTGGGCAGGACAAAGACAGCTATGCGGAGAAATTTCTTCTCTGTGAAAGGGACAGTGAGCTAAAGACTTGGTAGATTCTCTCTCAGTGGCCATCCACCTAAGAACAGGTCAATGGGCAGTGTTTGTGCTGGTAGAGAGACTTCCAGACCCCCCTTTGTTTTGCATAAATTAACTTTGGGTCTCACCCTAAGTTACCAGGGCGATCCCGACGTGGACTCCTTGCTCACTGTTCTTAGAGAGGTACAGCATCACCTCACTGATGATGCCCAACAAGGTTGAAACACGTCTTTGGGGTTGCTGTTGGTACTCTTGTTCAGAGTAGAATTGTCTAGCATTTCGTTGGTGGACTCCCCCTGGGCAGGACAAAGACTGATATGTGGGGACATTTCTTCTCTGTGAAAGGGACAGTGAGCTAAAGACTTGGTAGAGACTCTCCCAGGGCCATCCACCCAATAACAGGTAAATGGGCTGTGTCCGTGCTCTTAGAAAGACTTCCAGACCCCCCTTTGTTTTGCATAAATTAACTTTGGGTCTCACCCTAAATTACCAGGGTGATCCAGATGTGGACACCTTGCTCACTGTTCTTAGAGGGGCACAGCTTCTCCTCACTGATGATGTCCAACAAGGCTGAAACACGTGTATGGGGTTGCTGTTGGTTCTCTTGTTCAGAGGAGAATTGCCTAGCATTTCGGTGCTGGACTGCCCCTGGGCAGGACAAAGACTGATATGTGGGGACATTTCTTCTCTATGAAAGGGACAGCGAGCTAAAGACTTGGTAGAGTCTCTCACAGGGGCCATCCTCCCAAGAACAGGTCAATGGGCTGTGTTCGTGCTGGTAGAGAGACTCCCAGACCCCCCTTTGTTTTGCATAAATTAACTTTGGGTCTCACCCTAAGATCCAGACGTGGACCCCTCGCTCACTGTTCTTAAAGAAGGCACATCTTCTCCTCATTCATGATGCCCAACAAGGCTGAAACACGTGTATGGGGTTGCTGTTGGTACTCTTGTTCAGAGGAGAATTGCCTAGCATTTCCTTGCTGGACTGTCCCTGGACAGGACAAAGACTGATATGCGGGGACATTTCTTCTCTGTGAAAGGGACAGCGATCTAAAGACTTGGTAGAGTCTCTCCAAAGGCCCATCCACACAAGAACAGGTCAATAGCCTGTGTTTGTGCTGGTAGAGAGACTCCCAGACCCCCCTTTGTTTTGCATAAATTAACTTTGGGTCTCACCCTAAGATCCAGACGTGGACCCCTTGCTCACTGTTCTTAAAGAAGGCACAGCTCCACCTCACTGATGATACCCAACAAGGTTGAAACATGTGTATGGAGTTGCTGTTGGTACTCTTGTTCAGAGGAGAATTGCCTAGCATTTCGGTGCTAGACAGCCCCTGGGCAGGACAAAGACTGCAATGCGGGGAAATTTCTTCTCTGTGAAAGGGACAGTGAGCTAAAGACTTGGTAGAGTCTCTCCCAGGGACCATCCACCTAAGAACAGGTCAATGGGCAGTGTTCGTACTGGTAGAGAGACTTCCAGACCCCCCTTTGTTTTGCATAAATTAACTTTGGGTCTCACCCTAAATTACCAGGGCGATCCCAACATGGACTCCTTGCTCACTGTTCTTAGAGAGGTACAGCTTCACTTCACTGATGATGCCCAACAAGGTTGAAACATGTGTATGGAGTTGCTGTTGGTACTCTTGTTCAGAGGAGAATTGCCTAGCATTTCGGTGCTGAACTGCCCCGGGCAAGACAAAGACTGATATGCGGGGACATTTCTTCTCTGTGAAAGGGACAGTGAGCTAAAGACTTGGTAGAGTCTCTCCCAGGGGCCATCCACCCAAGAATAGGTCAATGGGCTGTGTTCATGCTAATAGAGAGACTCCCAGCCGCCCCTTTATTTTGCATAAATTAACTTTGGGTCTCACCCTAAGTTACCAGGGGGATCCAGACGTGGACCTCTTGCTCACTGTTCTCAAAGAAGGCATAGCTTCACCTCACTGATGATGCCCACAAAGGTTGAAACACGTGTATGGGGTTGCTGTTGGTACTCTTGTTCAGAGGAGAATTGCCTAGCATTTTGGTGCTGGATTGCCCCTGGGCAGGACAAAGACTGATATGCGGGGACATTTCTTCTCTTTGAAAGGGACAGTGATCTAAAAACTTGTTAGACACTCTCCCAGGGGCCATCCACCAAAGAACGGGTCAATAGGCTGTGTTTGTGCTGGTAGTGAGACTCCCAGACCCCCCTGTGTTTTGCATGAATTAACTTTGGGTCTCACCCTAAGTTACCAGGGCGATCCAGACGTGACCCCTTGCTCACTGTTCTTAGAGAGGCACAGCTTTACCTCACTGATGATGCCCAACAAGGCTGAAACATGTGTATGGGATTGCTGTTGGTACTCTTGTTCAGAGGATAATTGCGTAGCATTTCGGTGCTGGACTGCCCCAGGGCAGGACAAAGACTGATATGCTGCGAAATTTCTTTTCTGTGAAAGGGACAGTGAGCTAAAGACTTGGTAGAGTCTCTCCCAGGGGACATCCACCCAAGAACAGGTCAATGGGTTGTGTTCGTGCTGGTAGAGAGACTCCCAGATCCCCCTTTGTTTTGCATAGATTAACTTTGGGTCTCACCCTGAGTTACCAGGGCGATCCCGAAGTGGACTCCTTGCTCACTGTTCTTAGAGAGGTACAGCATCACCTCACTGATGATGCCCAACAAGGCTGAAACACATGAATGGGGTTGCTTTTGGTACTAAGCCCCTTTTCGATGATCTGGACCTTCTTGGTATCACCTACACTAATTATGCAGATGATACTCAGATTCTCCTACCACTTACCGGTGATTACGACAAGGATTTGGCCTGCGTGAACAGAGTGTATCTCATCATCCAGGCATGGATGGTCACTCACGGACTATGCCTGAATGATGACAAAACTGAAATCATCATCCTAGGCACACCTCCCACCCTAAAAAAACTGGGCCCCAACTACTCCTCTTTTAATATTGACAACAACCAAATTACAACCGCCCACGCGGTAAAAACTCTGGGTTTCTACCTGGACTCCACCCTCTCTTTCAACAAGCAGGTCAATGCGATGGCTTCTGCAACTGCCTACACCTGTAAATTGATAAGCGCAGGCAAACCCTTCCTATCAAACAATAGCTGCATCACACTCGCGAGAGCGCTCGTGTTATCAAAGCTGGACTACTGCAATTCGCTCTATATTGGGGCTAATAAGGAAGTTATCAAAAGAATTCAAATTTTGCAGAACAACGCGCTTAGAGCAGCACTTAGTATTCCCAGGCGAGCCCACATCACCGAATTCAGACGAGCCAATAACTGGCTCTCTAGTCAGGAGGAAATCCAACTAAAAGTCGCCTCTTTGGTCCACAAATGCCTTAACAAGGACGCACCGCAGTACCTATCTCCGAGATTCACGAGATTAAAACCAACAAGACTCACCAGATCTGCTAACTCCAACAACATATCTATACCTAGAGTTAAACTGACTAAAGTCGGCAGCTGCAGCTTTCAGGTGAAAGCAGCTCAACTCTGGAACTCCCTACCATCCACCTTGAAGACTGACCAACCTTACCTCACTTTCCGACACATCCTCATAACGTGGATCAAAAATGCAGACATACAATAGATTATCCACTGCCTTGACTCATTTAATCCCTAGGAGTTTCTGATTAGGACTGTAAATACATGCTTCCTCATTTTCGCCTTCTGTATATTCCTGTATATTTTGTTGTATATTATTACGTTATATGTTTCTTGTTGCTCTATTTGGCATGTGATCTTGTAAGTAAGCTTTAAGTTGTCTTATAAAATGCGCCCGGTTACCCCTGGTCTGGTGCGCAATATAAGTAATAAAAACAAACAAACAAACGAACAAACTCTTGTTCAGAGGAGAATTGCCTAGCATTTCGGTGCTGCACTGCCCCTGGGCAGGACAAAGACTGATATGTGGGAACATTTCTTCTCTATGAAAGGGACAGTGAGCTAAAGACTTGGTAGAGTCTCTCCCAGGGGCCATCCTCCCAAGAACAGGTCAATGGGCTGTGTTCGTGCTGGTAGAGAGGCGCACAAACCCCCCTTTGTTTTGCATAAATTAACTTTGGGTCTCACCCTAAATTACCAGGGTGATACAGATGTGAACACCTTGCTCACTGTTCTTAGAGGGGCACAGCTTCACCTCATTGATGATGCCCCACAAGGCTGAAACACGTGTATGGGGTTGCTGTTGGTTCGCTTGTTCAGAGGAGAATTGCCTAGCATTTCGGTTCTGGACTGCCCCTGGGCAGGACAAAGACTGATATGTGGGGACATTTCTTCTCTATGAAAGGGACAGTGAGCTAAAGACTTGGTAGAGTCTCTTCCAGGGGCCATCCTCCCAAGAACAGGTCAATGGGCTGTGTTCGTGCTGGTAGAGAGGCGCCCAGACTCCCCTTTGTTTTGCATAAATTAACTTTGGGTCTCACCCTAAGTTACCAGGGCGATCCAGACATGGACCCCTTGCTCACTGTTCTTAGAGATGCACAGCTTCACCTCACTGATGATGGCCAACTAGGCTGAAACACGTGTATGGGGTTGGTGTCGGTACTCTTGTTTAGAAGAGAATTGCCTAGCATTTCGGTGCTGGACTGCCCCTGGGCAGGACAAAGACTGATATGCGGGGACATTTCTTCTCTCTGAAAGAGACAGTGAGCTAAAGACTTGGTAGAGTCTCTCCCAGGGCAATCCACTTGAGAACAGGTCAATGGGCAGTGTTCGTGCTGGTGGAGAGACTTCCAGACCCCCCCTTTGTTTTGCATAAATTAACTTTGGGTCTCACCCTAAGATCCAGACGTGGACCCCTTGCTCACTGTTCTTAAAGAAGGCACAGCTTCTCCTCATTGATGATGCCCAACAAGGCTGAAACATGTGTATGGGGTTGCTGTTGGTACTCTTGTTCAGAGGAGAATTGCCCAGCATTTCCTTGCTGGACAGTCCCTGGACAGGACAAAGACTGATATGCGGGGACATTTCTTCTCTGTGAAAGGGACATTGATCTAAAGACTTGGTAGAGTCTCTCCCAGGGTCCATCCACCCAAGAACAGGTCAATAGGCTGTGTTTGTGCTGGTAGAGAAACTCCCAGACCCCCTTTTGTTTTGCATAAATTAACTTTGGGTCTCACCCTAAGTTACCAGGGCGATCCAGACGTGGACCCCTTGCTCACTGTTCTTAAAGAAGGCACAGCTCCACCTCACTGATGATACCCAACAAGGTTGAAAGACGTGTATGGGGTTGCTGTTGGTACTCTGTTTCAGGGGAGAATTGCCTAGCATTTCGGTGCTGGACAGCCCCTGAGCAGGACAAAGACTGCTATGCGGGGACATTTCTTCTCTGTGAAAGGGACAGTGGGCTAAAGACTTGGTATAGTCCCTCCCAGGGCAATCCACCTGAGAACAGGTCAATGGGCAGTGTTCGTGCTGTTAGAGAGACTTCCAGACCCCCCTTTGTTTTGCATAAATTAACTATGGGTCTCACCATAAGTTACCAGGGCGATCCCGACGTGGACTCCTTGCTCACTGTTCTTAGAGAGGAACATCATCACCTCACTGATGATGCCCAACAAGGCTGAAACACGTCTATGGGGTTGCTGTTGGTACTCTTGTTCAGAGGAGAATTGCCTAGCATTTCGGTGCTCAACTGCCCCGGGCAGGACAAAGACTGACATGCGGGGACATTTCTTCTATGTGAAAGGGACAGTGAGCTAAAGACTTGGTAGACTCTCTCCCAGGGGCCATCCACCCAAGAATGGGTCAATGGGCTGTGTTCATGCATGTAGAGAGACTCCCAGACCCCCCTTTGTTTTGCATAAATTAACTTTGGGTCTCACCCTAAGTTACCAGGGTGATCCAGACATGGACCCCTTGCTCACTGTTCTTAGAGAGGCACAGCTTCACCTCACTGATGACGCCCAACAAGGCTGAAACACGTGTATGGGGTTGCTGTTGGTACTCTTGTTCATAGGAGATTTGCCTAGCATTTCGGTGCTGGACTGCCCCTGGGCAGGAGAAAGACTGATATGCGGGGAAATTTCTTCTCTGTGAAAGGGACAGTGAGCTAAAGACTTGGTAGTGGCTCTCAAGGGGCCATCCACCCAAGAACAGGTCAATGGGCTGTGTTTGTGCTGGTAGAGAGACTCCCAGACCTCCCTTTGTTTTGCATAAATTAACTTTGGGTCTCACCCTAAGTTACCAGGGCGATCCAGACGTGACCCCTTGCTCACTGTTCTTAGAGAGGCACAGCTTTACCTCACTGATGATGCCCAACAAGGCTGAAACATGTCTATGGAATTGCTGTTGGTACTCTTGTTCAGAGGATAATTGCCTAGCATTACGGTGCTGGACTGCCCCTGGGCAGGACAAAGACTGATATGCGGCGAAATTTCTTTTCTGTGAAAGGGACAGTGAGCTAAAGACTTGGTAGAGTCTCTCCCAGGGGACATCCACCAAAGAACAGGTCAATGGGTTGTGTTCGTGCTGGTAGAGAGACTCTCAGATCCCCCTTTGTTTTGCATAAATTAACTTTGGGTTTCACCCTAAGTTACCAGGGCGATCCAGGCGTGGACCCCGTGCTCACTGTTCTTAGAGAGGCACAGCTTCATCTCACTGATGATGACCAGCAAGGCTGAAACACGTGTATGGGGTTGCTGTTGTTACTCTTGTTCAGAGGAGAATTGCCTAGCATTTTAGTGCTGGACTGTCCCTGGGCAGGACAAAGACAGCTATGCGGAGAAATTTCTTCTCTGTGAAAGGGACAGTGAGCTAAAGACTTGGTAGATTCTCTCTCAGTGGCCATCCACCTAAGAACAGGTCAATGGGCAGTGTTCATGCTGGTAGAGAGACTTCCAGACCCCCCTTTGTTTTGCATAAATTAACTTTGGGTCTCACCCTAAGTTACCAGGGTGATCCAGATGTGGACACCTTGCTCACTGTTCTTAGAGGGGCACAGCTTCTCCTCATTGATGATGTCCAACAAGGCTGAAACACGTGTATGGGGTTGCTGTTGGTTCTCTTGTTCAGAGGAGAATTGCCTAGCATTTCGGTGCTGGACTGCCCCTGGGCAGGACAAAGACTGATATGTGGGGACATTTCTTCTCTATGAAAGGGACAGCGAGCTAAAGACTTGGTAGAGTCTCTCACAGGGGCCATCCTCCCAAGAACAGCTCAATGGGCTGTGTTCGTGCTGGTAGAGAGACTCCCAGACCCCCCTTTGTTTTGCATAAATTAACTTTGGGTCTCACCCTAAGATCCAGACGTGGACCCCTCGCTCACTGTTCTTAAAGAAGGCACATCTTCTCCTCATTGATGATGCCCAACAAGGCTGAAACACGTGTATGGGGTTGCTGTTGGTACTCTTGTTCAGAGGAGAATTGCCTAGCATTTCCTTGCTGGACTGTCCCTGGACAGGACAAAGACTGATATGCGGGGACATTTCTTCTCTGTGAAAGGGACAGTGATCTAAAGACTTGGTAGAGTCTCTCCCAAGGCCCATCCACACAAGAACAGGTCAATAGCCTGTGTTTGTGCTGGTAGAGAAACTCCCAGACCCCCCTTTGTTTTGCATAAATTAACTTTGGGTCTCACCCTAAGTTACCAGGGCGATCCAGACGTGGACCCCTTGCTCACTGTTCTTAAAGAAGGCACAGCTCCACCTCACTGATGATACCCAACAAGGTTGAAACATGTGTATGGAGTTGCTGTTGGTACTCTTGTTCAGAGGAGAATTGCTTAGCATTTCGGTGCTAGACAGCCCCTGGGCAGGACAAAGACTGCAATGCGGGGAAATTTCTTCTCTGTGAAAGGGACAGTGAGCTAAAAACTTGGTAGAGTCTCTCCCAGGGACCATCCACCTAAGAACAGGTCAATGGGCAGTGTTCGTGCTGGTAGAGAGACTTCCAGACCCCCCTTTGTTTTGCATAAATCAACTTTGGGTCTCACCCTAAGTTACCAGGGCGATCCCAACATGGACTCCTTGCTCACTGTTTTTAGAGAGGTACAGCATCACCTCATTGATGATGCCCAACAAGGCTGAAACATGTCTGTGGGGTTGCTGTTGGTACTCTTGTTCAGAGGAGAATTGCCTAGCATTTCGGTGCTGAACTGCCCCGGGCAAGACAAAGACTGATATGCGGGGACATTTCTTCTCTGTGAAAGGTACAGTGAGCTAAAGACTTGGTAGAGTCTCTCCCAGGGGCCATCCACCCAAGAATAGGTCAATGGGCTGTGTTCATGCTGATAGAGAGACTCCCAGCCCCCCCTTTGTTTTGCATAAATTAACTTTGGGTCTCACCCTAAGTTACCAGGGGGATCCAGACGTGGACCTCTTGCTCACTGTTCTCAAAGAAGGCATAGCTTCACCTCACTGATGATGCCCACAAAGGTTGAAACACGTGTATGGGGTTGCTGTTGGTACTCTTGTTCAGAGGAGAATTGCCTAGCATTTCGGTGCTGGATTGCCCCTGGGAAGGAGAAAGACTGATATGCGGGGAAATTTCTTCTCTGTGAAAGGGACAGTGAGCTAAAGACTTGGTAGTGGCTCTCCAAGGGGCCATCCACCCAAGAATAGGTCAATGGGCTGTGTTCATGCTGATAGAGAGACTCCCAAACCCCCCTTTGTTTTGCATAAATTAACTTTGGGTCTCACCCTAAGTTACCAGGGTGATCCAGACATGGACCCCTTGCTCACTGTTCTTAGAGAGGCACAGCTTCACCTCACTGATGATGCCCAACAAGGCTGAAACACGTGTATGGGGTTGCTGTTGGTACTCTTGTTCATAGGAGATTTGCCTAGCATTTCGGAGCTGGACTGCCCCTGGGCAGGAGAAAGACTGATATGCGGGGAAATTTCTTCTTTGTGAAAGGGACAGTGAGCTAAAGACTTAGTAGTGGCTCTCCAAGGGGCCATCCACCCAAGAACAGGTCAATGGGCTGTGTTTGTGCTGGTAGAGAGACTCCCAGACCTCCCTTTGTTTTGCATAAATTAACTTTGGGTCTCACCCTAAGTTACCAGGGCGATCCAGACGTGACCCCTTGCTCACTGTTCTTAGAGAGGCACAGCTTTACCTCACTGATGATGCCCAACAAGGCTGAAACATGTCTATGGAATTGCTGTTGGTACTCTTGTTCAGAGGATAATTGCCTAGCATTACGGTGCTGGACTGCCCCTGGGCAGGACAAAGACTGATATGCGGCGAAATTTCTTTTCTGTGAAAGGGACAGTGAGCTAAAGACTTGGTAGAGTCTCTCCCAGGGGACATCCACCAAAGAACAGGTCAATGGGTTGTGTTTGTGCTGGTAGAGAGACTTCCAGACCCCCCTTTGTTTTGCATAAATTAACTTTGGGTCTCACCCTAAGTTACCAGGGCGATCCCGACGTGGACTCCTTGCTCACTGTTCTTAGAGAGGTACAGCATCACCTCACTGATGATGCCCAACAAGGTTGAAACACGTGTATGGGGTTGCTGTTGTTACTCTTGTTCAGAGGAGAATTGCCTAGCATTTCAGTGCTGGACTGTCCCTGGGCAGGACAAAGACAGCTATGCGGAGAAATTTCTTCTCTGTGAAAGGGACAGTGAGCTAAAGACTTGGTAGAGTCTCTCCCAGGGCCATCCACCCAATGACAGGTAAATGGGCTGTGTCCGTGCTCTTAGAAAGACTTCCAGACCCCCCTTTGTTTTGCATAAATTAACTTTGGGTCTCACCCTAAGTTACCAGGGTGATCCAGATGTGGACACCTTGCTCACTGTTCTTAGAGGGGCACAGCTTCTCCTCATTGATGATGTCCAACAAGGCTGAAACATGTGTATGGGGTTGCTGTTGGTTCTCTTGTTCAGAGGAGAATTGCCTAGCATTTCGGTGCTGGACTGCCCCTGGGCAGGTCAAAGACTGATATGTGGGGACATTTCTTCTCTATGAAAGGGACAGCGAGCTAAAGACTTGGTAGAGTCTCTCACAGGGGCCATCCTCCCAAGAACAGGTCAATGGGCTGTGTTCGTGCTGGTAGAGAGACTCCCAGACCCCCCTTTGTTTTGCATAAATTAACTTTGGGTCTCACCCTAAGATCCAGACCCCTCTCTCACTGTTCTTAAAGAAGGCACATCTTCTCCTCATTGATGATGCCCAACAAGGCTGAAACACCTGTATGGGGTTGCTGTTGGTACTCTTGTTCAGAGGAGAATTGCCTAGCATTTCCTTGCTGGACTGTCCCTGGACAGGACAAAGACTGATATGCGGGGACATTTCTTCTCTGTGAAAGGGACAGTGATCTAAAGACTTGGTAGAGTCTCTCCCAAGGCCCATCCACACAAGAACAGGTCAATAGCCTGTGTTGGTGCTGGTAGAGAAACTCCCAGACCCCCCTTTGTTTTGCATAAATTAACTTTGGGTCTCACCCTAAGTTACCAGGGCGATCCAGACGTGGACCCCTTGCTCACTGTTCTTAAAGAAGGCACAGCTCCACCTCACTGATGATACCCAACAAGGTTGAAACATGTGTATGGAGTTGCTGTTGGTACTCTTGTTCAGAGGAGAATTGCCTACCATTTCGGTGCTAGACAGCCCCTGGGCAGGACAAAGACTGCAATGCGGGGAAATTTCTTCTCTGTGAAAGGGACAGTGAGCTAAAGACTTGGTAGAGTCTCTCCCAGGGACCATCCACCTAAGAACAGGTCAATGGGCAGTGTTCGTGCTGGTAGAGAGACTTCCAGACCCCCCTTTGTTTTGCATAAATTAACTTTGGGTCTCACCCTAAGTTACCAGGGCGATCCCAACATGGACTCCTTGCTCACTGTTCTTAGAGAGGTACAGCATCACCTCATTGATGATGCCCAACAAGGCTGAAACATGTCTGTGGGGTTGCTGTTGGTACTCTTGTTCAGAGGAGAATTGCCTAGCATTACGGTGCTGAACTGCCCCGGGCAAGACAAAGACTGATATGCGGGGACATTTCTTCTCTGTGAAAGGGACAGTGAGCTAAAGACTTGGTAGAGTCTCTCCCAGGGGCCATCCACCCAAGAATAGGTCAATGGGCTGTGTTCATGCTGATAGAGAGACTCCCAGCCCCCCCTTTGTTTTGCATAAATTAACTTTGGGTCTCACCCTAAGTTACCAGGGGGATCCAGACGTGGACCTCTTGCTCACTGTTCTCAAAGAAGGCATAGCTTCACCTCACTGATGATGCCCACAAAGGTTGAAACATGTGTATGGGTTTGCTGTTGGTACTCTTCTTCAGAGGAGAATTGCCTAGCATTTCGGTGCTGGATTGCCCCTGGGAAGGACAAAGACTGATATGCAGGGACATTTCTTCTCTGTGAAAGGGACAGTGATCTAAAAACTTGTTAGACACTCTCCCAGGGGCCATCCACCAAAGAACGGGTCAATAGGCTGTGTTTGTGCTGGTAGTGAGACTCCCAGACCCCCCTGTGTTTTGCATGAATTAACTTTGGGTCTCACCCTAAGTTACCCGGCCGATCCAGACGTGGACCCCTTGCTCACTGTTCTTAGAGAGGCACAGCTTCACTTCACTGATGATGCCCAAAAACACTGAAGCACGTGTATGGGGTTGCTGTTGGTACTCTTGTTTAGAGGAGAATTGCCTAGCATTTCGGTGCTGGACTCCCCCTGGGCAGGACAAAGACTGATATGTGGGGACCTTTCTTCTCTGTGAAAGGGACAGTGAGCTAAAGACTTGGTAGAGTCTCTCCCATGGCCATCCACCCAAGAACATGTCAATAGGCTGTGTTTGTGCTGGTAGAGAAACTCCCAGACCCCCTTTTGTTTTGCATAAATTAACTTTGGGTCTCACCCTAAGTTACCAGGGCGATCCAGACGTGGACCCCTTGCTCACTGTTCTTAAAGAAGGCACAGCTCCACCTCACTGATGATACCCAACAAGGTTGAAAGACGTGTATGGGGTTGCTGTTGGTACTCTTGTTCAGGGGAGAATTGCCTAGCATTTCGGTGCTGGACAGCCCCTGGGCAGGACAAAGACTGCTATGCGGGGACATTTCTTCTCTGTGAAAGGGACAGTGGGCTAAAGACTTGGTATAGTCCCTCCCAGGGCAATCCACCTGAGAACAGGTCAATGGGCAGTGTTCGTGCTGTTAGAGAGACTTCCAGACCCCCCTTTGTTTTGCATAAATTAACTATGGGTCTCACCATAAGTTACCAGGGCGATCCCGACGTGGACTCCTTGCTCACTGTTCTTAGAGAGGAACATCATCACCTCACTGATGATGCCCAACAAGGCTGAAACACGTCTATGGGGTTGCTGTTGGTACTCTTGTTCAGAGGAGAATTGCCTAGCATTTCGGTGCTGAACTGCCCCGGGCAGGACAAAGACTGACATGCGGGGACATTTCTTCTATGTGAAAGGGACAGTGAGCTAAAGACTTGGTAGACTCTCTCCCAGGGGCCATCCACCCAAGAATGGGTCAATGGGCTGTGTTCATGCTGGTAGAGAGACTCCCAGACCCCCCTTTGTTTTGCATAAATTAACTTTGGGTCTCACCCTAAGTTACCAGGGTGATCCAGACATGGACCCCTTGCTCACTGTTCTTAGAGAGGCACAGCTTCACCTCACTGATGACGCCCAACAAGGCTGAAACACGTGTATGGGGTTGCTGTTGGTACTCTTGTTCATAGGAGATTTGCCTAGCATTTCGGTGCTGGACTGCCCCTGGGCAGGAGAAAGACTGATATGCGGGGAAATTTCTTCTCTGTGAAAGGGACAGTGAGCTAAAGACTTGGTAGTGGCTCTCCAAGGGGCCATCCACCCAAGAACAGGTCAATGGGCTGTGTTTGTGCTGGTAGAGAGACTCCCAGACCTCCCTTTGTTTTGCATAAATTAACTTTGGGTCTCACCCTAAGTTACCAGGGCGATCCAGACGTGACCCCTTGCTCACTGTTCTTAGAGAGGCACAGCTTTACCTCACTGATGATGCCCAACAAGGCTGAAACATGTCTATGGAATTGCTGTTGGTACTCTTGTTCAGAGGATAATTGCCTAGCATTACGGTGCTGGACTGCCCCTGGGCAGGACAAAGACTGATATGCGGCGAAATTTCTTTTCTGTGAAAGGGACAGTGAGCTAAAGACTTGGTAGAGTCTCTCCCAGGGGACATCCACCAAAGAACAGGTCAATGGGTTGTGTTCGTGCTGGTAGAGAGACTCTCAGATCCCCCTTTGTTTTGCATAAATTAACTTTGGGTTTCACCCTAAGTTACCAGGGCGATCCAGGTGTGGACCCCGTGCTCACTGTTCTTAGAGAGGCACAGCTTCATCTCACTGATGATGACCAGCAAGGCTGAAACACGTGTATGGGGTTGCTGTTGTTACTCTTGTTCAGAGGAGAATTGCCTAGCATTTTAGTGCTGGACTGTCCCTGGGCAGGACAAAGACAGCTATGCGGAGAAATTTCTTCTCTGTGAAAGGGACAGTGAGCTAAAGACTTGGTAGATTCTCTCTCAGTGGCCATCCACCTAAGAACAGGTCAATGGGCAGTGTTCGTGCTGGTAGAGAGACTTCCAGACCCCCCTTTGTTTTGCATAAATTAACTTTGGGTCTCACCCTAAGTTACCAGGGCGATCCAGATGTGGACACCTTGCTCACTGTTCTTAGAGGGGCACAGCTTCTCCTCATTGATGATGTCCAACAAGGCTGAAACACGTGTATGGGGTTGCTGTTGGTTCTCTTGTTCAGAGGAGAATTGCCTAGCATTTCGGTGCTGGACTGCCCCTGGGCAGGACAAAGACTGATATGTGGGGACATTTCTTCTCTATGAAAGGGACAGCGAGCTAAAGACTTGGTAGAGTCTCTCACAGGGGCCATCCTCCCAAGAACAGGTCAATGGGCTGTGTTCGTGCTGGTAGAGAGACTCCCAGACCCCCCTTTGTTTTGCATAAATTAACTTTGGGTCTCACCCTAAGATCCAGACGTGGACCCCTCGCTCACTGTTCTTAAAGAAGGCACATCTTCTCCTCATTGATGATGCCCAACAAGGCTGAAACACGTGTATGGGGTTGCTGTTGGTACTCTTGTTCAGAGGAGAATTGCCTAGCATTTCCTTGCTGGACTGTCCCTGGACAGGACAAAGACTGATATGCGGGGACATTTCTTCTCTGTGAAAGGGACAGTGATCTAAAGACTTGGTAGAGTCTCTCCCAAGGCCCATCCACACAAGAACAGGTCAATAGCCTGTGTTTGTGCTGGTAGAGAAACTCCCAGACCCCCCTTTGTTTTGCATAAATTAACTTTGGGTCTCACCCTAAGTTACCAGGGCGATCCAGACGTGGACCCCTTGCTCACTGTTCTTAAAGAAGGCACAGCTCCACCTCACTGATGATACCCAACAAGGTTGAAACATGTGTATGGAGTTGCTGTTGGTACTCTTGTTCAGAGGAGAATTGCCTAGCATTTCGGTGCTAGACAGCCCCTGGGCAGGACAAAGACTGCAATGCGGGGAAATTTCTTCTCTGTGAAAGGGACAGTGAGCTAAAGACTTGGTAGAGTCTCTCCCAGGGACCATCCACCTAAGAACAGGTCAATGGGCAGTGTTCGTGCTGGTAGAGAGACTTCCAGACCCCCCTTTGTTTTGCATAAATTAACTTTGGGTCTCACCCTAAGTTACCAGGGCGATCCCAACATGGACTCCTTGCTCACTGTTCTTAGAGAGGTACAGCATCACCTCATTGATGATGCCCAACAAGGCTGAAACATGTCTGTGGGGTTGCTGTTGGTACTCTTGTTCAGAGGAGAATTGCCTAGCATTACGGTGCTGAACTGCCCCGGGCAAGACAAAGACTGATATGCGGGGACATTTCTTCTCTGTGAAAGGGACAGTGAGCTAAAGACTTGGTAGAGTCTCTCCCAGGGGCCATCCACCCAAGAATAGGTCAATGGGCTGTGTTCATGCTGATAGAGAGACTCCCAGCCCCCCCTTTGTTTTGCATAAATTAACTTTGGGTCTCACCCTAAGTTACCAGGGGGATCCAGACGTGGACCTCTTGCTCACTGTTCTCAAAGAAGGCATAGCTTCACCTCACTGATGATGCCCACAAAGGTTGAAACATGTGTATGGGGTTGCTGTTGGTACTCTTGTTCAGAGGAGAATTGCCTAGCATTTCGGTGCTGGATTGCCCCTGGGAAGGACAAAGACTGATATGCGGGGACATTTCTTCTCTGTGAAAGGGACAGTGATCTAAAAACTTGTTAGACACTCTCCCAGGGGCCATCCACCAAAGAACGGGTCAATAGGCTGTGTTTGTGCTGGTAGTGAGACTCCCAGACCCCCCTGTGTTTTGCATGAATTAACTTTGGGTCTCACCCTAAGTTACCCGGCCGATCCAGACGTGGACCCCTTGCTCACTGTTCTTAGAGAGGCACAGCTTCACTTCACTGATGATGCCCAAAAACACTGAAGCACGTGTATGGGGTTGCTGTTGGTACTCTTGTTTAGAGGAGAATTGCCTAGCATTTCGGTGCTGGACTCCCCCTGGGCAGGACAAAGACTGATATGTGGGGACATTTCTTCTCTGTGAAAGGGACAGTGAGCTAAAGACTTGGTAGAGTCTCTCCCATGGCCATCCACCCAAGAACATGTCAATAGGCTGTGTTTGTAATACTGGTAGAGAGACTCCCAGACCTCCCTTTGTTTTACATAAATTAACTTTGGGTCTCACCCTAAGTTACCAGGGCGATCCAGACGTGGACCCCTTGCTCACTGTTCTTAAAGAAGGCACAGCTCCACCTCACTGATGATACCCAACAAGGTTGAAACACGTGTATGGGGTTGCTGTTGGTACTCTTGTTCAGAGGAGAATTGCCTAGCATTTCGGTGCTTAACAGCCCCTGGGCAGGACAAAGACTGCTATGCTGAGACATTTCTTCTCTGTGAAAGGGACAGTGAGCTAAAGACTTGGTAGAGTCTCTCCCAGGGCAATCCATCTGAGAACAGGTCAATGGGCAGTGTTCGTGCTGTTAGAGAGACTTCCAGACCCCCCTTTGTTTTGCATAAATTAACTATGGGTCTCACCATAAGTTACCAGGGCGATCCCGACGTGGACTCCTTGCTCACTGTTCTTAGAGAGGAACATCATCACCTCACTGATGATGCCCAACAAGGCTGAAACACGTCTATGGGGTTGCTGTTGGCACTCTTGTTCAGAGGAGAATTGCCTAGCATTTCGGTGCTGAACTGCCCCGGGCAGGACAAAGACTGACATGCGGGGACATTTCTTCTATGTGAAAGGGACAGTGAGCTAAAGACTTGGTAGACTCTCTCCCAGGGGCCATCCACCCAAGAATTGGTCAATGGGCTGTGTTCATGCTGGTAGAGAGACTCCCAGACCCCCCTTTGTTTTGCATAAATTAACTTTGGGTCTCACCCTAAGTTACGAGGGCGATCCAGACATGGACCCCTTGCTCACTGTTCTTAGAGAGGCACAGCTTCATCTCACTGATGATGCCCAACAAGGCTGAAACACGTGTATGGGGTTGCTGTTGGTACTCCTGTTTAGAGGAGAATTGCCTAGCATTTTGGTGCTGGAATGCCCCTGGGCAAGACAAAGACTGATATGTGGGGACATTTCTTCTCTGTGAAAGGGACAGTGAGCTAAATACTTTGTAGAGCCTCTCCAGGGGTCCATCCACCCAAGAAGAGGTCAATAGGCTGTGTTCGTACTGGTGGAGAGACTCCCAGACCCCCCCTTTTTTTTGCATAAATTAACTTTGGGTCTCACCCTAAGATCCAGACATGGACCCCTTGCTCACTGTTCTTAAAGACGGCACAGCTTCTCCTCATTGATGATGCCCAACAAGGCTGAAACACGTGTATGGGGTTGCTGTTGGTACTCTTGTTCAGAGGAGAATTGCCTAGCATTTTCTTGCTGGACAGTCCCTGGACAGGACAAAGACTGATATGCGGGGACATTTCTTCTCTGTGAAAGGGACAGTGATCTAAAGACTTGGTAGAGTCTCTCCCAGGGTCCATCCACCCAAGAACAGGTTAATAGGCTGTGTTTGTGCTGGTAGAGAAACTCCCAGACCCCCCTTTGTTTTGCATAAATTAACTTTGGGTCTCACCCTAAATTACCAGGGCGATCCAGACGTGGACCCCTTGCTCACTGTTCTTAAAGAAGGCACAGCTCCACCTCACTGATGATACCCAACAAGGTTGAAACACGTGTATGGGGTTGCTGTTGGTACTCTTGTTCAGAGGAGAATTGCCTAGCATTTCGGTGCTGGACAGCCCCTGGGCAGGACAAAGACTGCTATGCGGGGAAATTTCTTTTCTGTGAAAGGGACAGTGGGCTAAAGACTTGGTATAGTCTCTCCCAGGGCAATCCACCTGAGAACAGGTCAATGGGCAGTGTTCGTGCTGTTAGAGAGACTTCCAGACCCCCCTTTGTTTTGCATAAATTAACTTTGAGTGTCACCCTAAGATACCAGGGCGATCCCGACGTGGACTCCTTGCTCACTGTTCTTAGAGAGGTACAGCATCACCTCAGTGATGATGCCCAACAAGGCTGAAACACGTCTATGGGGTTGCTGTTGGTACTCTTGTTCAGAGGAGAATTGCCCAGTATTTCGGTGCTGAACTGCCCCGGGCAGGACAAAGACTGATATGCGGGGACAGTTCTTCTCTGTGAAAGGGATAGTGAGCTAAAGACTTGGTAGAGTCTCTCCCAGGGGCAATCAACCCAAGAATAGGTCAATGGGCTGTGTTCATGCTGGTAGAGAGACCCCCAGACCCCTGTTTGCTTTGCATAAATTAACTTTGGGTCTCACCCTAAGTTGCCAGGGTGATCCAGACGTGGACCCCTTTCTCACTGTTCTTAGAGAGGCACAGCTTCACCTCACTGATGATGCCCAACAAGGCTGAAACATGTGTATGGGGTTGCTGTTGGTACTCTTGTTCATAAGCGAATTACTTAGCATTTCGGTGCTGGACTGCCCCTGGGCAGGACAAAGACTGATATGCAGAAACATTTCTTCTCTATGAAAGGGACAGTGAGCTAAAGACTTGGTAGAGTCTCTCCAAGGGGCCATCCACCCAAGAACAGGTCAATGGGCTTTGTTTGTGCTGGTATAGAGACTCCCAGACCACCCTTTGTTTTGCAAAAATTAACTTTGGGTCTCACCCTAAGTTACCAGGGCGATCCAGACCTGGACCCCTTGCTCACTGTTCTTAAAGAAGGTACAGCTCCACCTCACGGATGATACCCAACAAGGTTGAAACACGTGTTTGGGGTTGCTGTTGGTAATCTTGTTCAGAAGAGAATTGCCTAGCATTTCGGTGCTGGTCAGCCCCTGGGCAGGACAAAGACTGATATGTGGGAAAATGTGTTTTCTGTGAAAGAGACAGTGAGCTAAAGACTTGGTAGAGTCTCTCCCAGGGGACATCCACCCAAGAACAGGTCAATGGGTTGTGTTTGTGCTGGTAGAGAGACTCCCAGATCCCCCTTTGTTTTGCATAAATTAACTTTGGGTCTTACCCTAAGTTACCAGGGCGATCCCGACGTGGACTCCTTGCTCACTGTTCTTAGATAGGTACAGCAGCACCTCACTGATGATGCCCAAGAAGGCTGAAACACGTCTATGGGGTTGCTGTTGGTACTCTTGTTCAGAGGAGAATTGCCTAGCATTTCGGTGCTAGACTCCCCCTGGGCAGGACAAAGACTGATATGTGGGGACATTTGTACTCTCTGAAAGGGACAGTGAGCTTAAGACTTGGTAGAGCCTCTCCCAGGGGCCATCCACCTAAGAACATGTCAATAGGCTGTGTTTGTACTGGTAGAGAGACTCCCAGACCCCCCTTTGTCTTGCATAAATTAACTTTGGGTCTCACCCTAAGGTCCAGACGTGGACCCCTTGCTCACTGTTCTTAAAGGAGGCACAGCTTCTCCTCATTGATGATGCCCAACAAGTCTGAAACAAGTGTATGGGGTTGCTGTTGGTACTCTTGTTCAGAGGAGAATTGCCTAGCATTTCCTTGCTGGACTGTCCCTGGACAGGACAAAGACTTATATGCGGGGATATTTTCTCTCTGTGAAAGGGACAGTGATCTAAAGACTTGGTAGAGTCTCTCCCAGGGGCCATCCACACAAGAACAGGTGAATAGACTGTGTTTGTGCTGGTAGAGAAACTCCAAGACCCCCCTTTCTTTTGCATAAATTAACTTTGGGTCTCACCCTAAGCTACCAGGGCGATCCAGACGTGTACCCCTTGCTCACTGTTCTTAAAGAAGGCACAGCTCCACCTCACTGATGATACCCAACAAGGTTGAAACACGTGTATGGAGTTGCTGTTGGTACTCTTGTTCACAGGATAATTGCCTAGCATTTCGGTGCTAGACAGCCCCTGGGCAGGACAAAGACTGCTATGCAGGGAAATTTCTTCTCTGTGAAAAGGAGAGTGAGCTAAAGACTTGGTAGAGTCTCTCCCAGGGGCCATCCACGTAAGAACAGGTCAATGGGCAGTGTTCGTGCTGGTAGAGAGACTTCCAGACCCCTCTTTGTTTTGCATAAATTAACTTTGGGGTTCACCCTAAGTTACCAGGGCGATCCAGGCGTGGACCCCGTGCTCACTGTTCTTAGAGAGGCACAGCTTTACCTCACTGATGATGCCCAACAAGGCTGAAACATGTGTATGGGGTTGCTGTTGGTGCTCTTGTTCACAGGATAATTGCCTAGCATTTTGGTGCTGGACTGCCCCTAGGCAGGACAAAGACTGCTATGCGGGGATATTTTTTCTCTGTGAAAAGGACAGTGAGCTAAAGACTTGGTAGAGCCTCTCCCAGGGGCCATCCACTAAGAACAGGTCAATGGGCAGTGTTCGTGCTGGTAGAGAGACTTCCAGACCCCCCCTTTGTTTTGCATAAATTAACTTTGGGTCTCACCATAAGTTATCAGGGCGATCCTGATGTGGACTCCTTGCTCACTGTTGTTAGAGAGGTACAGCATCACCTCACTGATGATACCCAACAAGGCTGAAACATGTCTATGGGGTTGCTGTTGGTACTCTTGTTCAGAGGAGAATTGCCTAGCATTTCGGTGCTGAACTGCCCCGGGCAGGACAAAGACTGATATGCGGGGACATTTCTTCTCTGTGAAAGGGACAATGAGCTAAAGAATTGGTAGAGTCTCTCCCAGGGACCATCCACCCAAGAATAGGTCAATGGGCTGTGTTCATGCTGGTAGAGAGACTCCCAGACCCCCCTTTGTTTTGCATAAATTAACTTTGGGTCTCAGCCTAAATTACCAGGGGGATCCAGACGTGGACCCCTTGCTCACTGTTCTTAAAGCAGGCATAGCTTCACCTCACTGATGATGCCCACAAAGGTTGAAACAAATGTATGGGGTTGCTGTTGGTACTCTTGTTCAGAGTAGAATTGCCTAGCATTTCGGTGCTGAACTGCCCCGGGCAGGACAAAGACTGAGCGGGGACATTTCTTCTCTGTGAAAGGGACAGTGATCTAAGGACTTGGTAGAATCTCTCCCAGGAGCCCTCCACCCAAGAATAGGTAAATGGGCTGTGTTCGTGCTGGTAGAGAGACTCCCAGACCCCCCTTTGTTTTGCATAAATTAACTTTGGGTCTCACCCTAGGTTACCAGGGCGATTCAGACGTGGACCCCTTGCTCACTGTTCTTAGAGAGGCACAGCTTCACCTCACTGATGATGGCCAACAAGGCTGAAACACGTGTCTGGGGTTGCTGTTGTTACTCTTGTTTAGAGGAGAATTGCCGAGCATTTCGGTGCTGGACTGTCGCTGGGCAGGACAAAGACAGCTATGCGGGGAAATTTCTTCTCTGTGAAAGGGACTGTGATCTAAAGACTTGGTAGAGTCTCTTCCAGGGCAATCCACCCAAGAATAGGTCAATGGGCTGTGTTCATGCTGGTAAAGAGACTCCCAGAACCCCTTTGTTTTGCATAAATTAACTTTGGGTCTCACCCTAAGTTACCAGGGTGATCCAGACGTGGACCCCTTGCTCACTGTTCTTAGAGAGGCACAGCTTCACTTCACTGATGATGCCCAAAAAGGCTGAAACACGTGTATGGGGTTGCTGTTGGTACTCCTGTTCAGAGGAGAATTGCCTAGCATTTTGGTGCTGGACTGCCCCTGGGCAGGACAAAGACTGATATGTGGGGACATTTCGTCTCTGTGAAAGGGACAGTGAGGTAAAGACTTTGTAGAGTCTCTCCCGGGGTCCATCCACCCAAGAGCAGGTCAATAGGCTGTGTTCGTACTTGTAGAGGGACTCCCAGACCCCCCCTTTGTTTTCCATAAATTAACTTTGGGTCTCACCCTAAGATCCAGACGTGGACCCCTTGCTCACTGTTCTTAAAGAAGGCACAGCTTCTCCTCATTGATGATGCCCAACAAGGCTGAAACATGTGTATGGGGTTGCTGTTGGTGCTCTTGTTCACAGGATAATTGCCTAGCGTTTCGGTGCTGAACTGCCCCGGGCAGGACAAAGACTGACATGCGGGGACATTTCTTCTCTGTGAAAGGGACAGTGAGCTAAAGACTTGGTAGAGTTTCTCCCAGGGGCCATCCACCCAAGAATAGGTCAATGGGCTGTGTTCATGCTGGTAAAGAGACTCCCAGAACCCCTTTGTTTTGCATAAATTAACTTTGGGTCTCACCCTAAGTTACCAGGGTGATACAGACGTGGACCCTTTGCTATCTGTTCTTAGAGAGGCACAGCTTCACTTCACTGATGATGCCCAAAAAGGCTGAAACACGTGTATGGGGTTGCTGTTGGTACTCCTGTTCAGAGGAGAATTGCCTAGCATTTTGGTGCTGGACTGCCCCTGGGCAGGACAAAGACTGATATGTGGGGACATTTCGTCTCTGTGAAAGGGACAGTGAGGTAAAGACTTTGTAGAGTCTCTCCCGGGGTCCATCCACCCAAGAGCAGGTCAATAGGCTGTGTTCGTACTTGTAGAGGGAATCCCAGACCCCCCCTTTGTTTTCCATAAATTAACTTTGGGTCTCACCCTAAGATCCAGACGTGGACCCCTTGCTCACTGTTCTTAAAGAAGGCACAGCTTCTCCTCATTGATGATGCCCAACAAGGCTGAAACACGTGTATGGGGTAGCTGTTGGTACTCTTGTTCAGAGGAGAATTGCCTAGCATTTCCTTGCTGGACAGTCCCTGGACAGGACAAAGACTGATATGCGGGGACATTTCTTCTCTGTGAAAGGGACAGTGATCTAAAGACTTGGTAGAGTCTCTCCCAGGGGCCATCCACCCAAGAACGGGTCAATAGGCTGTGTTTGTGCTGGTAGAGAAACTCCCAGACCCCCCTTTGTTTTGCATAAATTAACTTTGGGTCTCACCCTAAGTTACCAGGGCGATCCAGACGTGGACCCCTTGCTCCCTGTTCTTAAAGAAGGAACAGCTCCACCTCACTGATGATACCCAACAAGGTTTAAACACGTGTATTGGGTTGCTGTTGGTACTCTTGTTCAGAGGAGAATTGCCTAGCATTTCGGTGCTGGACAGCCCCTGGGCAGGACAAAGACTGCTATGCGGGGACATTTCTTTTCTGTGAAAGGGACAGTGAGCTAAAGACTTGGTAGAGTCTCTCCCAATGGGCAGTGTTCATGCTGTTAGAGAGACTTCCAGACCCCCCTTTGTTTTGCATAAATTAACTTTGGGTCTCGCCCTAAGTTACCAGGGCGATCCCGATGTGGACTCCTTGCTCACTGTTCTTAGAGAGGTACAGCATCACCTCACTGATGATGCCCAACAAGGCTGAAACACGTCTATGGGGTTGCTGTTGGTACTCTTGTTCAGAGGAGAATTGCATAGCATTTTGGTGCTGAACTACCCAAGGCAGGACAAAGACTGACATGCAGGGACATTTCTTCTATGTGAAAGGGACAGTGAGCTAAAGACTTGGTAGAGTCTCTCCCAGGTGCCATCCACCCAAGAATAGGTCTATGGGCTGTGTTCATGCTGGTAGAGAGACTCCCAGACCCCCCTTTGTTTTGCATAAATTAACTTTGGGTCTCACCCTAAGTTACCAGGGGGTTCCAGACGTGGACCCCTTGCTCACTGTTCTTAGAGAGGCACAGCTTCACCTCACTGATGATGCCCAACAAGGCTGAAACACGTGTATGGGGTTGCTGTTGGTACTCTTGTTCATAGGCGAATTGCCTAGCATTTCCTTACTGGACTGTTCTGGACAGGACAAAGCCAGATATGCGGGGACATTTCTTCTCTGTGAAAGGGACAGTGATCTAAAGACTTGGTAGAGTCTCTCCCGGGGTCCATCCACCCAAGAACAGGTCAATGGGCAGTGTTCATGCTGGTAGAGAGACTTCCAGACCCCCCTTTGTTTTGCATAAATTAACTTTGAGTCTCACCCTAAGATGCAGACGTGGACCCCTTGCTCACTGTTCTTAAAGAAGGCACAGCTTCTCCTCATTGATGATGCCCAACAAGTCTGAAACACGTCTATGGGGTTGCTGTTGGTACTCTTGTTCAGAGGAGAATTGCCTAGTATTTCGGTGCTGAACTGCCCCGGGAAGGACAAAGACTGATATGCAGGGACAGTTCTTCTCTGTGAAAGGGACAGTGAGCTAAAGACTTGGTAGAGTCTCTCCCAGGGGCCATCAACCCAGGAATAGGTCAATGGGCTGTGTTCATGCTGGTAGAGAGACCCCCAGACCCCCCTTTGCTTTGCATAAATTAACTTTGGGTCTCACCCTAAGTTGCCAGGGTGATCCAGACGTGGACCCCTTTCTCACTGTTCTTAGAGAGGCACAGCTTCACCTCACTGATGATGCCCAACAAGGCTGAAACATGTGTATGGGGTTGCTGTTGGTACTCTTGTTCATAGGCGAATTACTTAGCATTTCGGTGCTGGACTGCCCCTGGGCAGGACAAAGACTGATATGCAGAGACATTTCTTCTCTATGAAAGGGACAGTGAGCTAAAGACTTGGTAGAGTCTCTCCAAGGGGCCATCCACCCAAGAACAGGTCAATGGGCTGTGTTTGTGCTGGTAGAGAGACTCCTAGACCACCATTTGTTTTGCAAAAATTAACTTTGGGTCTCACCCTAAGTTACCAGGGCGATCCAGGCGTGACCCCTTGCTCACTGTTCTTAGAGAGGCACAGCTTCACCTCACTGATGATGCCCAACAAGGCTGAAACATGTGTCTGGGATTGCTGTTGGTACTCTTGTTCAGAGGATAATTGCCTAGCATTTCAGTGCTGGACTGCCCCTGGGCAGGACAAAGACTGATATGCAGCGAAATTTCTTCTCTATGAAAGGGACAGTGAGCTGAAGACTTGGTATAGCCTCTCCCAGGGGCCATCCACCCAAGAACATGTCAATAGGCTGTGTTTGTACTGGTAGAGAGACTCCCAGACCCCCCCCTTGTTTTGCATAAATTAACTTTGGGTCTCACCCTAAGATCCAGACGTGAACCCCTTGCTCACTGTTCTTAAAGAAGGCACAGCTTCTCCTCATTGATGATGCCCACAAGGATGAAACAGGTGTATGGGGTTGCTGTTGGTATTCTTATTCAGAGGAGAATTGCCTAGCATTTCCTTCCTGGACTGTCCCTGGACAGGACAAAGACTGATATGCGGGGACATTTCTTCTCTGTGAAAGGGACAGTGATCTAAAGACTTGGTAGAGTCTCCCCCAGGGCAATCCACCTGAGAACAGGTCAATGGGCAGTGTTCATGCTGTTAGAGAGACTTCCAGACCCCCCCTTTGTTTTGCATAAATTAACTTTGGGTCTCGCCCTAAGTTACCAGGGCGATCCCGATGTGGACTCCTTGCTCACTGTTCTTAGAGAGGTACAGCATCACCTCACCGATGATGCCCAACAAGGCTGAAACACGTCTATGGGGTTGCTGTTGGTACTCTTGTTCAGAGGAGAATTGCCTAGCATTTCGGTGCTGGACAGCCCCTGGGCAGGAAAAAGACTGCTATGCGGGGAAATTTCTTCTCTGTGAAAGGGACAGTGTTCTAAAGACTTGGTAGAGTCTCTCCCAGGGGCCATCCACCCACGAACAGGTCAATAGGTTGTGTTTGTGCTGGTAGAGAAACTCCCAGACCCCCCTTTGTTTTGCGTAAATTAACTTTGGGTCTCACCCGAAGTTACCAGGGCGATCCAGATCTGGACCCCTTGCTCACTGTTCTTAAAGAAGTCACAGCTCCACCTCACGGATGATACCCAACAAGGTTGAAACACGTGTTTGGGGTTGCTGTTGGTACTCTTGTTCAGAAGAGAATTGCCTAGCATTTCAGTGCCGGACAATCCCTGGGCAGGACAAAGACTACTATGTGGGGAAATGTCTTCTCTGTGAAAGGGACAGTGAGCTAAAGACTTGCTAGAGTCTCTCCCAGGGGCCATCCACCTAAGAACAGGTCAATGGGCAGTGTTTGCTGGTAGAGAGACTTTCAGACCCCCCTTGTTTTGCATAAATTAACTTTGAGTCTCCTCCTAAGTTACCAGGGCGATCCCGACGTGGACTCCTTGCTCACTGTTCTTAGGGAGGTACAGCATCACCTCAGTGATGATGCCCAACAAGGCTGAAACACGTCTATGGGGTTGCTGTTGGTACTCTTGTTCAGAGGAGAATTGCCTAGTATTTCGGTGCTGAACTGCCCCGGGCAGGACAAAGACTGATATGCGGGGACAGTTCTTCTCTGTGAAAGGGACAGTGAGCTAAAGACTTGGTAGTGTCTCTCTCAGGGACAATCAACCCAAGAATAGGTCAATGGGCTGTGTTCATGCTGGTAGAGAGACTCCCAGACCCCCCTTTGCTTTGCATAAATTAACTTTGGGTCTCACCCTAAGTTACCAGGGTGATCCAGACGTGGACCCCTTGCTCACTGTTCTTAGAGAGGCACAGCTTCACCTCACTGATGATGCCCAACAAGGCTGAAACACGTGTATGGGGTTGCTGTTGGTACTCTTGTTCATAGGCGAATTGCCTATCATTTCGGTGCTCGACTGCCCCTGGGCAGGACAAAGACTGATATGCGGCAAATGTCTTCTCTATGAAAGGGACAGTGAGCTAAAGACTTGGTAGAGTCTCTCCAAGGGGCCATCCACCCAAGAACAGGTCAATGGGCTGTGTTTGTGCTGGTAGAGAGACTCCCAGACCACCCTTTGTTTTGCATAAATTAACTTTGGGTCTCACCCTAAGTTACCAGGGCGATCCAGACGTGACCCCTTGCTCACTGTTCTTAGAGAGGCACAGCTTCACCTCACTGATGATGCCCAACAAGGCTGAAAAATGTGTATGGGGTTGCTGTTGGTACTCTTGTTCAGAGAATAATTGCCTAGCATTTCGGTGCTGGACTGCCCCTGGGCATGACAAAGACTGATATGCGGCGAAATTTCTTCTCTATGAAAGGGACAGTGAGCTAAAGACTTGGTAGAGTCTCTCCCAGGGGCCATCCTCCCAAGAACAGGTCAATGGGCTGTGTTCGTGCTGGTAGAGAGACTCCCAGACCCCCCTTTGTTTTGCATAAATTAACTTTGTGTCTCACCCTAGGTTACCAGGGCGATTCAGACGTGGACCCCTTGCTCACTGTTCTTAGAGAGGCACAGCTTCACCTCACTGATGATGGCCAACAAGGCTGAAACACGTGTATGGGGTTGCTGTTGTTACTCTTGTTTAGAGGAGAATTGCCGAGCATTTCGGTGCTGGACTGTCGCTGGGCAGGACAAAGACAGCTATGCGGGGAAATTTCTTCTCTGTGAAAGGGACTGTGATCTAAAGACTTGGTAGAGTCTCTTCCAGGGCAATCCACGTGAGAACATGTCAATGGGCAGTGTTCGTGCTGGTAGAGAGACTTCCAGACCCCACTTTGTTTTGCATAAATTAACTTTGAGTCTCACCCTGAGTTACGAGGGCAATCCAGACGTGACCCCTTGCTCACTGTTCTTAGAGAGGCACAGCTTCACCTCACTGATGATGCCCAACAAGGCTGAAACATGTGTATGGGGTTGCTATTGGTACTCTTGTTCACAGGATAATTGCCTAGCGTTTCGGTGCTGAACTGCCCCGGGCAGGACAAAGACTGACATGCGGGGACATTTCTTCTCTGTGAAAGGGACAGTGAGCTAAAGACTTGGTAGAGTTTCTCCCAGGGGCCATCCACCCAAGAATAGGTCAATGGGCTGTGTTCATGCTGGTAAAGAGACTCCCAGAACCCCTTTGTTTTGAATAAATTAACTTTGGGTCTCACCCTAAGTTACCAGGGTGATCCAGACGTGGACCCCTTGCTCACTGTTCTTAGAGAGGCACAGCTTCACTTCACTGATGATGCCCAAAAAGGCTGAAACACGTGTATGGGGTTGCTGTTGGTACTCCTGTTCAGAGGAGAATTGCCTAGCATTTTGGTGCTGGACTGCCCCTGGGCAGGACAAAGACTGATATGTGGGGACATTTCGTCTCTGTGAAAGGGACAGTGAGGTAAAGACTTTGTAGAGTCTCTCCCGGGGTCCATCCACCCAAGAGCAGGTCAATAGGCTGTGTTCGTACTTGTAGAGGGAATCCCAGACCCCCCCTTTGTTTTCCATAAATTAACTTTGGGTCTCACCCTAAGATCCAGACGTGGACCCCTTGCTCACTGTTCTTAAAGAAGACACAGCTTCTCCTCATTGATGATGCCCAACAAGGCTGAAACACGTGTATGGGGTAGCTGTTGGTACTCTTGTTCAGAGGAGAATTGCCTAGCATTTCCTTGCTGGACAGTCCCTGGACAGGACAAAGACTGATATGCGGGGACATTTCTTCTCTGTGAAAGGGACAGTGATCTAAAGACTTGGTAGAGTCTCTCCCAAGGGGCCATCCACCCAAGAACGGGTCAATAGGCTGTGTTTGTGCTGGTAGAGAAACTCCCAGACCCCCCTTTGTTTTGCATAAATTAACTTTGGGTCTCACCCTAAGTTACCAGGGCGATCCAGACGTGGACCCCTTGCTTACTGTTCTTAAAGAAGGCACAGCTCCACCTCACTGATGATACCCAACAAGGTTTAAACACGTGTATGGGGTTGCTGTTGGTACTCTTGTTCAGAGGAGAATTGCCTAGCATTTCGGTGCTGGACAGCCCCTGGGCAGGACAAAGACTGCTATGCGGGGACATTTCTTTTCTGTGAAAGGGACAGTGAGCTAAAGACTTGGTAGAGTCTCCCCCAGGGCAATCCACCTGAGAACAGGTCAATGGGCAGTGTTCATGCTGTTAGAGAGACTTCCAGACCCCCCTTTGTTTTGCATAAATTAACTTTGGGTCTCACCCTAAGTTACCAGGGGGTTCCAGACGTGGACCCCTTGCTCACTGTTCTTAGAGAGGCACAGCTTCACCTCACTGATGATGCCCAACAAGGCTGAAACACGTGTATGGGGTTGCTGTTGGTACTCTTGTTCATAGGCGAATTGCCTAGCATTTCCTTACTGGACTGTTCTGGACAGGACAAAGCCAGATATGCGGGGACATTTCTTCTCTGTGAAAGGGACAGTGAGCTAAAGACTTGCTAGAGCCTCTCCCAGGGGCCATCCACCTAAGAACAGGTCAATGGGCAGTGTTCATGCTGGTAGAGAGACTTCCAGACCCCCCTTTGTTTTGCATAAATTAACTTTGAGCCTCACCCTAAGTTACCAGGGCGATCCCGACGTGGACTCCTTGCTCACTGTTCTTAGAGAGGTACAGCATCACCTCAGTGATGATGCCCAACAAGGCTGAAACACGTCTATGGGATTGCTGTTGGTACTCTTGTTCAGAGGAGAATTGCCTAGTATTTCGGTGCTGAACTGCCCCGGGAAGGACAAAGACTGATATGCAGGGACAGTTCTTCTCTGTGAAAGGGACAGTGAGCTAAAGACTTGGTAGAGTCTCTCCCAGGGGCCATCAACTTGGTAGAGTCTCTCCCAGGGGCCATCAACCCAAGAATAGGTCAATGGGCTGTGTTCATGCTGGTAGAGAGACCCCCAGACCCCCCTTTGCTTTGCATAAATTAACTTTGGGTCTCACCCTAAATTGCCAGGGTGATCCAGACGTGGACCCCTTTCTCACTGTTCTTAGAGAGGCACAGCTTCACCTCACTGATGATGCCCAACAAGGCTGAAACATGTGTATGGGGTTGCTGTTGGTACTCTTGTTCATAGGCGAATTACTTAGCATTTCGGTGCTGGACTGCCCCTGGGCAGGACAAAGACTGATATGCAGAGACATTTCTTCTCTATGAAAGGGACAGTGAGCTAAAGACTTGGTAGAGTCTCTCCAAGGGGCCATCCACCTAAGAACAGGTCAATGGGCTGTGTTTGTGCTGGTAGAGAGACTCCTAGACCACCATTTGTTTTGCAAAAATTAACTTTGGGTCTCACCCTAAGTTACCAGGGCGATCCAGACGTGACCCCTTGCTCACTGTTCTTAGAGAGGCACAGCTTCACCTCACTGATGATGCCCAACAAGGCTGAAACATGTGTCTGGGATTGCTGTTGGCACTCTTGTTCAGAGGATAATTGCCTAGCATTTCAGTGCTGGACTGCCCCTGGGCAGGACAAAGACTGATATGCGGCGAAATTTCTTCTCTATGAAAGGGACAGTGAGCTAAAGACTTGGTATAGCCTCTCCCAGGGGCCATCCACCCAAGAACATGTCAATAGGCTGTGTTTGTACTGGTAGAGAGACTCCCAGACCCCCCCCTTGTTTTGCATAAATTAACTTTGGGTCTCACCCTAAGATACAGATGTGAACCCCTTGCTCACTGTTCTTAAAGAAGGCACAGCTTCTCCTCATTGATGATGCCCACAAGGATGAAACAGGTGTATGGGGTTGCTGTTGGTATTCTTATTCAGAGGAGAATTGCCTAGCATTTCCTTCCTGGACTGTCCCTGGACAGGACAAAGACTGATATGCTGGGACATTTCTTCTCTGTGAAAGGGACAGTGATCTAAAGACTTGGTAGAGTCTCTCCCAGGGCAATCCACGTGAGAACAGGTCAATGGGCAGTGTTCGTGCTGGTAGAGAGACTTCCAGACACCCCTTTGTTTTGCATAAATTAACTTTGGGTCTCACCCTGAGTTACCAGGGCGATACAGACGTGACCCCTTGCTCACTGTTCTTAGAGAGGCACAGCTTCACCTCACTGATGATGCCCAGCAAGGCTGAAACATGTGTATGGGGTTGCTGTTGGTACTCTTGTTCAGAGGATAATTGCCTAGCGTTTCGGTGCTGAACTGCCCCGGGCAGGACAAAGACTGACATGCGGGGACATTTCTTCTCTGTGAAAGGGACAGTGAGCTAAAGACTTGGTAGAGTTTCTCCCAGGGGCCATCCACCCAAGAATAGGTCAATGGGCTGTGTTCATGCTGGTAAAGAGACTCCCAGAACCCCTTTGTTTTGCATAAATTAACTTTGGGTCTTACCCTAAGTTACCAGGGCGATCCCGACGTAGACTCCTTGCTCACTGTTCTTAGATAGGTACAGCTTCACTTCACTGATGATGCCCAAGAAGGCTGAAACACGTCTATGGGGTTGCTGTTGGTACTCTTGTTCAGAGGAGAATTGCCTAGCATTTCGGTGCTAGACCCCCCCTGGGCAGGACAAAGACTGATATGTGAGGACATTTGTACTCTCTGAAAGGAACAGTGAGCTAAAGACTTGGTAGAGCCTCTCCCAGGGGCCATCCACCTAAGAACATGTCAATAGGCTGTGTTTGTACTGGTAGAGAGACTCCCAGACCCCCCTTTGTCTTGCATAAATTAACTTTGGGTCTCACCCTAAGATCCAGACGTGGACCCCTTGCTCACTGTTCTTAAAGGAGGCACAGCTTCTCCTCATTGATGATGCCCAACAAGTCTGAAACAAGTGTATGGGGTTGCTGTTGGTACTCTTGTTCAGAGGAGAATTGCCTAGCATTTCCTTGCTGGACTGTCCCTGGACAGGACAAAGACTGATATGCGGGGACATTTCTTCTCTGTGAAAGGGACAGTGATCTAAAGACTTGGTAGAGTCTCTCCCAGGGGCCATCCACACAAGAACAGGTCAATAGGCTGTGTTTGTGCTGGTAGAGAAACCCCCAGACCCCCCTTTCTTTTGCATAAATTAACTTTGGGTCTCACCCTAAGCTACCAGGGCGATCCAGACGTGTACCCCTTGCTCACTGTTCTTCAAGAAGGCACAGCTCCACCTCACTGATGATACCCAACAAGGTTGAAACACGTGTATGGAGTTGCTGTTGGTACTCTTGTTCACAGGACAATTGCCTAGCATTTCGGTGCTAGACAGCCCCTGGGCAGGACAAAGACTGCTATGCAGGGAAAGACTTGGTAGAGTCTCTCCCAGGGGCCATCCACCTAAGAACAGGTCAATGGGCAGTGTTCGTGCTGGTAGAGAGACTTCCAGACCCCCCCTTTGTTTTGCATAAATTAACTTTGGGGTTCACCCTAAGTTACCAGGGCGATCCAGGCGTGGACCCCGTGCTCACTGTTCTTAGAGAGGCACAGCTTTACCTCACTGATGATGCCCAACAAGGCTGAAACATGTGTATGGGGTTGCTGTTGGTGCTCTTGTTCACAGGATAATTGCCTAGCATTTCGGAGCTGGACAGCCCCTGGGCAGGACAAAGACTACTATGTGGGGAAATGTCTTCTCTGTGAAAGGGACAGTGAGCTAAAGACTTGCTAGAGTCTCTCCCAGGGGCCATCCACCTAAGAACAGGTCAATGGGCAGTGTTCGTGCTGGTAGAGAGACTTCCAGACCCCCCTTTGATTTGCATAAATTAACTTTGAGTCTCACCCTAAGTTACCAGGGCGATCCCGACGTGGACTCCTTGCTCACTGTTCTTAGGGAGGTACAGCATCACCTCAGTGATGATGCCCAACAAGGCTGAAACACGTCTATGGGGTTGCTGTTGGTACTCTTGTTCAGAGGAGAATTGCCTAGTATTTCGGTGCTGAACTGCCCCGGGCAGGACAAAGACTGATATGCGGTGACAGTTCTTCTCTGTGAAAGGGACAGTGAGCTAAAGACTTGGTAGTGTCTCTCTCAGGGACAATCAACCCAAGAATAGGTCAATGGGCTGTGTTCATGCTGGTAGAGAGACTCCCAGACCCCCCTTTGCTTTGCATAAATTAACTTTGGGTCTCACCCTAAGTTACCAGGGTGATCCAGACGTGGACCCCTTGCTCACTGTTCTTAGAGAGGCACAGCTTCACCTCACTGATGATGCCCAACAAGGCTGAAACACGTGTATGGGGTTGCTGTTGGTACTCTTGTTCATAGGCGAATTGCCTATCATTTCAGTGCTCGACTGCCCCTGGGCAGTACAAAGACTGATATGCGGGAAATGTCTTCTCTATGAAAGGGACAGTGAGCTAAAGACTTGGTAGAGTCTCTCCAAGGGGCCATCCACCCAAGAACAGGTCAATGGGATGTGTTTGTGCTGGTAGAGAGACTCCCAGACCACCCTTTGTTTTGCATAAATTAACTTTGGGTCTCACCCTAAGTTACCAGGGCGATCCAGACGTGACCCCTTGCTCACTGTTCTTAGAGAGGCACAGCTTCACCTCACTGATGATGCCCAACAAGGCTGAAAAATGTGTATGGGGTTGCTGTTGGTACTCTTGTTCAGAAGAGAATTGCCTAGCATTTCGGTGCTAGACTCCCCCTGGGCAGGACAAAGACTGATATGTGGGGACATTTGTACTCTCTGAAAGGGACAGTGAGCTAAAGACTTGGTAGAGCCTCTCCCAGGGGCCATCCACCTAAGAACATGTCAATAGGCTGTGTTTGTACTGGTAGAGAGACTCCCAGACCCCCCTTTGTCTTGCATAAATTAACTTTGGGTCTCACCCTAAGATCCAGACGTGGACCCCTTGCTCACTGTTCTTAAAGGAGGCACAGCTTCTCCTCATTGATGATGCCCAACAAGTCTGAAACAAGTGTATGGGGTTGCTGTTGGTACTCTTGGTCAGAGGAGAATTGCCTAGCATTTCCTTGCTGGACTGTCCCTGGACAGGACAAAGACTGATATGCGGGGACATTTCTTCTCTGTGAAAGGGACAGTGATCTAAAGACTTGGTAGAGTCTCTCCCACGGGCCATCCACACAAGAACAGGTCAATAGGCTGTGTTTGTGTTGGTAGAGAAACTCCCAGACCCCCCTTTCTTTTGCATAAATTAACTTTGGGTCTCACCCTAAGCTACCAGGGCGATCCAGACGTGTACCCCTTGCTCACTGTTCTTAAAGAAGGCACAGCTCCACCTCACTGATGATACCCAACAAGGTTGAAACACGTGTATGGAGTTGCTGTTGGTACTCTTGTTCACAGGATAATTGCCTAGCATTTCGGTGCTAGACAGCCCCTGGGCAGGACAAAGACTGCTATGCAGGGAAAGACTTGGTAGAGTCTCTCCCAGGGGCCATCCACCTAAGAACAGGTCAATGGGCAGTGTTCGTGCTGGTAGAGAGACTTCCAGACCCCCCTTTGTTTTGCATAAATTAACTTTGGGGTTCACCCTAAGTTACCAGGGCTATCCAGGCGTGGACCCCGTGCTCACTGTTCTTAGAGAGGCACAGCTTTACCTCACTGATGATGCCCAACAAGGCTGAAACATGTGTATGGGGTTGCTGTTGGTGCTCTTGTTCACAGGAGAATTGCCTAGCATTTCGGTGCTGAACTGACAAAGACTGATATGCAGGGACATTTCTTCTACGTGAAAGGGCAAGTGAGCTAAAGACTTTGTAGAGTCTCTCCCAGGGGCCATCCACCCAAGAACAGTTCAATGGGCTGTGTTTGTGCTGGTAGAGAGACTCCCAGACCTCCCTTTGTTTTGCATAAATTAACTTTGGGTCTCACCCTAAGTTACCAGGGTGATCCAGACTTGACCCCTTGCTCACTGTTCTTAGAGAGGCACAGCTTTACCTCATTGATGATGCCCAACAAGGCTGAAACATGTGTATGGGGTTGCTTTTGGTACTCTTGTTCAGAGGATAATTGCCTAGCATTTCGGTGCTGGAAAGCCCCTGGGCAGGACAAAGACTGATATGCGGCGAAATTTCTTTTCTATCAAAGGGACAGTGAGCTAAAGACTTGGTAGAGTCTCTCCCAGGTGACATCCACCCAAGAACAGATCAATGGGTTGTGTTCGTGCTGGTAGAGAGACTCCCAGATCCCCCTTTGTTTTGCATAAATTAACTTTGGGTTTCACCCTAAGTTACCAGGACGATCCAGGCGTGGACCCCGTGCTCACTGTTCTTAGAGAGGCACAGATTCATCTCACTGATGATGCCCAACAAGGCTGAAACATGTGTATGGGGTTGCTGTTGTTACTCTTGTTCAGAGGAAAATTGCCTAGCATTTCAGTGCTGGACTGTCCCTGGGCAGGACAAAGACAGCTATGCGGGGAACTTTCTTCTCTGTGAAAGGGACAGTGAGCTAAAGACTTGGTAGAGTCTCTCTCAGTGGCCATCCACCTAAGAACAGGTCAATGGGCAGTGTTCGTGCTGGTAGAGAGACTTCCAGACCCCCCTTTGTTTTGCATAAATTAACTTTGGGTCTCATCCTAAATTACCAGGGCGATCCCGACGTGGACTCCTTGCTCACTGTTCTTAGAGAGGTACAGCATCAACTCACTGATGATGCCGAACAAGGCTGAAACACGTCTATGGGGTTGCTGTTGGTATTCTTGTTCAGAGGAGAATTGCCTAGCATTTCAGTGCTGGACTCCCCCTGGGCAGGACAAAGACTGATATGTGGGGAAATTTCTTCTCTGTGAAAGGGACAGTGAGCTAAAGACTTGGTAGAGTCTCTCCCAGGGCCATCCACCCAAGAACAGGTAAATGGGCTGTGTTTGTTCTGGTAGAAAGACTTCCAGACCCCCCTTTGTTTTGCATATATTAACTTTGGGTCTCACCCTAAGTTACCAGGGTGATCCAGACGTGACCCCTTGCTCACTGTTCTTAGAGAGGCATATCTTTACCTCACTGATGATGCGCAACAAGGCTGAAACATGTGTATGGGATTGCTGTTGGTACTCTTGTTCAGAGGATAATTGCCTAGCATTTCGGTGCTGGACTGCCCCTGGGCAGGACAAAGACTGATATGCGGCAAAATTTCTTTTCTTTGAAAGGGACCGTGAGCTAAAGACTTGGAAGAGTCTCTCCCAGGGGACATCCACCCAAGAACAGGTCAATGGGTTGTGTTCATGCGGGTAGAGAGACTCCCAGATCCCCCTTTGTTTTGCCTAAATTAATTTTGGGTTTCACCCTGAGTTACCAGGGCGATCCAGACGTGACCTCTTGCTCACTGTTCTTAGAGAGGCACAGCTTCACCTCACTGATGATGGCCAACAAGGCTGAAACACGTGTATGGGGTTGCTGTTGTTACTCTTGTTTAGAGGAGAATTGCCTAGCATTTCGGTGCGTAACTGCCCCGGGCAGGACAAAGACTGACATGCGGGGACATTTCTTCTATGTGAAAGGGACAGTGAGCTAAAGACTTGGAAGAGTATCTCCCAGGGGCCATCCTCCCAAGAACAGGTCAATGGGCTGTGTTCGTGCTGATAGAGAGACTCCCAGACCCCCCTTTGTTTTGCATAAATTAACTTTGGGTCTCACCCTAGGTTACCAGGGCGATTCAGACGTGACCCCTTGCTCACTGTTCTTAGAGAGGCACAGCTTCACCTCACTGATGATGGCCAACAAGGCTGAAACACGTCTATGGGGTTGCTGTTGGTACTCTTGTTCAGAGGAGAATTGCCTAGCATTTCGGTGCTAGACCCCCCCTGGGCAGGACAAAGACTGATATGTGGGGACATTTGTACTCTCTGAAAGGAACAGTGAGCTAAAGACTTGGTAGAGCCTCTCCCAGGGGCCATCCACCTAAGAACATGTCAATAGGCTGTGTTTGTACTGGTAGAGAGACTCCCAGACCCCCCTTTGTCTTGCATAAATTAACTTTGGGTCTCACCCTAAGATCCAGACGTGGACCCCTTGCTCACTGTTCTTAAAGGAGGCACAGCTTCTCCTCATTGATGATGCCCAACAAGTCTGAAACAAGTGTATGGGGTTGCTGTTGGTACTCTTGTTCAGAGGAGAATTGCCTAGCATTTCCTTGCTGGACTGTCCCTGGACAGGACAAAGACTGATATGCGGGGACATTTCTTCTCTGTGAAAGGGACAGTGATCTAAAGACTTGGTAGAGTCTCTCCCAGGGGCCATCCACACAAGAACAGGTCAATAGGCTGTGTTTGTGCTGGTAGAGAAACCCCCAGACCCCCCTTTCTTTTGCATAAATTAACTTTGGGTCTCACCCTAAGCTACCAGGGCGATCCAGACGTGTACCCCTTGCTCACTGTTCTTCAAGAAGGCACAGCTCCACCTCACTGATGATACCCAACAAGGTTGAAACACGTGTATGGAGTTGCTGTTGGTACTCTTGTTCACAGGACAATTGCCTAGCATTTCGGTGCTAGACAGCCCCTGGGCAGGACAAAGACTGCTATGCAGGGAAAGACTTGGTAGAGTCTCTCCCAGGGGCCATCCACCTAAGAACAGGTCAATGGGCAGTGTTCGTGCTGGTAGAGAGACTTCCAGACCCCCCCTTTGTTTTGCATAAATTAACTTTGGGGTTCACCCTAAGTTACCAGGGCGATCCAGGCGTGGACCCCGTGCTCACTGTTCTTAGAGAGGCACAGCTTTACCTCACTGATGATGCCCAACAAGGCTGAAACATGTGTATGGGGTTGCTGTTGGTGCTCTTGTTCACAGGATAATTGCCTAGCATTTCGGAGCTGGACAGCCCCTGGGCAGGACAAAGACTACTATGTGGGGAAATGTCTTCTCTGTGAAAGGGACAGTGAGCTAAAGACTTGCTAGAGTCTCTCCCAGGGGCCATCCACCTAAGAACAGGTCAATGGGCAGTGTTCGTGCTGGTAGAGAGACTTCCAGACCCCCCTTTGATTTGCATAAATTAACTTTGAGTCTCACCCTAAGTTACCAGGGCGATCCCGACGTGGACTCCTTGCTCACTGTTCTTAGGGAGGTACAGCATCACCTCAGTGATGATGCCCAACAAGGCTGAAACACGTCTATGGGGTTGCTGTTGGTACTCTTGTTCAGAGGAGAATTGCCTAGTATTTCGGTGCTGAACTGCCCCGGGCAGGACAAAGACTGATATGCGGTGACAGTTCTTCTCTGTGAAAGGGACAGTGAGCTAAAGACTTGGTAGTGTCTCTCTCAGGGACAATCAACCCAAGAATAGGTCAATGGGCTGTGTTCATGCTGGTAGAGAGACTCCCAGACCCCCCTTTGCTTTGCATAAATTAACTTTGGGTCTCACCCTAAGTTACCAGGGTGATCCAGACGTGGACCCCTTGCTCACTGTTCTTAGAGAGGCACAGCTTCACCTCACTGATGATGCCCAACAAGGCTGAAACACGTGTATGGGGTTGCTGTTGGTACTCTTATTCATAGGCGAATTGCCTATCATTTCAGTGCTCGACTGCCCCTGGGCAGTACAAAGACTGATATGCGGGAAATGTCTTCTCTATGAAAGGGACAGTGAGCTAAAGACTTGGTAGAGTCTCTCCAAGGGGCCATCCACCCAAGAACAGGTCAATGGGATGTGTTTGTGCTGGTAGAGAGACTCCCAGACCACCCTTTGTTTTGCATAAATTAACTTTGGGTCTCACCCTAAGTTACCAGGGCGATCCAGACGTGACCCCTTGCTCACTGTTCTTAGAGAGGCACAGCTTCACCTCACTGATGATGCCCAACAAGGCTGAAAAATGTGTATGGGGTTGCTGTTGGTACTCTTGTTCAGAAGAGAATTGCCTAGCATTTCGGTGCTAGACTCCCCCTGGGCAGGACAAAGACTGATATGTGGGGACATTTGTACTCTCTGAAAGGGACAGTGAGCTAAAGACTTGGTAGAGCCTCTCCCAGGGGCCATCCACCTAAGAACATGTCAATAGGCTGTGTTTGTACTGGTAGAGAGACTCCCAGACCCCCCTTTGTCTTGCATAAATTAACTTTGGGTCTCACCCTAAGATCCAGACGTGGACCCCTTGCTCACTGTTCTTAAAGGAGGCACAGCTTCTCCTCATTGATGATGCCCAACAAGTCTGAAACAAGTGTATGGGGTTGCTGTTGGTACTCTTGGTCAGAGGAGAATTGCCTAGCATTTCCTTGCTGGACTGTCCCTGGACAGGACAAAGACTGATATGCGGGGACATTTCTTCTCTGTGAAAGGGACAGTGATCTAAAGACTTGGTAGAGTCTCTCCCACGGGCCATCCACACAAGAACAGGTCAATAGGCTGTGTTTGTGTTGGTAGAGAAACTCCCAGACCCCCCTTTCTTTTGCATAAATTAACTTTGGGTCTCACCCTAAGCTACCAGGGCGATCCAGACGTGTACCCCTTGCTCACTGTTCTTAAAGAAGGCACAGCTCCACCTCACTGATGATACCCAACAAGGTTGAAACACGTGTATGGAGTTGCTGTTGGTACTCTTGTTCACAGGATAATTGCCTAGCATTTCGGTGCTAGACAGCCCCTGGGCAGGACAAAGACTGCTATGCAGGGAAAGACTTGGTAGAGTCTCTCCCAGGGGCCATCCACCTAAGAACAGGTCAATGGGCAGTGTTCGTGCTGGTAGAGAGACTTCCAGACCCCCCTTTGTTTTGCATAAATTAACTTTGGGGTTCACCCTAAGTTACCAGGGCTATCCAGGCGTGGACCCCGTGCTCACTGTTCTTAGAGAGGCACAGCTTTACCTCACTGATGATGCCCAACAAGGCTGAAACATGTGTATGGGGTTGCTGTTGGTGCTCTTGTTCACAGGAGAATTGCCTAGCATTTCGGTGCTGAACTGACAAAGACTGATATGCAGGGACATTTCTTCTACGTGAAAGGGCAAGTGAGCTAAAGACTTTGTAGAGTCTCTCCCAGGGGCCATCCACCCAAGAACAGTTCAATGGGCTGTGTTTGTGCTGGTAGAGAGACTCCCAGACCTCCCTTTGTTTTGCATAAATTAACTTTGGGTCTCACCCTAAGTTACCAGGGTGATCCAGACTTGACCCCTTGCTCACTGTTCTTAGAGAGGCACAGCTTTACCTCATTGATGATGCCCAACAAGGCTGAAACATGTGTATGGGGTTGCTTTTGGTACTCTTGTTCAGAGGATAATTGCCTAGCATTTCGGTGCTGGAAAGCCCCTGGGCAGGACAAAGACTGATATGCGGCGAAATTTCTTTTCTATCAAAGGGACAGTGAGCTAAAGACTTGGTAGAGTCTCTCCCAGGTGACATCCACCCAAGAACAGATCAATGGGTTGTGTTCGTGCTGGTAGAGAGACTCCCAGATCCCCCTTTGTTTTGCATAAATTAACTTTGGGTTTCACCCTAAGTTACCAGGACGATCCAGGCGTGGACCCCGTGCTCACTGTTCTTAGAGAGGCACAGATTCATCTCACTGATGATGCCCAACAAGGCTGAAACATGTGTATGGGGTTGCTGTTGTTACTCTTGTTCAGAGGAAAATTGCCTAGCATTTCAGTGCTGGACTGTCCCTGGGCAGGACAAAGACAGCTATGCGGGGAACTTTCTTCTCTGTGAAAGGGACAGTGAGCTAAAGACTTGGTAGAGTCTCTCTCAGTGGCCATCCACCTAAGAACAGGTCAATGGGCAGTGTTCGTGCTGGTAGAGAGACTTCCAGACCCCCCTTTGTTTTGCATAAATTAACTTTGGGTCTCATCCTAAATTACCAGGGCGATCCCGACGTGGACTCCTTGCTCACTGTTCTTAGAGAGGTACAGCATCAACTCACTGATGATGCCGAACAAGGCTGAAACACGTCTATGGGGTTGCTGTTGGTATTCTTGTTCAGAGGAGAATTGCCTAGCATTTCAGTGCTGGACTCCCCCTGGGCAGGACAAAGACTGATATGTGGGGAAATTTCTTCTCTGTGAAAGGGACAGTGAGCTAAAGACTTGGTAGAGTCTCTCCCAGGGCCATCCACCCAAGAACAGGTAAATGGGCTGTGTTTGTTCTGGTAGAAAGACTTCCAGACCCCCCTTTGTTTTGCATATATTAACTTTGGGTCTCACCCTAAGTTACCAGGGTGATCCAGACGTGACCCCTTGCTCACTGTTCTTAGAGAGGCATATCTTTACCTCACTGATGATGCGCAACAAGGCTGAAACATGTGTATGGGATTGCTGTTGGTACTCTTGTTCAGAGGATAATTGCCTAGCATTTCGGTGCTGGACTGCCCCTGGGCAGGACAAAGACTGATATGCGGCAAAATTTCTTTTCTTTGAAAGGGACCGTGAGCTAAAGACTTGGAAGAGTCTCTCCCAGGGGACATCCACCCAAGAACAGGTCAATGGGTTGTGTTCATGCGGGTAGAGAGACTCCCAGATCCCCCTTTGTTTTGCCTAAATTAATTTTGGGTTTCACCCTGAGTTACCAGGGCGATCCAGACGTGACCTCTTGCTCACTGTTCTTAGAGAGGCACAGCTTCACCTCACTGATGATGGCCAACAAGGCTGAAACACGTGTATGGGGTTGCTGTTGTTACTCTTGTTTAGAGGAGAATTGCCTAGCATTTCGGTGCGTAACTGCCCCGGGCAGGACAAAGACTGACATGCGGGGACATTTCTTCTATGTGAAAGGGACAGTGAGCTAAAGACTTGGAAGAGTATCTCCCAGGGGCCATCCTCCCAAGAACAGGTCAATGGGCTGTGTTCGTGCTGATAGAGAGACTCCCAGACCCCCCTTTGTTTTGCATAAATTAACTTTGGGTCTCACCCTAGGTTACCAGGGCGATTCAGACGTGACCCCTTGCTCACTGTTCTTAGAGAGGCACAGCTTCACCTCACTGATGATGGCCAACAAGGCTGAAACACGTGTATGGGGTTGCTGTTGTTACTCTTGTTTAGAGGAGAATTGCCTAGCATTTCGGTGCTAGACTGCCCTTGGGCAGGGCAAAGACTGATATGCGGGGACATTTCTTCTCTCTGAAAGGGACAGTGACCTAAACACTTGGTAGTGTCTCTCCCAGGGGCCATCCACCCAAGAACAGGTCAATGGGCTGTGTTTGTGCTGGTAGAGAGACTCCCAGACCTCCCTTTGATTTGCATAAATTAACTTTGGGTTTCACCCTAAGTTACCAGGGCGATCCAGGCGTGGACCCCGTGCTCACTGTTCTCAGAGAGGCACAGCTTTACCTCACTGATGATGCCCAACAAGGCTGAAACATGTCTGTGGGGTTGCTGTTGGTACTCTTGTTCAGAGGAGAATTGCCTAGCATTTTGGTGCTGAACTGCCCCTGGGCAGGACAAAGACTGATATGAGGGACATTTCTTCTCTGTGAAAGGGACAGTGAGCTAAAGACTTGGTAGAGTCTCTCCCAGGGGCCATCCACCGAAGAACAGGTCAATGGGCAGTCTTCGTGCTGGTAGAGAGACTTCCAGACCCCCCTTTGTTTTGCATAAATTAACTTTGGGGCTCACCCTAAGTTACCAGGGTGATCCCGACGTGGACTCCTTGCTCACTGTTCTTAGCGAGGTACAGCATCAACTCACTGATGATGCCGAACAAGGCTGAAACACGTCTATGTGGTTGCTGTTGGTACTCTTGTTCAGAGGAGAATTGCCTAGCATTTCGGTGCTGGCCTCCCACTGGGCAGGACAAAGACTGATATGTGGCGAAATTTCTTCTCTGTGAAAGGGACAGTGAGCTAAAGACTTGGTAGAGTCTCTCCCAGGGCCATCCACCCAAGAACAGGTAAATGGGCTGTGTTCGTTCTGGTAGAAAGACTTCCAGACCCCCCTTTGTTTTGCATAAATTAACTTTGGGTCTCACCCTAAGTTACCAGGGCGATTCCGACGTGGACTCCTTGCTCACTGTTCTTAGAGAGGTACAGCATCAACTCACTGATGATGCCCAACAAGGCTGAAACACGTCTATGGGGTTGCTTTTGGTACTCTTGTTCAGAGGAGAATTGCCTAGCATTTCGGTGCTGAACTGCCCCGGGCAGGACAAAGACAGCTATGCGGGGAACTTTCTTCTCTCTGAAAGGGACAGTGAGCTAAAGACTTGGTAGAGTCTCTCTCAGTGGCCATCCACCTAAGCACAGGTCAATGGGCAGTGTTTGTGCTGGTAGAGAGACTTCCAGACCCCCCTTTGTTTTGCATAAATTAACTTTGGGTCTCACCCTAAGTTACCAGGGCGATTCCGACGTGGACTCCTTGCTCACTGTTCTTAGAGAGGTACAGCATCAACTCACTGATGATGCCGAACAAGGCTGAAACATGTGTATGGGATTGCTGTTGGTACTCTTGTTCAGAGGATAATTGCCTAGCATTTCAGTGCTGGACTGTCCCTGGGCAGGACAAAGACAGCTATGCGGGGAACTTTCTTCTCTGTGAAAGGGACAGTGAGCTAAAAACTTGGTAGAGTCTCTCTCAGTGGCCATTCACCGAAGAACAGGTCAATGGGCAGTGTTCGTGCTGGTAGAGAGACTTCCAGACCGCCCTTTGTTTTGCATAAATTAACTTTGGGTCTCACCCTAAGTTACCAGGGCGATTCCGACGTGGACTCCTTGCTCACTGTTCTTAGAGAGGTACAGCATCAACTCACTGATGATGCCCAACAAGGCTGAAACACGTCTATGGGGTTGCTTTTGGTACTCTTGTTCAGAGGAGAATTGCCTAGCATTTCGGTGCTGAACTGCCCCGGGCAGGACAAAGACTGACATGCGGGGACATTTCTTCTATGTGAAAGGAACAGTGAGCTAAAGACTTGGTAGAGAATCTCCCAGGTGCCATCCACCCAAGAATAGGTCAATGGGCTGTGTTCATGCTGGTAGAGAGACTCCCAGACCCCCCTTTGTTTTGCATAAATTAACTTTGGGTCTCACCCTGAGTTACCAGGGTGATCCAGACGTGGACCCCTTGCTCACTGTTCTTAGAGAGGCACAGCTTCACCTCACTGATGATGCCCAACAAGGCTGAAACACGTGTATGGGGTTGCTGTTGGTACTGTTGTTCATAGGAGAATTGCCTAGCATTTCGGTGCTGGACTGCCCCTGGGCAGGATAAAGACTGATATGCAGGGAAATTTCTTCTCTGTGAAAGGGACAGTGTGCTAAAGACTTGGTAGAGTCTCTCCCAGGGGCCATCCACCTAAGAACAGGTCAATGTGCAGTGTTTGTGCTGTTAGAGAGACTTCCAGACCCCCTTTGTTTTGCATAAATTAACTTTGGGTCTCACCCTAAGTTACCAGGGCGATCCCGACGTGGACTCCTTGCTCACTGTTCTTAGGTACAGCATCACCTCACTGATGATGCCTAACAAGGCTGAAACATGTCTATGGGGTTGTTGTTGGTACTCTTGTTCAGAGGAGAATTGCCTAGCATTTCGGTGCTGAACTGCCCCGGGCAGGACAAAGACTGATATGCAGGGACATTTCTTCTCTGTGAAAGGGACATTGAGCTAAAGACTTGGTAGAGTCTCTCCCAGGGGCCATCCACCCAAGAATAGGTCAATGGGCTGTGTTCATGCTGGTAGAGAGACTCCCAGACCCCCCTTTGTTTTGCATAAATTAACTTTTGGTCTCACCCTAAGTTACCAGGGCGATCCAGACGTGACCCCTTGCTCACTGTTCTTAGAGAGGCACAGCTTTACCTCACTGATGATGCCCAACAAGGCTGAAACATGTGTATGGGGTTGCTGTTGGTACTCTTGTTCAGAGGATAATTGCCTAGCATTTCGATGCTGGACTGCCCCTGGGCAGGACAAAGACTGATATGCGGCGAAAATTTCTTTTCTGTGAAAGGGACAGTGAGCTAAATCCTTGGTAGAGTCTCTCCCAGGGGACATCCATCCAAGAACAGATCAATGGGTTGTGTTTGTGCTGGTAGAGAGACTCCCAGATCCCCCTTTGTTTTGCATAAATTAACTTTGGGTTTCACCCTAAGTTACCAGGACGATCCAGGCATGGACCCCGTGCTCACTGTTCTTAGAGAGGCACAGCTTCATCTCACTGATGATGCCCAACAAGGCTGAAACACGTGTGTATGGGGTTGCTGTTGTTACTCTTGTTCAGAGGAGAATTGCCTAGCATTTCGGTGCTGAACTGCCCCGGGCAGGACAAAGACTGACATGCGGGGACATTTCTTCTCTGTGAAAGGGACAGTGAGCTAAAGACTTGGTAGAGTTTCTCCCAGGGGCCATCCACCCCAGAATAGGTCAATGGGCTGTGTTCATGCTGGTAGAGAGACTCCCAGACCCCCTATGTTTTGCAGACATTAACTTTGGGTCTCACCCTAAGTTACCAGGGTGATCCAGACGTGGACCCCTTGCTCTCTGTTCTTAGAGAGGCACAGCTTCACTTCACTGATGATGCCCAAAAAGTCTGAAACACGTGTGTGGGGTTGCTGTTGGTACTCCTGTTCAGAGGAGAATTGCCTAGCATTTTGGTGCTGGACTGCCCCTGGGCAGGACAAGGACTGATATGTGGGGACATTTCTTCTCTGTGAAAGGGACAGTGAGGTAAAGACTTTGTAGAGTTTCTCCCAGGGGCCATCCACCCCAGAATAGGTCAATGGGCTGTGTTCATGCTGGTAGAGAGACTCCCAGACCCCCTATGTTTTGCAGACATTAACTTTGGGTCTCACCCTAAGTTACCAGGGCGATCCCGACGTGGACTCCTTGCTCACTGTTCTTTGAGAGGTACAGCATCGACTCACTGATGATGCCGAACAAGGTTGAAACACGTCTATGGGGTTGCTGTTGGTATTCTTGTTCAGAGGAGAATTGCCTAGCATTTCGGTGCTGGACTCCCCCTGGGCAGGACAAAGACTGATATGTGGGGAAATTTCTTCTCTGTGAAAGGGACAGTGAGCTAAAGACTTGGTAGAGTCTCTCCCAGGGCCATCCACCCAAGAACAGGTAAATGGGCTGTGTTCGTTCTGGTAGAAAGACTTCCAGACCCCCCTTTATTTTTGCATAAATTAACTTTGGGTCTCACCCTAAGTTACCAGGGTGATCCAGACATGACCCCTTGCTCACTGTTCTTATAGAGGCATATCTTTACCTCACTGATGATGCGCAACAAGGCTGAAACATGTGTATGGGATTGCTGTTGGTACTCTTGTTCAGAGGATAATTGCCTAGCATTTCGGTGCTGGACTGCCCCTGGGCAGGACAAAGACTGATATGCGGCGAAATTTCTTTTCTGTGAAAGGGACAGTGAGCTAAAGACTTGGAAGAGTCTCTCCCAGGGGACATCCACCCAAGAACAGGTCAATGGGTTGTGTTCGTGCTGATAGAGAGACTCCCAGATCCCCCTTTGTTTTGCCTAAATTAACTTTGGGTTTCACCCTAAGCTACCAGGGCGATTCAGGCGTGGACCCTGTGCTCACTGTTCTTAGAGAGGCACAGCTTCATCTCAATGATGATGCCCAACAAGGCTGAAACATGTGTATGGGGTTTCTGTTGTTACTCTTGTTCAGAGGAGAATTGCCTAGCATTTCAGTGCTGGACTGTCCCTGGGCAGGACAAAGACAGCTATGCGGGGAAATTTCTTCTCTGTGAAAGGGACAGTGAGCTAAAGACTTGGTAGAGTCTCTCTCAGTGGCCATCCACCGAAGAACAGGTCAATGGGCAGTCTTCATGCTGGTAGAGAGACTTCCAGACCCCCCTTTGTTTTGCATAAATTAACTTTGTGTCTCACCCTGAGTTACCAGGGCGATTCCGACGTGGACTCCTTGCTCACTGTTCTTAGAGAGGTACAGCATCACCTCACTGATGATGCCCAACAAGGCTGAAACACGTCTATGGGGTTGCTGTTGGTACTCTTGTTCAGAGGAGAATTGCCTAGCATTTCGGTGCTGAACTGCCCCGGGCAGGTCAAAGACTGACATGCGGGGACATTTCTTCTATGTGAAAGGGACAGTGAGCTAAAGACTTGGTAGAGTATCTCCCAGGTGCCATCCACCCAAGAATAGGTCAATGGGCTGTGTTCATGCTGGTAGAGAGACTCCCAGACCCCCCTTTGTTTTGCATAAATTAACTTTGGGTCCCACCCTAAGTTACCAGGGTGATCCAGACGTGGACCCCTTGCTCACTGTTCTTAGAGATGCACAGCTTCACCTCACTGATGATGCCCAACAAGGCTGAAACACGTGTATGGGGATGCTGTTGGTACTCTTGTTCATAGGAGAATTGCCTAGCATTTTGGTGCTGGACTGCCCCAGGGCAGGACAAAGACTGATATGCAGGGACATTTCTTCTCTGTGAAAGGGACAGTGAGCTAAAGACTTGGTTGAGTCTCTCCCAGGGCAATACACCTGAGAACAGGTCAATTGGCAGTGTTCATGCTGTTAGAGAGACTTCCAGACCCCCCTTTGTTTTGCATAAATTAACTTTGGGTCTCACCCTAAGTTACCAGGGCAATCCCGACGTGGACTCCTTGCTCACTGTTCTTAGAGAGGTACAGCATCGACTCACTGATGATGCCGAACAAGGCTGAAACACGTCTATGGGGTTGCTGTTGGTATTCTTGTTCAGAGGAGAATTGCCTAGCATTTCGGTGCTGGACTCCCCCTGGGCAGGACAAAGACTGATATGTGGGGAAATTTCTTCTCTGTGAAAGGGACAGTGAGCTAAAGACTTGGTAGAGTCTCTCCCAGGGCCATCCACCCAAGAACAGGTAAATGGGCTGTGTTCGTTCTGGTAGAAAGACTTCCAGACCCCCCTTTGTTTTGCATAAATTAACTTTGGGTCTCACCCTAAGTTACCAGGGTGATCCAGACATGACCCCTTGCTCACTGTTCTTAGAGAGGCATATCTTTATTTCACTGATGATGCGCAACAAGGCTGAAACATGTATATGGGATTGCTGTTGGTACTCTTGTTCAGAGGATAATTGCCTAGCATTTCGGTGCTGGACTGCCCCTGGGCAGGACAAAGACTGATATGCGGCAACATTTCTTTTCTGTGAAAGGGACAGTGAGCTAAAGACTTGGAAGAGTCTCTCCCAGGGGACATCCACCCAAGAACAGGTCAATGGGTTGTGTTTGTGCTGGTAGAGAGACTCCCAGACCTCCCTTTGTTTTGCATAAATTAACTTTGGGTCTCACCCTAAGTGTCCAGGGCGATTCAGGCGTGGACCCTGTGCTCACTGTTCTTAGAGAGGCACAGCTTCATCTCAATGATGATGCCCAACAAGGCTGAAACATGTGTATGGGGTTTCTGTTGTTACTCTTGTTCAGAGGAGAATTGCCTAGCATTTCAGTGCTGGACTGTCCCTGGGCAGGACAAAGACAGCTATGCGGGGAGATTTCTTCTCTGTGAAAGGGACAGTGAGCTAAAGACTTGGTAGAGTCTCTCTCAGTGGCCATCCACCGAAGAACAGGTCAATGGGCAGTCTTCGTGCTGGTAGAGAGACTTCCAGACCCCACTTTGTTTTGCATGAATTAACTTTGTGTCTCACCCTGAGTTACCAGGGCGATTCTGACGTGGACTCCTTGCTCACTGTTCTTAGAGAGGTACAGCATCACCTCACTGATGATGCCCAACAAGGCTGAAACACGTCTATGGTGTTGCTGTTGGTACTCTTGTTCAGAGGAGAATTGCCTAGCATTTCGGTGCTGAACTGCCCCGGGCAGGACAAAGACTGACATGCGGGGACATTTCTTCTATGTGAAAGGGACAGTGAGCTAAAGACTTGGTAGAGTATCTCCCAGGTGCCATCCACCCAAGAATAGGTCAATGGGCTGTGTTCATGCTGGTAGAGAGACTCCCAGACCCCCCTTTGTTTTGCATAAATTAACTTTGGGTCTCACCCTAAGTTACCAGGGTGATCCAGACGTGGACCCCTTGCTCACTGTTCTTAGAGATGCACAGCTTCACCTCACAGAGGATGCCCAACAAGGCTGAAACACGTGTATGGGGTTGCTGTTGGTACTCTTGTTCATAGGAGAATTGCCTAGCATTTCGGTGCTGGACTGCCCCTGGGCAGGACAAAGACTGATATGCGGGAAATTTCTTCTCTGTGAAAGGGACAGTGAGCTAAAGACTTGGTAGTGTCTCTCCCAGGGGCCATCCACCCAAGAACCGGTCAATGGGCTGTGTTTGTGCTGGTAGAGAGACTCCCAGATCCCCCTTTGTTTTGCATAAATTAACTTTGGGTTTCACCCTGAGTTACCAGGACGATCCAGGCGTGGACCCCGTGCTCACTGTTCTTTGAGAGGTACAGCATCGACTCACTGATGATGCCGAACAAGGCTGAAACACGTCTATGGGGTTGCTGTTGGTATTCTTGTTCAGAGGAGAATTGCCTAGCATTTCGGTGCTGGACTCCCCCTGGGCAGGACAAAGACTGATATGTGGGGAAATTTCTTCTCTGTGAAAGGGACAGTGAGCTAAAGACTTTGTAGAGTCTCTCCCAGGGCCATCCACCCAAGAACAGGTAAATGGGCTGTGTTCGTTCTGGTAGAAAGACTTCCAGACCCCCCTTTGTTTTGCATAAATTAACTTTGGGTCTCACCCTAAGTTACCAGGGTTATCCAGACATGACCCCTTGCTCACTGTTCTTAGAGAGGCATATCTTTACCTCACTGATGATGCGCAACAAGGCTGAAACATGTGTATGGGATTGCTGTTGGTACTCTTGTTCAGAGGATAATTGCCTAGCATTTCGGTGCTGGACTGCCCCTGGGCAGGATAAAGACTCATATGCGGCAACATTTCTTTTCTGTGAAAGGGACAGTGAGCTAAAGACTTGGAAGAGTCTCTCCTAGGGGACATCCACCCAAGAACAGGTCAATGGGTTGTGTTCGTGCTGGTAGAGAGACTCCCAGAACCCCCTTTGTTTTGCCTAAATTAACTTTGGGTTTCACCCTAAGCTACCAGGGCGATTCAGGCGTGGACCCCATGCTCACTGTTCTTAGAGAGGCACAGCTTCATCTCAATGATGATGCCCAACAAGGCTGAAACATGTGTATGGGGTTTCTGTTGTTACTCTTGTTCAGAGGAGAATTGCCTAGCATTTCAGTGCTGGACTGTCCCTGGGCAGGACAAAGACAGCTATGCGGGGAATTTTCTTCTCTGTGAAAGGGACAGTGAGCTAAAGACTTGGTAGAGTCTTTCTCAGTGGCCATCCACCGAAGAACAGGTCAATGGGCAGTTTTCGTGCTGGTAGAAAGACTTCCAGACCCCCCTTTGCTTTGCATAAATTAACTTTGGGTCTCACCCTAACTTACCAGGGTGATCCAGACGTGGACCCCTTGCTCACTGTTCTTAGAGAGGCACAGCTTCACCTCACTGATGATGCCCAACAAGGCTGAAACACGTGTATGGGGTTGCTGTTGGTACTCTTGTTCATATGAGAATTGCCTAGCATTTCGGTGCTGGACTGCCCCTGGGCAGGACAAAGACTGATATGCAGGGAAATTTCTTCTCTGTGAAAGGGACAGTGAGCTAAAGACTTGGTTGAGTCTCTCCCAGGGCAATCCACCTGAGAACAGGTCAATTGGCAGTGTTCATGCTGTTAGAGAGACTTCCAGACCCCCCTTTGTTTTGCATAAATTAACTTTGGGTCTCACCCTAAGTTACCAGGGCAATCCCGATGTGGACTCCTTGCTCACTGTTCTTAGAGAGGTACAGCATCACCTCACTGATGATGCCCAACAAGGCTGAAACACGTGCATGGGTATGCTGTTGGTACTCTTGTTCATAGGAGAATTGCCTAGCATTTCGGTGCTGGACTGCCCCTGGGCAGGACAAAGACTGATATGCGGGAAATTTCTTCTCTGTGAAAGGGACAGTGAGCTAAAGACTTGGTAGTGTCTCTCCCAGGGGCCATCCACCCAAGAACAGGTCAATGGGCTGTGTTTGTGCTGGTAGAGAGACTCCCAGACCTCCCTTTGTTTTGCATAAATTAACTTTGGGTCTCACCCTAAATTACCAGGGTGATCCCGACGTGGACCCCTTGCTCACTGTTCTTAGAGAGGCACAGCTTTACCTCATTGATGATGCCCAACAAGGCTGAAACATGTGTATGGGGTTGCTTTTGGTACTCTTGTTCAGAGGAGAATTGCCTAGCATTTCGGTGCTGGACTGCCCCTGGGCAGGACAAAGACAGCTATGCGGGGAACTTTCTTCTCTGTGAAAGGGACAGTGAGCTAAAGACTTGGTAGAGTCTCTCCCAGGTGACATCCACCCAAGAACAGATCAATGGGTTGTGTTCGTGCTGGTAGAGAGACTAACAGACCCCCCTTTGCTTTGCATAAATTAACTTTGGGTCTCACCCTCAGTTACTAGGGCAATCCCGACGTGGACTCCTTGCTCACTGTTCTTAGAGAGGTACAGCATCAACTCACTGATAATGCCGAACAAGGTTGAAACAAGTCTATGGGGTTGCTGTTGGTACTCTTGTTCAGAGGAAAATTGCCTAGCATTTCGGTGCTGGACTCCCCCTGGGCAGGACAAAGACTGATATGTGGGGAAATTTCTTCTCTGTGAAAGGGACAGTGAGCTAAAGTCTTGGTAGAGTCTCTCCCAGGGCCATCCATCCAAGAACAGGTAAATGGGCTGTGTTCGTTCTGGTAGAAAGACTTCCAGACCCCCCTTTGTTTTGCATAAATTAACTTTGGGTCTCACCCTAAGTTACCAGGGTGATCCAGACGTGACCCCTTGCTCACTGTTCTTAGAGAGGCATATCTTTACCTCACTGATGATGCGCAACAAGGCTGAAACATGTGTATGGGATTGCTGTTGGTACTCTTGTTCAGAGGATAATTGCCTAGCATTTCGGTGCTGGACTGCCCCTGGGCAGGACAAAGACTGATATGCGGCAAAATTTCTTTTCTGTGAAAGGGACAGTGAGCTAAAGACTTGGAAGAGTCTCTCCCAGGGGACATCCACCCAAGAACAGGTCAATGGGTTGTGTTCGTGCTGGTAGAGAGTCTCCCAGATCCCCCTTTGTTTTGCATAAATTAACTTTGGGTTTCACCCTAAGCTACCAGGGCGATTCAGGCGTGGACCCCGTGCTCACTGTTCTTAGAGACGCAGAGCTTCATCTCACTGATGATGCCCAACAAGGCTGAAACACATGTATGGGGTTGCTGTTGTTACTCTTGTTCAGAGGAGAATTGCCTAGCATTTCAGTGCTGGACTGTCCCTGGGCAGGACAAAGACAGCTATGCGGGGAACTTTCTTCTCTGTGAAAGGGACAGTGAGCTAAAGACTTGGTAGAGTCTCTCTCAGTGGCCATTCACCGAAGAACAGGTCAATGGGCAGTGTTCGTGCTGGTAGAGAGACTTCCAGACCCCCCTTTGTTTTGCATAAATTAACTTTGGGTCTCACCCTAAGTTACCAGGGCGATTCCGACGTGGACTCCTTGCTCACTGTTCTTAGAGAGGTACAGCATCACCTCACTGATGATGCCCAACAAGGCTGAAACACGTCTATGGGGTTGCTTTTGGTACTCTTGTTCAGAGGAGAATTGCCTAGCATTTCGGTGCTGAACTGCCCCGGGCAGGACAAAGACTGACATGCGGGGACATTTCTTCTATGTGAAAGGGACAGTGAGCTAAAGCCTTGGTAGAGAATCTCCAAGGTGCCATCCACCCAAGAATAGGTCAATGGGCTGTGTTCATGCTGGTAGAGAGACTCCCAGACCCCCCTTTGTTTTGCATAAATTAACTTTGGGTCTCACCCTAAGTTACCAGGGTGATCCAGACGTGGACCCCTTGCTCACTGTTCTTAGAGAGGCACAGCTTCACCTCACTGATGATGCCCAACAAGGCTGAAACACGTGTATGGGGTTGCTGTTGGTACTCTTGTTCATAGGAGAATTGCCTAGCATTTCGGTGCTGGACTGCCCCTGGGCAGGGCAAAGACTGATATGCAGGGAAATGTCTTCTCTGTGAAAGGGACAGTGACCTAAAGACTTGGTAGTGTCTCTCCCAGGGGCCATCCACCCAAGAACAGGTCAATGGGCTGTGTTTGTGCTGGTAGAGAGACTCCCAGACCTCCCTTTGTTTTGCATAAATTAACTTTGGGTCTCACCCTAAGTTACCAGGGCGATCCAGAAGTGACCCCTTGCTCACTGTTCTTAGAGAGGCATAGCTTTACCTCACTGATGATGCCCAACAAGGCTGAAACATGTGTATGGGGTTGCTGTTGGTACTCTTGTTCAGAGGAGAATTGCCTAGCATTTTGGTGCTAGACAGCCCCTGGGCAGGACAAAGACTGCAATGCAGGGAAATTTCTTCTCTGTGAAAGGGACAGTGCGCTAAGGACTTGGTAGAGTCTCTCCCAGGGGCCATCCACCTAAGAACAGGTCAATGGACAGTGTTCGCGCTGGTAGAGAGACTTCCAGACCCCCCTTTGTTTTGCATAAATTAACTTTGGGTCTCACCCTAAGTTACCAGGGCGATCCCGACGTGGACTCCTTGCTCACTGTTCTTAGGTACAGCATCACCTCACTGATGATGCCTAACAAGGCTGAAACATGTCTATGGGGTTGCTGTTGGTACTCTTGTTCAGAGGAGAAATGCCTAGCATTTCGGTGCTGAACTGCCCCGGGCAGGACAAAGACTGATATGGGGGGATATTTCTTCTCTGTGAAAGGGACATTGAGCTAAAGACTTGGTAGAGTCTCTCCCAGGGGCCATCCACCCAAGAATAGGTCAATGGGCTGTGTTCATGCTGGTAGAGAGACTCCCAGACCCCCCTTTGTTTTGCATAAATTAACTTTTGGTCTCACCCTAAGTTACCAGGGCGATCCAGACGTGACCCATTGCTCACTGTTCTTAGAGAGGCACAGCTTTACCTCACTGATGATGCCCAACAAGGCTGAAACATGTGTATGGGGTTGCCGTTGGTACTCTTGTTCAGAGGATAATTGCCTAGCATTTTGGTGCTGGACTGCCCCTGGGCAGGACAAAGACTGATATGCGGCAACATTTATTTTCTGTGAAAGGGACAGTGAGCTAAAGACTTGGTAGAGTCTCTCCCAGGGGACATCCATCCAAGAACAGATCAATGGGTTGTGTTTGTGCTGGTAGAGAGACTCCCAGATCCCCCTTTATTTTGCATAAATTAACTTTGGGTTTCACCCTAAGTTACCAGGACGATCCAGGCGTGGACCCCGTGCTCACTGTTCTTAGAGAGGCACAGCTTCATCTCACTGATGATGCCCAACAAGGCTGAAACACGTGTGTATGGGGTTGCTGTTGTTACTCTTGTTCAGAGGAGAATTGCCTTGCATTTCAGTGCTGGACTGTCCCTGGGCAGGACAAATACAGCTATGTGGGGAACCTTCTTCTCTGTGAAAGGGACAGTGAGCTAAAGACTTGGTAGAGTCTCTCTCAGTGGCCATCCACCTAAGAACAGGCCAATGGGCAGTGTTCGTGCTGGTAGAGAGACTTCCAGACCCCCCTTTGTTTTGCATAAATTAACTTTGGGTCTCACCCTAAGTTACCAGGGCGATCCCGACGCGGACTCCTTGCTCACTGTTCTTAGAGAGGTACAGCTTCACCTCACTTATGATGCCCAACAAGGCTGAAACACGTCTATGGGGTTGTTGTTGGTACTCTTGTTCAGAGGAGAATTGCCTAGCATTTCGGTGCTGAACTGCCCCGGGCAGAACAAAGACCGACATGCGGGGACATTTCTTCTATGTGAAAGGGACAGTGAGCTAAAGACTTGTTAGAGTCTCTCCCAGGTGCCATCCACCCAAGAATAGGTCAATGGGCTGTGTTCATGCTGGTAGAGAGACTCCCAGACCCACCTTTGTTTTGCATAAATTAACTTTGGGTCTCACCCTAAGTTACCAGGGCGATCCAAGCGTGGACCCCGTACTCACTGTTCTTAGAGAGGCACAGCTTTACCTCACTGATGATGCCCAACAAGGCAGAAACATGTGTATGGGGTTGCTGTTGGTACTCTTGTTCAGAGGATAATATCCTAGCATTTCGGTGCTGGACTGCCCCAGGGCAGGACAAAGACTGATATGCGGCGAAATTTCTTTTCTGTGAAAGGGACAGTGAGCTAAAGACTTGGTAGAGTCTCTCCCAGGGGACATCCACCCAAGAACAGGTCAATGGGCTGTGTTCGTGCTGGTAGAGAGACTCCCAGATCCCCCTTTGTTTTGCATGAATTAACTTTAGGTTTCACCCTAAGTTACCAGGGCGATTCAGGCGTGGACCCCGTGCTCACTGTTCTTAGAGAGGTACAGCTTCATCTCACTGATGATGCCCAACAAGGCTGAAACACGTGTGTATGGGGTTACTGTTGGTACTCTTGTTCATGGGAGAATTGCCTAGCATTTCGGTGCTGGACTGCCCCTGGGCAAGACAAAGACTGATATGCAGGGACATTTCTTCTCTGTGAAAGGGACAGTGACCTAAACACTTGGTAGTGTCTCTCCCAGGGGCCATCCACCCAAGAACAGGTCAATGGGCTGTGTTTGTGCTGGTAGAGAGACTCCCAGACCTCCCTTTGATTTGCATAAATTAACTTTGGGTTTCACCCTAAGTTACCAGGGCGATCCAGGCGTGGACCCCGTGCTCACTGTTCTCAGAGAGGCACAGCTTTACCTCACTGATGATGCCCAACAAGGCTGAAACATGTCTGTGGGGTTGCTGTTGGTACTCTTGTTCAGAGGAGAATTGCCTAGCATTTTGGTGCTGAACTGCCCCTGGGCAGGACAAAGACTGATATGAGGGACATTTCTTCTCTGTGAAAGGGACAGTGAGCTAAAGACTTGGTAGAGTCTCTCCCAGGGGCCATCCACCCAAGAACAGGTCAATGGGCAGTGTTTGTGCTGGTAGAGAGCCTTCCAGACCCCCCTTTGTTTTCCATAAATTCACTTTGGGTCTCACCCTAAGTTACCAGGGCGATCCAGACGTGACCCCTTGCTTACTGTTCTTAGAGCGGCACATTTTCACCTCACTGATGATGCCCAACAAGGCTGAAACACGTGTATGGGGTTACTGTTGGTACTCTTGTTCAGAGGAGAATTGTCTAGCATTTCGGTGCAGGACTGCCCATGGGCAAGACAAAGACTGATATGCGAGGACATTTCTTCTCTGTGAAAGGGACAGTGAGCTAAAGACTTGGTAGAATCTCTCCCAGTTGCCATCCACCCAAGAACAGGTCAATGGACTGTGTTCGTGCTGGTAGAGAGACTCCCAGACCCCTCTTTGTTTAATATTATTTGACGATCGTAGTTTGCTCCCATCTGTAGATTTAGGATTAGATAGATGTTTATCACACCCTTGTTGAAATTCAATAAACACCCTTGAACTGTGGTCACTTGTGTCTGTCTTACTGTTGATACCATGCCTTTTCTTACAGCTACTAAATGTTTGCAGCGTGTTCTACTTTTGCATAGACTTGTGGTAGCTTCAGTACGTAGTGTAGAGGCAGTCACTGTTTTAAAAGCTGCTTCAGGAAAGTGGAGGACTTCCCGGTTTCAGTATCTCCTAGCTGGATCATGTATTACTTTGAGAACTTGTCAATGTGCAATAAGTTACTAGTTTGTGTAGGCATGTAATGAATGTGTTGATTGTCTCACCTTCCATCCATATGCAAAGATTCAACGTGAAACATTCATAATCCACATTTCATTATTTCATTCGACAATCAGCTTCCAATTCAGTGCTGTCATCAGGGCGTACATGACTCTTTCTCCTCCGAGTCCAAAATCATTAAAGTGACCTTGATATCTTAACGTACGAGGTTGATGAGTATCTTCACCTTTTGTATCGCAGAATCGTACCCAAGAGCCTTCATAAAAGCCTCAAACTTTGAGCCACTCAACCCATTGCTTCCACTTGGTTTGTAAGGGCGGTAGCTCAAATGGGTCCAGGTGTCCTAGAAACATGACTCTCTGGTGCATGTGCTTGATGTTTGTGTTTTAGCTTCTCCTGTCTTCTTCCTCAGTCATATTGAGATGCAAATGGTGTGGAGCAGTTCTGTGGTTCCCGGGTTTGGCTTCTTGCCCTCCCCTTGTATTTTTCTCAAGCAGGTCGTCAGCGGCTTTGTAGCACAAACGTTGTTATAAATGCATTATCATCATTCGCTCAGTCAGGGTTATCAGTGTGCCTCTGAATCAGAGCTTGCATGGATGCGCTCTGTTTGACTTGGGCCTTTCCTTGAGCGGCAATCCCACAGTGTGGCTGGTAGTTACACGGTTTTGGATACACGGTTGGTTCTCCTGGTCTTCGCAGTGGTTCACCACTGCCAGGTGGGGTGGCAGGTCTTCATGGGAAGTGGAGGGATATGGTGAAGGATCGCTCAGTGTGGTTCAGGATCATCAAACCATGGGGCAGACGTTTTGTACCACCTCGATTACAGTGGTGCTATCACTCAGGAGGCTTTCTAATGATCACTGACACAGAAATAAGATCGGCAACTTTAATTCCCTTAGCTACTACAGAGGTCGGCAGTAAAACCATGACCCATCTGCTTCCCACTGGCAAGGGTCCCCATCTCCCTCTCCCCTTAGTCCTTTACATGTCTTCTTACAGTATGCTTCGTATGCCGATCAACAGCAGGTCAATCAAGAACACCTGTGCGGGTCCTGGTGAAGGAAACAAACGCTTTCCTGACTCTTTCATCTGTTTGTTCAACCTCTGGCAACTCTTGTGTCACTCTTGGGATTTTCATACATATGTGTATGACACTCAGATGATCATCCGCCTTGACAGAGAATCAACGGCCAGGCATTTTCAAAACTGCATGACAGAGATGGTGGTTTATATTAGAAGGAATTATCTGTACCTCAATGCTGACAAAAACCGACATTGTGATCTTTGGGGGACACGGGCATTTATGGAATTATCCGTTTTGGCCATCTGCAATGGCTAAAGTTCCTAACAAGTGAATTCAGTGAAAAACGTATACAGCAACTGCTCATGGAAATCTCAGAAACATCACGTTTTCTCGGTTTGCCTTTTCCACCTTTGGACAAAACAGATCTTTCCATTGTTGCCATTAGCAGGCAGAATAAAAGCGGCATGTGCCTTGGTCCAGTCACTGCTTCATCATGCCAATTCCCTGAATTTGGGGTTAATTTACCTCCTTTTTATCCGCTTCCCGTGATATAGGACTCAGCTGCCCTGCTTGTCTTGGATTTGTTCTGGTCTATGCACCCAGCCATCCCTTGCAAAACTGCATTGGCTACCAGTAAAACAGAGGATAATGTTTAAGATTCTCTGTAATGTGTATAGATGCCTAAACCAAACGGGCTCTTTTTCACCCAAGTCTGTTTTTGCTTTTAATTCTGGGACTTGTACTTTTTGTACATTTCATATAGGAAATATAAAACTACAAGTCCCAGAATCCAAAGGTAAAAAACAGGACTGGATGATTTGTTGTGTGCAGCAGATGGGGATATGTATTTTATGCAGACAGACGCATTTGGGTACGAATTTCCAGCACAACAGTTCAGGTTTTTTTTCTCCTGCATGGGGGCGAGTTGACATTCCCGGGGGAGGGGGTTGTTCATGTGTCCCTTTCTAATGTGTGGCAGAGAAGGCTAAAGGGGGGGGGGAGTTTATACTGCTTTCATAACCTATCCTATGTTCAAAGTCCCTATGAGACGCAATAGCATGGTGTGTTTGATTAAAAGTTTGCCGATAGCTTCTAGAATGCCTTTACGGCGTCATGACGTCCATCTGTTAAGTCCTGGTGTTTACACGTAGCACGTTTGTGCGTGCCCAGGAAGAGAATCACGAAGGAAGGACCGCCCTATGCTGTGTATGGGCTGGTATTTATTTGTTATTGTGCATTTATAAGGCGCTTATAGGAAGGGCCGCTCTATGCCGTGTACGGGAAGGTATTTTTTTTTTATTTTGTATTAATAGGGCGCTTATACCTCTCGGAAGTGTTTCGAAGAGCCAGATATGTATAGATGCCGTGAGTTTGTTTTCCCTATTTTGATGTTGGTTGCAGCAACATCAGATCTTTGTGTGTATTCTTGGCTGATATTATCCCCCCTCTCTCCCCTCCCAAACAGAAGTGATTTGGGGCCGTGCAGTGCACGCCGAGGGAATTTCAGGCAAGATGTGCTTTCCTAATAAGGCTGCCAGCAGCAAGTCGGATTATACCCCTTCTTTCTGCAGCATTATCTGCGCAACACGGCTTTCACTGGTAAAACAGCAATGAGCTCACCCAGTTGGAAATTAAGCCCTAACTTTACTGCTCACTGCAGGCAGGCAGTGCATTGAGCTGTACTGGCCAGAGTCTGTTTGTACCACAAGAAGTCTTGCTTGATTACCCGCCCCTCATGCATTTCTTCCACTGTGTCTGTGTAGGACCGAGTTCCTTCATTTCCCTGCGCTGTCTTATTGACTAGCTGCCTGCATGTTCATGTATACTTTGCTAGTATACAGTGAAAATGCAGACTCCTATGTAGTCTTGCCAGCAAGATAACAATTGAGTATTTCGCCTTTAAAAATAGCCATACTGTAGGCAGAGGTCTTCAATCTGTGGGGGTGTGATCCAGGGTGGCGCGAAAAGATTAAATACTTTTTTGCCTCACTTAACTGTGCATGGTGAGCCACTGGCCCCCATGCACGTGCCAGGTCAGTGCGACGTGGCCATGAAACAGGAAATAACCGCAGTCTGGATGTGCGATTTCCTGCATTTGGATCGCGCGTCCATGCTGCATTGTTGCTTCCTGGAGGTTCCACCGGCATCTTCTTGCTTGCTAAGGTATGCTATTCTCGACTCAGCCCCCCGCACCACAGTTGGCGGGGGTGCCAGGAAGCAAGCGTTTCAGGTCTTTGCCAGTACCTCTGCTTCCCTCTTTGGACACACGAAGGCAAACACGTGTGGAGAGGAGGTGAGCAGGGGGTGGCGGATCACTGCAGTGTTGGTACCCGTGCGCCCCTCTTCCTCTGTGTCCCCACCTTGGGGGTTACGGGGTGGAAGGAGGCGAGCGGGGATGGAAGCACGCATTGCCGGTGTTGTATGATATCCAGCTCCCCCACGGCAGATTGCTGGGCTCAGCCGTGGGGGAGTCGGATAACATAAAACACCGCCCCCCCTACCTTGGCTGCTCCTCTGCCTTGTCACCCCTCTGGTCCATGGGACGGCTGTGGCCGTGTCAGAGATCTGGCATCAGATGTCTGTCTGGATGTCTGGACCCGGCCTGCCTCAGCCATGACCAGGCTTTACCAAGCCCCCAGTGGACATTCCACATGCTGGACACATTATTGTTGTTCAAATGTACATTTTACACGTTAATAGGAAAAGTCATTTCCAAACGGTGCTGAAACTTGTGTTCACTAGTTTTCTTTGAGGTGTTTTTATTTTTGTTGGCGCACCACACCAATACTCTGTAATTTGTGTGTCCCTTGGTTTGTGTTTTTGTGTGCCCCTTGCTTTGTGTTTTATCACAGGTTATATTTATAAAGATGTTTTCTGTCTATAAATGGAATCTAAGGAAGGTAATCTACGGCTTACCAACTGAGAGATTGATATGACAGGATGAAACTATGGATTAAACACAGCTAGATCGGGACTGAAGGACAAGGACAATTGATCAATAGCACCCTGCCCTCCAAATTATATATAAGCACCAATAGACCAACAATGGAAATAGACCGCAAGGGAGTAGGTGACTGCTAATTTACAGCACTAATACCAGCGAGGGGACTAGACCCACCCCGTCCCACTACACTAAGTTCAAATACAACACAGCCGGGAACGTGCCACTCCATCACTCATAACAATTAAATGGACAAGAAAGAAAAGTGGAAATTAAGCCTCCCACCAGGAGGTCTCTCCGTACCCAATTCAACCGGAAACACAACCATCTTCTCACTCAGCAAACCGCACACACTTCACCAAACCGCAGCAACAAACACATAAACCGGAATAACAGCACACAAGGTTTTGCATTGGTCCCATACTCGCACCAAAGCTCAGCGCAAGGTGAAAACTGAACTGAAGCCGCCAATAGCACACCACTTTTCTACCCCATCTTCACCTGACTAACCTAACCCACCTTCTTGTTTACAGATGCGCCTTGGGACCAATTCCATTGGTGACGGTGCGCTGTATAAATACTTTTTAACATCAAACTGGTTAATCAGAAGTAAATGCATCCGTTGTACTGACAGTTATTGGGAAATTAAACTGAGTTCATGGGTGCCAACGTTTTGTTTTTACTACAGAAGCAATAAATGCCCAACACATCCCTTGGCCAAACACATTTTATAGCAATTGCAAAAAGTAATTCAATGAATAAGTTTAGCATATATTTTTTGGTTAAATTCAACCGTAAACATATTAAAAGAAAAAAACAATATATCAATACGCAATTATATTTTGCATATATAACGTTTCAGTAATGGTCTTTGAACTTGCTGAGCTACCCCGTTAGCCGTCTACTATAGAGCGAATCTGTGCATCCTTGATGTACTAAAATCACTGCATTACCAACAGTACTTTGGATGCACCGCTGCCATAGAAGTGATTTAAAGTGGAATTCATGTGTATATTCCTTCTGTGGATGCCAGGCCTTCGCCTGCATGGGGCACCATATGTTGCAGTGAAGCCAGGGGCCCTAGTGCCTGGCATGGCAGCCGCAGCAGTCTGCTGCTACGTCAGCGCTGTCACCGAACTGCAGTAAAAGCTACATGGCTATTACTCGATGTTTCTGAAATTTCGCTCGGTGAGTTAAGAACTACCGTGTCGGATTCTATGTAAGATATGTAGATGAATGATTGGAATGAAACACTTGTGTATGAGCGCGATATAAATAAAATATCATATCAATACCAGCAGGCTGGACTTCTCAACTATTCTAGGCAGAGAATCGAAAGGGTAAAATATAACAAGCTGATGCTCTTTCTCTTGCTCTGTTATTTTGTGTCTGTGTGACTGAGTACAAGTCACATTTTTTCAGTTATGTTCTCTGATTGCTCTCTGTTCTCTCTGCCAGCTCGGGTGGACTGGCCTATAGGGAACTTTGAGATTTCCTGGTAGGACCCTGCACCTTAGGTCCTTTTTGTGTGCGGGGGAGGATGTGTAGCGCGCAAATATTGGTATGGTCAATCTGGTTTGTCTATAATATTTATTTTTTGTACTTTTTCAATTGCAGGAACACAAATATCTTGCACAGCAAAGTACCCAGCAACAATGGCACCAAAACAAATCCCGATGTCTGTAGTAGGACTTTCCAATGGTAAAAATGGCATTTTTAAAACTGTTCTTTAAAACTACTGTATTTTGCTGTGGGGGATGGTGGTGCAATTTTAGAGGTATAGCTAGGAGTCGCAATCAGGGATTTCAAACCTATTTTTGAGGCTGACCGTTTCTCATGTCCAGTTTGGGGCGGTACTCTCATGTGGGAGTTGTATTAACAGTGCGCTGTGCACTCTCTCTTGGTTTCTCAGCATTATGTCCTGCTTACTAGCTGGTGCCTAAAACCCAAGAGCTGGTTTTAACCCCTGCTCATCTAATCTTAATTTTGAAGTCTCAGGTAGACCCATGTATTCATGGCTAACTGTTTGTTTTCATTACAGCAGCATTGCTCCAAGCATCGGTGTGTTAACCTAACCACCTGTGTCCCAGCAAGAAAAATCCAGTGAAGCACTTGACCGTCACGCAGGCAGGTAACGATTTCTTTTCCCTATGTACCATTATTTGGGTAGAAGTGCTTAAGCCTGAAGCCAACACAATTAAGGCGGCATTTGGAAACAAAACATGCCCATTTAGCAAAAAAGACCACAGATTTGTTTGTATGGCAGCTGCAAGGCATACAAAAGCAAAAATACACTATTAAAAATGTGGCCTCAGTACCTGCAAATGCTTTGGAAGCTTCTTACCACATTATCTGGGCAAACACAAAAAGCCCTTTACAGTTGCTGAGAAAGTAATTCTGCTAACGACTCTTGCTGTCAACCGGGTAATGCTTAGTGACGGTGCAGCAGAGAAATGCAAAAGTATCCCTATGTCTGACACCATAATTTTCCGCCGCATCACTGACCTGTACTCTTTTATATCAGTACAGAATTGATATCTCGCTTGAAACAGTCAGTTTGCTAAACAGTTGGATGAGGCCACTGACATTTTAAAAGAAGTGCATTTGATTGCTTTTGTGAGGTGCTGCCGTGGAAACGAAATATTGGAGACCTATTTTGTAAACTAATTCAGGGCATAGCAACTGCATCTGTAGTCTTTGACATTGTTAACTACTTCCTAAGTTCGCACTTCGTAAGTGCGAGGCGTGTGTTGGTATTTGCAAGAGTGGTGCTCCTTCAATGTGTGCTGCTAGACCTGTGTTAAAAGCAAAAGTGTTGGCAGTATCTCCACATATATTGTGGACACACTGCGTGATGAACCCCTGGGAAGCTTTGCCTTTACTCAATATAGGGAATGGACTCTCAGAGGTGCTGACTTCTGTTGTAAAGATTGTGCATTTTATCAAGATGCACTGCACACGAGCCCGTCTGTTTGGCAGCTGAACATGATGTTTTGTTTCACACGGAGGTCTGGTGGCTCTCCAGGGGGAGAGATTTAAATCCGGTTTAGGAACTCTGGAACAAAGTGCAAGACTTTCTCCTGGGTTTAGACCAGACAAAAGAAGAGCCTCTGTGTGATTCACACTATCTTGTACTGTTAGCTTTTCAAAGAGGTTGCCATAGTAAGCTACATTTTCTAAACCTCTCCCTGCAAGGCACAGAAAAGAAACCACATCATTGGCTATGAATGCAAAAATATCAGCATTCAAGTAGAAACTGGTGCTTTGGAGGAGGAGGGTTGATGTCTGCATTCCGATGCGTTTCCATTATTAGCAGATGCTCTTCAGGAGACAGAGTATGATATTTCATGTGTTGCTGAACTAATAGGAAACCATCTCCGAACCAGTCTCAAAGTACTTTCCAGAGGACAATTGTAGCATCAATGACTGGGTGGTTCAGCCTTTCCTAGCAGACGCAGGGGCCTACCTCCCAATACACCTCCAGGAGGAACTAATGGAGCTTTAAAGTGACCACCTACTGTAGAGCCAATTCAAAAAATTGTCTTTGGATGGATTTTGGCAAAATACAGAGTTTCCAACTTTATCCAAATGTACTGTTACCTTTCAGCAACTCGTACCTTTGCGAGATTGGATTCTCAGCACTTGCAGCCCTAAAGACTAAATATCAGTCAAAGCTGGAAGAAAACCTGTGGTTGGCTATTGCAAAAATTGAACTCAATAGTGGCAGGCTGGCTGCTGAAAGACCGGCCCACCCTTCACACTAGTTCTCCAGTATGTCACTGTCCAACTCGCAACTGACAGTGACAGCATTGATAGTAATCAAGTTGTTGTACTAAAACAAATTGTTACATGTAAAACGTTACTGTAGGAAAGAATTATCCAACACTACTTTTAGTCAAGTCCTCTGTAGCAAAACATGTTGAATGCTGTGTTTACAAATATTTGCCCTCTAATCTAATTTGAGTTATTGCAAGCAATGATTTTTGAAAGAATTTGGTGTTTGGCGGCCACCATTCTAAACCAGCGGGCGAGAACCGTTTGTAACCGATTCACATTTTGGAGTCCATGTGTATAGAGGGGCCCAAGCCAGGTACCTTTTTTGCTTAGGTGGGCTCGGGTTCAAAAAAGTTTGAAGACCACTGCTGTAGAGTGACTATCTTTGTTATCGAGAAAATGGTTTATAAAAAATAAAAAGGCAAAAAACCTAATTGCTATCTTGCTTGCACCACTATATGTTAACATATATTTTGATTGCTAGTTTGGAAGAGCACTTAGACCCTAGCAGAAGCTTAATGTAGTAAACAAACCTTTGCAAAATCCCTGGTTGCTTTTTAAAGTGGTCCATTATCCACATGCTTGCTGTGCCCTTGTGTGCGACGTTGCTATGTGTACGGTACAGTGCATATACAACTCGTACACATTACCGCACCTTCAGCGGGTACCGGCAAAATCATTCCAGTGCTTTACTATGAAGGAAAGAGTTGCACAGGCCCGGAGATACTCAAAATTTAATGTTAAAGGCATTTGCACCGTCACCAGCAGAATTTGTTCCCCCGGCGCTCTGGCGGATCTGCAAACGAGAAGACTAGGTGGGTTAGTAGGGTGAAGAGGGAGTATGAAAGTGAGAGATGTGGTGTGCTGTTGGCAGCTTCAGTTCGATTTTCACAGTGCGCTGAGCTTTGGTGTGAATATCGGACCGTTGTGAGACCTCAGTGTGCTGTTGGTGTGGTTTATGTGGTGTTTGCTATTGCAGTGTGGTGAAGTGGGTTCAGATTGCTGAGAGAGAAGATGGTTATGTGGATTTTCGTGTGAATTTAGGTATGCAGCGATTTGAGCATAGGGTTAGTGGGTTATATATCTCTTAGCCCTTGTAAATCTTGTTCTGTGTATCCGGTTGTCCTGTAGGTAAGCATCATTTCCACTTTTTCTATCCTGTCAGTCTAATTGTTATGGGTGATGTCGTGTCACGGTACCAGCTGTGTTGTTTTTGAACTTGGTATAATAGAAAGGGTCGTGTCTTGTTCCCCACCCCCCCGACTCTGGTATTGGTGCTGTAAATTGGCAGTCACCCAATCCTTGCTACCTATTTTCGGTTGGTGGCCCATTGTTGCCTGTGTGTATTGTAGGCCAAGGTTTGATTGATATATCGCCCTTGCCCTTCCCTTTGATCCCGGTCCATCTGTGTTCATTCTGTGGTATTGTCCTATCATATCTATCTCTCAGTTGGTAGGTTGATATGCCATAGATTGTTTGTTCTTCCTTAACTTCTGTTCATGGGCGATAGTTTAGGGAGATCAGTTTCTTCACTCGGCATTGTTTCAGCTGTGTATATGCCCCCATAGATCTTCTAGTTATGGGGTGAAAAGCCAATATTTGAGGAGTTTTCTGAATAGTAGGTGATTTCTTGTGTTCTGTATGTTTTTTTTGGTAGCTTGTTCCAAGTTTTTTGGGTGAGGTGAGAGAGAGAAGATCCTCCGAATTTTCTTTTGTTGTAGGGTAACGGATGTCGCTGTTTGATCTGAGCAGCATTGTTGGGCGATGTAGCCTTAATTTGTCCCATTAGGATCTCTGCGCCTTGGTCGTGGATTGCCCTGTGCTTAATGCACATTGATTAGAACTTTTTTATTGGTAGCCAGTGTAGTGTTTTCAAAGCTGGTGTGATGTGTTCTCTTCGGGGTAGTTTGAGGAGCAATCTGGCCGCTGCATTTTGTATGCATTGTAGTTTTTTTTAAAGTCAGTTAGGCATGCCCAGATATAGGCTATATTGGCGTAGTCTACTCTGGACATGACGAGAGCGATTGACGGTGAGTGTTTTGTTGGTGCATGACAGGAATGGTAGGATCCTTTTTTACTGCTCGCAGGAGAAAGAAGCATTTCTTGATTAGTGCGTTTACTTGTGGCTCTAGAGTAAGTTTGTTGTCCATCAGGACTCCCAGGTCTTTTACAATCGTCGCTGGGCCTGTCCTGAGTTCCATTGGCCAGGGTATGTAGTGGTTGTCTCCTTGAATCGATCGTCTGCTTAAGAACACTGTAGTGTCGCATAGCCCCTGTGAGAATTGTATGTGAAGGGCACAGTGCTTGTAATTTTCAATAAGTTGCCCAGACAGCTGCATGCCGGTGCACAGACCCCCTCTGTCCTAGATTTCCCTTGTTTGGAGATTGTTGATGTGTAGCTCATGGGAAGCGTGCGTGACTTTCGCAGCATCTTTAATATTGCTTAATTCTGAAGCAGGGTGCCAAGTGGCAACATTTGTTTGGCTGGCATGAAGGCTGGCTAAGTTTTGAAGTGTATGGCAGACTGTTTGAGCCGTTGTGTGGTACGGGGTGTGCTGCACGTGCCGCCAGGTGTAGTCTAAGGCTGGGGAATGTTGAAATGCCATGATGAACGCGTTCTTTGATTCCTGCATTCCTGCTTCTGGTGGCACAGGGCACTTTGGACTTTACTTTACAAAAGCACCAAATTAGATTTGCTGTTGTGATTCTGTGCACAGAGAATGGTTGCATATATTGTCCACCCAAGTTCTTGTTAAGAAGGGAGAGAAAAAGGCTCCTCTATCCAACAGTGGACAGAGCCCCCCCTTCCCCAATCTATTTATTTCTCTTAACAATGCTTGCAACCTGATCAATGCTTTCACTTAAGCCACTGAACAGCCAACAAAGGAAAAGTGGCCTCCTTAATTGTCCAGCAACTGAATTTGCATTAAAGGAGAGTCTCGACCCAACCAACCCCCCCCTCCCCCCTGCACCCCACACCCGTTCCGCCTGGTTCAAGCTAGGGAAGATATAGTATGCGCACCATTTGAGATTTGTGTCATGTGAAAATTGTAAATGACAGATACTCTGTTATTAAGTTCAATGTCAAATCACCCCTAAAGAGGTTCTTTAAAGCCGCCCCCCATAAAAAGCGAACTGTCTGGCATTCAAAGACTGCATTTTGTATTGTAATGCTTTTGAATATAATTTTTTCACTGCTGGAAGTTACGGATGCTATACCTGTGAGGCAGAGTTAAAAAATAAAAATAAAAGGTTTTATGCCATTTATTTTAAAGAACGCATAGAGGGCTTTTTATCCCCATTTTCCATTGCCTTCCACAGTAGGGGCAGTTGTGCCAGCCTTTATGCACGGGGGACAGTGTTCCAATTCCCTCCATGACTTGTGCTCTACTCATCTACGTTTAGTTTGTACAACACTTTGGTGAAATCGCTAGTTTCAGGGACTCTGGATTACTGCGTGTTCTAGTTATACTTATGTTACATTCTTTATATATGTTCATGAGGTTCCCGTAGTGATTTTATTGCCCCTTCAATGCGGTTTGTTTTTTCCAACCACTTGACCTCAACAGTAATTGAAGATAGTTTGCCTGTAAACTGAATGCTTGCTAGGGCTAGGGATCCGGTCATTAATTTAGAAAATATGTTTTTTGATCATTGTTTATGATGATCTGGGGTGAATCCCTTTTATGGTGATGGGTGTTATATTATTATTATTATTTTTTTTTGTCTCATGATGGGACCAGTTCATTCTCGTTAGATTTTGTGAAGCTTGGTGCTATTTTCTTGCTTTTCTGGATTTTTCAGCAGCCTTGTGTATCCGAGGACTGACACGGTAGCAGGAGTTGTCTGACCTGGGTATGAAAGGAGTGCTGTTAATTGTTCTGCTATTTAAAAGTGGGAGGTCACTTTAATCCCTTAAGGCAGTGGTCATCAATCAGTTTTTATGCTGATCCCCCCCCCCCTTGAATAAAATAGTTTCTGCTCCCACCCCTCCACAAATGCTTATATTTTCTATTAAAAACAGTCACCATAAGCCTTCAAGCCCCCACCGCCGGGCATCCTTTGGGCCCCCCAGTTTGAGGGCCTCTGCCTTAGGGCACCCTAGCTGTTCAGCATACAGAGGCCCCCTTTTCATGGGTGAAGCGACTCCTTCCCAGTTCCACACAATGACTGTTCTACTGATCAGGCTGATCGCTTTCAAACCGTCGCCAAGTAGGGGATACATGCTGCTACTGGCTGCCCCTCTCTTCCCTTTTTTCCCTCTCTGGCTTTAAAGCTGTTGCTGCTCCAATGCCCCCACAATGTTCCACACAAATGGGTCCATGCCTTCCTCAGATAGGTGCACCCAACCCTCATGTATCAGCCCGTGGTGCATGTGTGAGAAACCATGCCTCTGCAAAATGTACCCATGCCTTTGTTTACATTTTGGCAGGATTTTTCACTGCTTTGAGCGGTAGTGCATAATTTATGTCACAGTAGTAATACTTAAGGGGGCGGGGGGATACCTCTGCAGGATAGTGCCTGGCTCTTATTAGCAAAGTTCTTCCTGCTAAGGTGTAATATTTAAAAAACGTATTGCCTCTCCAGAACACCCACCTCTAATTTTATTAGCAAGCAGATGCAACTAGTTAAAGCCACAATGGGTGAAGTCTTGGAGGAAGTTACCAAGAGACGCTTCACTCACAAATTGGAACGCATCAGGCAGGAACATCCATAGCAAGCCCACTATAAATTAATGGTTTTGGGTACAGACCTGGTTCACAACACTTGGAGCATACTAAATGTACTTTTTAAAATGTATTTATTTCTTCTTTTAGGCAATAAATCATGGCACTCTTTTTTTTTTGCTTTTCTTTTATTCTGACAATTCTCTGTGTATTTGAAAGGATGGGGAATTTGAGCATTTGGCAGTTCCTGGTGAAGTTGATTGTAAATGGCTGATAGAGGGTCTTGAAGTAGAAGAGAAATATGTGAAAAGGATTTCAAGGCAGTCGTGCTTTTCTAGTCTGGTAAGCAATGTATTATTATTTTTTTTTAATCTATTTGATATTTTTGGGAGGAGGGTACATCTGACGTCCCTCAGTGAAGGCATTCCCTTTTTCACACATACAGATGGATGCTACACAATACCCACCACTCTTTTATAGCATCTCTGTCCTCTAGAGTAACTCTCTAAAGTATAGATGGTCTACTGATTTCTCTTATTTTATTGGCAAAGCGCTATGGGTTGAACGCCCTCTGGGATCGTAGTTCAGGTCAGACCATGTCTGCAGGTAGACTTTAGTTGTGGGTAGCTGCATGGGGAGGGAGTGAAAGAGCCAAGGAGAGCAAGAGTAAGCAAAAATCCCAAGGGGACAGATGGGGACGGATAGGATTGCGCTTAAGGGGAGTCACCCCAGGGTACAGCACAAGCAATATATTTGTTGTATTGGTAGTCACCGTATGAAGTTTCAACTTGCCTTCATCATACCCGCAGCCAAGAAACAGTATTAAGACACAGAAAACATTTGATGATGGTATGAAAACCTATTGTGATGCAGAGGGACTAATTGGGGTTTTAAAAAGAAAGGTAGAGGAGAAAAAGCAGCTACTGTTGGAATCTGGAGTGAACTACAAGAAAATGATGCTGTGAAAAAAACAAGAGAATTGTATTGTAAAAGCTGATGGGTGGAAACAGACTATTCCAAAACCTATTCATGGCTGTTCACAAAAGCTGGAAAACCTTGTTTTGGCAGGGATGGCTAGTGTTCTTCATTCCTTCCTCAGATCCTGCTTCTTACTTCACCTGGACAATTGAAAGATGCAGCATTAAATCAGCAGATGTCTCAGTGCAATATTGCAGTTCTCAAAGATGTAGCTGCGCAACAACTACAAAATATTGGACTATAAAGTAACAGTCAATTGTCTGCTACAAATGTTTTGTCGGACAGATCTTTTTTGACAAGCTCGATTTTTATCACCACGTGTTCTCAAAAGTGTGTCCTTGTTACAGTATGACGGCCATGCTTATTTGGCCAGTGAAGTGACACCTACACGTTCCCACATACCTGTGCAGTCATTCAGATTAGAGTCTTAAAACTTAAAAAAAACAATGGAATTGGAACATCCCCACAACAGAGTTTGGTTGCTACGTCAGCTCCTTCTAATCGACCACTTATTTGTAGCTCACGCGCTGCTCTGTGAAACTGAAGACGAAAGTGCTCTTGTGTGTAGAACTATATAGATTAGGTGAATTTGTAGGTTGGTGCCAACTTGTAAATGGCACATGTTTTTGTGTTATTGATTTCTGTTGGGGAGCAGCTAGTGTTTTCTTAGGTGTGGTGAATGGTTGAACTAATTGCTCGCTGCTCATAGTGATATTGGGTGAAGTGATCGGCAGTCTGTCATGCAAGTAGTCCTTTTAACAAATTCTGTTTAGGTCTCTGAGTGTATTTTAGTGCAGTGATTTGTAATTGTGGGAGTTCTTTTGGTGTGATGCCATGTTAGCTAGAGGTGAGAACTGAAATGAGGGAGTTTACAGGTTGCTTCATGACATTATGGGCTGGATTTGTAGTTTTGTATGCTAAATCAGCGAACCTTAGTTAATGACATTTGAATGCAAGGTTTTCAAGTACACTATCTATAAGTCTAACTAGACTCGCCCTATAGTAATACCACCCGTCTTGCACACAAGGAATCCAAACCCTTTTCCTAAATCGTTTGAACGCAACATGAAATAACTCCTCCTGAATTTGTCTGCAATAATCGTTCACAATTTCAAACCCATCCTGAAGTTGTCAAGGGGTCATCCTGGAGTAATCCGCACCCATCCTGAAGTAATCAGACCTCATCCTGGAGTAGTTTCTGTGATTACTCTAGAGTCCTCTCATTTAAATATTTCGGCCTATACACATACTTCAGGATGGTTTCGGATGATCTCCCCGAACTAGCCATGGAGACTCTAGGATGGAGTCACTGGATGACTTTAGAATGATTCCAGGAACATATTCCTTTTTTACTTGGGTGAATACTACCCAAGGGGGTGTTTTTTGATAAAATGTAATGCAAATTGTGCAATTTAAAGAATAGGTCTTCAGCAACAATGGTCAAAACTACTAGCTGCATAGTGAAGCAACTCCTCAAACTGTCCCACATTGGCCAAAAAATTGGCCCACTTTGACCCAAAAAACTGGTCCACACTAGCAGTTTGCATTTTTGGTTCGGGCATTGCCCTATAGGCCAGTACGAGCCTGATGCTCAATGTATGGATGTTAAAGTAAATGCATGTGGCTATTACCGGATAGGGTGGGGGTTCAAGCCCATCACGAGGTGCAAGAGAATATTAAACTATGTTTAATTGCTGCCAATTGTGAAGATGTATTCATGCCAATGGTCACCAATCTTTTCCCCAAAAAACAGAACAGGGTTTTTAAATAAAAAACCTATCGAGACTGAAGGTCAGAGGTCCCAATTCCGGGACGTCTGGTCGCTTCTGCTGTAACTCATAGCCGTGCCATGCTCCCTACTCGCAAACATGCATACAGGACGTCTGTACTCTTTCTTTGACGTCTAGCGCCCTGGTGGTTGCTAGGACAACAGCGCTGTGCAGAGTCTGACATCAAGAGGCTGCGGTTCGCCGCTGATGCCAGGCGAAGCCCTTCCGTGTTGTGGATATGCTGCTCCCGGGTCCTTGGCGGATGGGCAAGAGGAAAGTCGAGCCTGGAACCCCCGGCGCTTGCAACAGCATGAGTCGCAGGAGCCAGGTGCAAGACCGAGGGTTTGAGGAGTGGGAGATATTGGTGGGATGGGGAGTCTGTCTGGTGCAGGAGGGGGTCAGTTACGTAGAGAAATGGTGACCGGCAATACCCAGAAGTGCTCTAGATTTCATTGGGATTGGCTGGGCTAGATGTATTACTGCCAACTCATCCTGCAGTTGTCAAATTTGAATCCTTTGCACCCTCATGCTCGTCTAAACGTTTCCCCCAAATACGAATGGGACTGCCTCTGCATCCTCACCCCACCCCCTCACCCCCCCAGGACATGGCAGGTCTCCTTTGACTTCAACTGGCTCCCACTCGCAGAAAACCTTCACTGCACTTCAAAATATTGCCCATTTGGCGTTTGGGATAATCCTCCAGGAATCTTATTATTGCTCTCAAAATAATTGTTCACCTCAATGCACCACACTTAACCTACCACAAAATCCCGTCCATGCACCAAATAATTGTTTGACCTCATTGACTTCAACAAGCTCCCTTCCCTTCAAACCTTGATGATTGCTAAATAGCTGCAGACCTGCAACAACTTGCACCGAGCAACACTTTCCCCAAATAGTGGATCAATGTGCAGTATTTCCCACCTAAAAGCAAAGCATGGGGTCACTGAGGACGTGAGCGTATAAGGCAACTCCGTATTTTTCTAAAGTGCATTGACTAATAAGGCACACATCACTGTTCCTAACAAATCAGTGGCTAAACTAGAAAGGATTGGCCAGAAGGCTAGGTGAGGAGCTTGCTATAATGATGAACAGGCAGTGGATTATCAATATTTATTTTATGGAGTAATAACAATTAAGACCATCCGACTGGCTCTGCCATAATAATCCCCACGTTCCATAAACAGACCAGACCCACATGCAAAGCCCCGAAATGATCTACTCATTAACTCCAACAGCCACATTCACAGACTCCCTCATAGGCAGGTCCCACTCTACATTCAATACATCCCTACATAGTAGCCACCTCGTTCTAGCCACGCTGTATACGGCACACACCGCCACTCAAATGGCATGCATCTCCCTTTCAGACATATCACAACCCTCCATCCAGCCCCAAGCAATAGTGATACAGCACCACATATTTCCATTGACACATAGCCCCTTCACTGCTTCAGCAACAATTTGCTCCGAGGAGGGGAGTAGGGGCGAGATGTAGCTGAGGATGGGCAAGAAAATACCCAGTGGATAAATTGCCAGTTTTGGAAGCGGATGATCGGAGTTCCAATCCCGAATTTCTCCATTCGACTAAACTTGTGTTCTCTTGGGTAAATCACTTTATCACTTGCCACTTCTGTTTTCTAAACGTCTGTGTGCTTCGTAAGTAGTTGAACCTGAGTATAACATGGTTTATTCCAAAATAATGGCCAGGCAATGCTGGATGTGGTCTGGTAACTAAACTAGAGACGACTATCAGACCAGAAAATATGGATTCTACACTTATCTATCGTCCACACTAGACCAAAATAGTGTGATTCAGGGCACATTAATTTAGCTCCTTGCGCAGCAGTTTCTTTATCTGCTAAATGTGGGTGTGCTTAAAAATAAGCTAAACGCAAATATAACATGCAACATTAAATATAATTTGCCTTCAGAAATATCAGCGTGGAGAGGAACGGGGCAGGTACAGCCTAGCAACGGAGCTTCGTATTGTAGAACCAGAAAATGCAGGTTCTAATCCAGGCTTCCCTATTAGACTATATATTTTTTAACTATGGGCATTGAACACCAGTGAAAGACACATTATTTCTTCCAAAAGATTGCTGATACAGTCTACTGGCCAAATCATACACTTTGAAATATATTTGTAGATAACATTTCGGTTTTGAAGTTGCTACCCTTGTGTTGCTGCTTGCAAACATTGTTGACTGCTTTGCAACCCCCTGATTTAATCGAGCTGATTACTGGCCTGCTAAGTCATTTTGTCTTTAGGAATTTGTGATAGCTCGGTGTAGGGGACTATTATCCACCCCTATTTGTTAGTTGTTGTTTTTGACGTCTAATAAAATGCTTTAAAAAGCATACACTGACCAATCGTTTGGGTTGACAATCATTTAATGTTCCTTCTATTTTTGTTATTGAGGGTTTAACGGCTGCGGATGGCTTTTCTGTGACCCTTATGAGTATGGTGAATAATGTAATTTATTATAATTTTGATATTGCTATTATGTTAATTTATACTGCTCACCCCTGCCATTTCCATGGTCTACTGTACTTGTTCAAAACTGTATACTTCGGGGCAATGATCATTCCATATGTACTTAAGGATCCAGTTTATATCGAATAAAAACAAGAGAGGAAATGGTGGACTATGTAGTGACCTGCCAAGTTGCAGACTTTGGCACCAGTTTGATCTTGGGCAAAAAAGGTCTTGTAGTGCTTGTGTTTTTTTTTTGCCAGATGTCTGATTTTTCCATGTTAGGATAGTGCATATTAATGGGAAACTGTAACATTTCCAGGTTTTAAATGTGTTCAGTGGGGGCTTCCTTGTGTTCAGTGGGGCCTCCCTTTCTTATCTGCCGCTGTCTAAAAGCAGTTGTGGAGACGTGCCTAATAAGCCCAGTCGAGTACTAGGTAAGCAGCTTGCAGTGTGATTTTTCGTGTGAAGCATGGTTTTCCCCAAATTAAGCACATGATCATTAGAGCCCTGTAATAAAGGGACAATATTTATAAAGACATGACTTCATTGTGTAAATTATTTCCCACAATGTGCTAAACATGTCCATGGACCTGGTCTCTTCAGTGGCATATCATTTGCACACCTGAATGCTTGAATACTTGTTCACCTACACCGTTGATCTCCGTGGGGTAATCCTTCACCAAACCTTCCTTATTTCTTTTTCTTGGAACATTCAATGCCCACCAAATTGTTAATCTGCTTTCGCTGTAGTGTGCATATCCTCTAAACGCTGCTCCCTTCACCCTTATTGGAGACTTTTATTTGATATGGCTGAATTCAATCAACCATTCAAAGTAAGTACAAAACGTGATAAAACAATTAATCCAAAAAACATTTCTTAAAATTAATTACTTAGACTAATATTCCAAAAGAGAATCACCTAACAATTCCTTTAGCTCTCTACATTACTCTGCGCATCATTATTACGATAATGGACGTAACACATAGAATAGAATACAATACTTATCGAGAAAAAATATTTACATGTTTGCTGAACATAGACAGTATACTTGTTACATCCAGTCATAGAGAGACATGTTCAATTATGATGTTAATTCCACATTATCTTCCATGTTTAGGCTGAGTAAAAAGTTAACAGCTGCAATTTGTATTGCCAAGTTGTTACACCCCAACAGTTCTGCCGAGCATTCAGGCTGAGATATGTTTCCCAAATATTCACAATGTCTTGTGAAAGCAGTTTCTCTTTTAGATCTTAACAATGTACACCCCGTAATCAGATGAACAAGGGTCTCAGAAATAGTGCCATCTTTGCAGAGACGACAAACATTTTGTTCTGCACTCGCAAGCCGGAGCCTAGCCTTTATGTCAGTCAAGTGTGACCCACAAGTTGAAACGGAGACGAAGAATGCTGTGACGGTATTTGGGTGAGGGAGATCGTATCAAATATGATGGCAATATGCCCATCCTTTTTGGTGGAAAACGCACTGTCACCATCAAGAAACATCCAGTCAGTCTAATGTATTTTTAATTTAGCTTTATCAGAATTGAACAGCAACAGATCAATAGTTATGTCAGCTTTAACCAATATACAATAGACTTTGTCTAACCAGTTGTTAATAAACCTGCAGTGTTTATCTGCAAACACGTACTGCAAGAGTGTTTTTAGAAGTACGTTTTCTTTGGTAGACAGCAAACATTTCCTAAAAAGAGAACACAGGCGCCAGCTGTAGTGTGCCTGGAGCGAGAGTAACCCCAGCTCATATCTCATCCATGAAATCGGTGTACATTGGGGCAGATGGAGCAATGCGCACCAAAATTTAGCTTCCCACTGGTTGAATTTGAATAGGGAGTCAGTGGGGATGGTTTCTAGGCCATGGAGCAGTATGGGGACTTTTTATTTTTTATTTTTTTTTTATTTTTTTTATTCTGTTTTTTTTGTTAATTTGGTCCAAAAGTGCCACGCGGGCAAGATCGAGAACTTGCCAAATTTATACATAATGATGCGGGCTTCAGATATGGATGAAATTAATTTCCCCTCCACCCGAGTTGTCCCTGTGCTCTCCACTTCCCTTCAAAAGTCATTCCAAAGTAGCAGTAATTTGGTACTACTACAATCGGTGTAAGGGCAATGGTCCAGACAAATGACAGGGGCCCTATGCGTTTAGGTGAATATTGTACGATTTAAGTTTTAGATGAGTTAATTGACAGTTCATTAAGGCATGCATACTCCTGAAACGCATCAAGTAACCGTTGGAGCCCAACCTGGGTCCTAGAGATTAGAACCAAATCATCGGCATACATAAGAGACTGAATTTGTTGGTTATTCAGTTTAGGGGAGTCTGAAATTATCTTTGACAGGGGCTCTTTGATATCATGTATGTAATAATTGAAAACTGCCGGCGCTAATGAGCATCCCTGCATTAATCCCCGAAACGTGGGAATTTTTTCTGACAGAAGGCCATCCAGGGTAAGTCAATTTCAGACATATGTTGCATGGTGTAAGGAGTGAATTATGTCATATAGCGCAGATGGACACTTATCTCTTTTCAACTTTTTCATTAGTAGGAGGCGACTCACAGAGTCGAAGGCTGCGTTTAGATCGATAAACGCAAAAAAACCCTGCTGTTTAGTCTCCTGACATTGAGCTTTTATTGCATTAAGGGTCAATAGATTAATGTTTCTACCCATTCCTGCCAAGAACCCTGTCTGATTGGAATCACGATAATTATGGATCCCTGTCCAGATGTTAAATTGACGAAGTATCAGCCTAGTAAAGATTTTACCCGGAGCGTCTAGAAGCTCTATAGGGCGATAATTCGCGGGAACAGTTCGATCACCTTTTTTAAAGATTGGAATGATTATGGAGGACTTCCATGACAAGGGAATAATGCGCGTGTGTAGTATACTATGGAAGATTATAGAGAGTATATATGCCCATATGAATGGATATGTTTTGAAAATTTGATTCGATAGCCCGTCTGGACCTTCAGCTCTAGAAGAACTAATCTTCTGTATAATTGTATAGATGGTTTTATGGGAGGCTTCCAACTGCCAGGTCGATGTTGAGACTGGCTCATAGGGGCAAGCAGCATACTGGGGGTCAGTGTATAGAGTTGAAAAATGAGTGACCCAAGTTTGCCACGTCACTTTATTTAGTTGGGCATCTGCTTGCTGATGACAAGTATGATTGTTTAGAAAGAACCACATTCCAGATTATTTTTTATTTTGCGAATGCCATGGCTTCGATGTCTTGCTGAAACAATGTTGACTTCCGACCACGTAGCCAATTTTTATATTTACATTTGGTAGACTTTTATTCTTGCCACTTGGTTGCTGAGTTTGAGATTAAAATTCACCTTTTGTTCATCCTAAATTCGGCCCTTTTTTGTGAGACAATCAAATCAAAGACATGTGGGTGTCTAATGATGCTAGACTGAGGGATTGTGACCGTCCGAGCACAAGAGTGTAGCAAATCTGTATACTGATTTCTATGTGGTGTTTTTGACTGTATCAATGTTCTCAGGTTCCATCTCAGGCGTATATGAGAGCTATTAACCTCTAAATTGCCGTAATAATAATCCTCCCTTCGTGTTGGCAACAGGTTTAAGTTAAACCGGAGCATCAATAGACTATGATCGCTTTTTGGATGGTCTTTTACGGTGAATGACTCAGTCTTTGGGAATAGTTTAATATCAACATAAATATAGTCGATTATGCTAGTCGATATGCCGTGCTGCCAGGTGTAGTGAGCTGGGACATCCCCCTGAACTGAACCATTCACCATATGGAAGTTACGCTCATGCCTGAGTGACGACCATTTGTAGACCACTTGACTTTGGAGCCCGTCCTTCCAACAATCTACTTTGAGGTCACCCAATATGATGGAGTATGTGATCAAGCTGTCTAATGAGATAAGGTGAAGCATGTTGTGAAGGCCGGCAAAAAAAGTTTCATCAGGCATACTGACAACATTTCGGTATACATTGACCATGGAAAAGACTGTCACTCCGTTGGTAATTCTGACTAGCTGTATGTGTGCTCCCATAGAGGCCCATGGTGCAACTGAAAAACCGGCTTTGGTATTTACAGCAACAAGAAGGCCTGAAGATGGTCTGCCTCCAGTGGGCACAGCTGGAACAAATGCCAGTTCATAATTGTCCCACAGTGGGGGTTTGATTAGCCATGTCGCCTGTAATGCTATAATATGAAAGAGTTCAGGCATCTCTCTGAAGGAGGAGGTTAAATGTCCATGACCCCTAGAGTTCCAGCTGACAACACTTATTTTTGTTGTATGATCACATTGTAATGGTTATTGATGAGAACTCTCAGTTGCCCAAGGTTCTTTAGATTCACGTCGAGTGCCTTAATATATCTTAGGCATTGTGATAGGTGCTTTAGGTTTCGAAAAGCCATTCTCCGGGTCCTCTGCTAGAAAAAACCCCACATCAAACAAAAGCATTTTGTTACGCCATAGTGATTGAAACACCACACCAGAAGGAATCCAAAGTCTGACTATGGAAAGTGGAGAATCAGTTAGAAATTCGATCTGGTCTAGATCACCTGTGGAGATGTTACATAGGTCATCAATTTCACCAAAAATATTCAGCACGCTTTGCCGATTTAGGTCATACACAGGATGATTACCCTCTCTACATTTGAGTATCAGGGTATGAAACTTTGCTCGTTGTGGGTGTAGATGGCGAGATAGCAACCGAGTATCTGGTTTGCGAGGTGTCCATTTCGTAGTGGTGGGGCTACCAGGATAATTGGATGACCATTCATGCCTATGCCTCTGCAAGTCATTGGATTCAGCTGGATTGGTTGTTTGATGACAACCAGACAAGTGTGTTACGCCTCTTGACACTTCTGTCTGGCAAGGTAGCTCGCCATGCGTTTGGGGAAAAAACCTTGGCCAAATTAGCAGATAAATGGTCATCCACTCTTCTTCTTCTAAGTTCATCCGTCAAGGTTTGGGGTACAGCAGTGTCCAATACATGAGGCTGTTTAGGCAAAAGAAACTGATTTTGGCTGTATAGAAGGAGCCAAGCACACTTGTGGTTGCACCAATGATTCCGGAAGTTCAGAACCTGCAGAGCTCAGGCAATCAGAATTCCGAATTGGCTTGCCAGAGGCAGAGGGAAATAGGCATGGATTCGAATTGCACGGGGGAATTTTTTGAACATCACGTAAAGAATTAACCAGTTGTGAAAGCGGCGACAGAGTCACAGTAGACTTCATTTGGGAACATATATTAAAAGTTGGCAATGTGGGCTGATTGGATACTCCTGTTATTTTTGGTTGCACAGTACCAACTGGAACCGAAGCAGCAGAATGCTGTACTTCAGACAAGGTTGAGGTTTTGCCAAGTGCTTTAAAGAAGGTATGGAGAGTGCTTTTTTGGTTCCACCAAATTTTTCGTTTTTTTAAAAAAATGTTTTTAATTTTTTATATATATATATATATATATATATATATATATATATATATATATATATATATATATATATATATATATATATTGTTTTCTTTTTGTTGTTAGTACGTTTAGGATTCCTCGCTTTTAATTGTTCTAGATGGCTTTGTCCATCAGTTAAAACGGTTTGAGTGCTTGGCAAATCCCCAAGGCGAGGAGGCACTACATCACTCGCATGGTGTTCCACTAATGAGGAGGGGTATTCTCCACGGGAGAAGCTACAGGGCCTATAATGCCTGAGATTGGTGGAAGGGGGCAAGGAGCCAGAACAAAAGGAGTCGCCAGTTTTGATGTTTGTGGTGGCATTTGCGCGGAAGGAGAATTGTCGTTACAAACAGCCAAATGGCTAGAAATCATGACAACTGACTCATCCGGACTCTCGTTACTTTGAGATACTTTAGAGAGCTGTTGTGAAGAAAGCCATTTAATCACATCTTCAAATTGAAGGGCTTGTCTGGTAACTTTGGAGTCTAATGATTCGAAAAGGTTACACAGACTATAAATGGCAGTGTTAATGGGTGTAAGAGCGGGTTGCACCATTTAATAAGGTTTGAGCAGAATTATCAATGGGATAAGGTTTATTTGAACGTGGTGTTGGTAATGCAAAGGACTTAAGCATTGGGCATACATTTACAGAGGCAGGGTCGCTAGGCAAACAAGACATGGAAGGCACGCCAGTAATACGGTCGGTCCCCCTAGTAGAATGGACAGACTCACATAGGCTTGCATGGATTGAAAGAGCAATAGAGTCTGATAACAGTTGGGGAAAGGCGATTGGTGAAATTGACATATTTGTCGTACAGCTTGACAATTTTTGGTGGATTCCATCATGGTCATATCAGAAATCGGATGAGGATTAATACGCCTTAAAGGCATACAATGGGAGGTGTTAACTTTCCCAATCGTCAGGGGAGAAGGCGTGTGAGTCTCACCAGATGAAATGGTGACCTGGGACAGGGGAGAGGACATGTCTATTCTGTTATTTTGGATGCTGAATGGAAATCGGGTTTGTTTATTGGGAGAGCTGGGATTAACAGACGTGGCACAGAAAAAAAGTTTGGGGTAATAGGGCAGAGTCTAGCTGGCCTTGTGACACTGGATTAGATTGAAGGACAAGCGACAGCGGAACAATGGGAGGCATGCTTGTTGTTAGCTTATAAGAAGTGTAGGTGGTCATCAAGGAAATCAATGCGAGGCACAATGTGAGATACAAAAACAAACACTAAATACAAAAAAAAGAAACAATAAAATACAATACAGTCTTACCAAGGAGAAGCGATTAACTAAATAATGATCTTTAACACCAAACTCTTCACGCTTAACCCACTCTTTTTTTTTGTTGACCGGCGCATCTCTGGTCATGTACACTTGCTCTGAGCTTTCTGCAGTACCATCTTGAGATACCTTTGACAAACAGTTGGCTTATGCGTTATTCTTTCCTGATAGCTATTAAACATTCATGTTCTCACCACTCAGCAAGGCACTCTATAAATCCCAGTAACATACCACCATTAAAACCTTAGGATTCAATAATCGATTTAAATGGCTTATTATCTACCACTCTTAGTATTGACTGCTCCACCCACATGTTTTATATTTTCCACAATCCTGTGACAAGCCAGAGCCTATTTCTCTGTGACTGAATAGCTGATCACCGGCTCTCTTTAAATCTATGTAGAGTGCACATTGATGACCTCCTGAGTCTGCAAATGCGCAGATTCTACATCCACATTACAGGCAGCCGTTGTCCCCTCAACTTCGAACCCTGATCTGGTGTCACAATGGCTTCATGTGTTGATCTTTCTTTATCCAAGTAAATTTAATTTTCACATTCTGTGGTTCAGCAACATTATTTTACTTCCTTTCTCCATAAGCTGTCTCATTCCCCTCCCACTATTGGCAAACATGGGCAAAATCCCATTGATGCAACACTATCGAACCTAGTTATTTTTATTGGCTGGACTCTTTACGTTGTTAATGAGATTGAATAGCTCTCCTGTGAGTCCCATCACTGTACTCGAAATTGCATGCCACATGTGGCAGTGGTAGTGTGATTTTCCCTAATCTTACACGTCTTACTATTTGTCATCTTGCAATTCTGACTTAAAATCCTTAGGCGTGTCTTTGCTCTGGTGCATGGTCTTCCCTCGTCAGCTCTGCAATGATTAGATCATCTTGAAATATGTGAGTGATTTTAAACCCTGCAGATAATGTATGCACCATTTTCTGAAAAGCAGAAGCTACTGATGTTAAACCAAATCCAATCCTCGTCACCATTATAGTGATGAGCCCATGCCACTTTCAATGTGGTTCCATGCCTTCTTTATTTAGCAAGTCTGTTAACCTACGAAAAGGACCAGAAGGTGTATATATACCCCGTACACACCTAGTCATTAATTGCACTAATGATGATCTGCAATATGTAAAAATATTTTGGTGCCGGGGGGGGGGGGGGGGGTTTAACTTGTCCTTACACGTGAACGAGAATAGGGAAACCCCAACTAAATGAGTCTCTAAATCAATGGAGTCTCTGTCCCCTGCACACCTTTATCTTGTAAATGACTAGCAGTATTAAATACTAATTTCATAGACAAGAAAACTCTGGTTTCTATCAATAAATATCCTAAATAGAATCCAATGTTCATCTTTTGTGGTTACAAAAAACGCTCAGTGTCATATTCATAATTTCATCTTTTAATTTTCAAGTTTCAAAAACCTAACATGTTTCGGGAGTCAGCTTCCTTCTTGGGGTGGGGGGGGTTGTCTACAACATTAATTCACAGCCAATTACTAAAACCCATAGGAGGGAGATGACAACAGATCAAAATTTACAGAAAAAATTCAAAAGCCACGAGACATAGATATCCTTAGCAAAAATGTCTTCATGAACAAAAATCAAATCAACTTCAAATTATATCTTGCTTCAAATCAGTAATAAAAGTTACATTTTGTGTTCAAATCAGTTGTACAATTCTCTGATATACAGTACAGCGATGTTCAAAAACCAGATAAAACGTTTTCCACCCCATAACAGTTAGACAAAGGTCCCATCACCTCTTCATGTCCCACCAACACCCTAACCAAAGCAAATGGAACAAAGGGAAAAAAAAGGGTACCTGAAGACCACCTGCAAGGAGCGGACACCTGAAGACCACTCAGGAGATTCCTTGTACTCAAATTAACGTTCCCCAGTCTAAAACAAGGAATCGTCTAAAGCAAATGGAGAGACCTCTAAAACGTATTACACCCATATACATGATGAGCCAAGAAAATTACTTGATCAATCAATACGAAAGCCGTACTGTACAAATTGGAACGGAACGCGCGTTACTAAAATGATGAAACACAAGAAAATGTGAGACAATGTAATATACACCACCTGTGTGACTACAAATGCTACAAGTGTGTGTGTGATGCAAAATCATGCACCAAAGCGTTATTTTTATTTTTTCCCCGTTTTTCTTGTAACTGCGACTGGGCACTGTGATGCTCTATCCCTTACTGTCTACTCGTAGCACATTAAAAAGCGTTCTAAGAGATCACATGATATATGAGCGTAACGCAAGCGCCTTCATGTGATAGAATAGAAGAGGTTATTGTGTTACGAGCAAGACGTGCCCTCAACATAGAAAACCGACTCCTTTTTAAAGAAAAGACTATATCATATCAGATATTGCTACACTCTATATGTAACATACTAATAAAGTGGAGTTCTATTACAATGTTACAGAAATGTACCATATAACAGTAAATAATGTGGCGGAAATCTGGAGGGTGTCAATCACACAGTAAATAAATATCTCGGGTTACGTAAGAACAACAAAGTGCCACATACAACATTTGATAAATCTTTGTGACAAAGGTGGATATAATATGAAACAATGATAAATACCAACTCCAATATGTAGAGAAATCTTTTATTTTTATTTTACAACATATGGTTGAAATGCTTCCAGGATATATATATATATATATCCTGGCCGATTAAGTTGGTGTTTCCATAGGAAGAGCACTTTTTGGGCATCTTATAACTTCGCTCTCCCTGGACGAATCCTCACCAAACTTTGCAAAAAAAGTATTTGGGTCACTGAATTTTTTTGCAAAGTTTGGGGAGGATTCGTATAGGGGGGGGGTCCCAAAACTTTTTTTTTTTTTCCCATAGACAATGGGAAAACATTTTTGCTCGCGTCTACAGCCCAAACCGCTGGACGGATTTTCACCAAATTTGGACCAGGAGCAGCGGCTTGGTCCCGAAAGCGTGCTTTTGCAAATTTGGTGAAAATCTGTCTAGTAGTTTTTTTAAAAAAATGACCAAAAAGTAGGTCAAAAAAAATTAGTGATATCTGTGTCCGCTTAGCGGACACACTTCACTGTTCGGTCCGCGGACAGGATGGTGATTGGGCAAGCAGCTTGCCCGATGTCCGCGGACATCTGACGTGCTCTCCCATTGGATGCGGTGAAAGCGTGCAGTGCGTCGTGGCTTCAGAGACGCCCGCCATCTTTGTTCCTTGCATGAGAGGCTTTGTCAGGTCAGCAGGCCACAGTAGGTCCCCCACCCCCGCTCATGCCCGTGTCTGTCTCCTGTTCCTCCCACCCCCCGCTTCTGCCCCGTGTGTCCTTCATGCTCCGTGTCTCCCCTGTTCCTCCAGCCCCCTGCTCACGCCATCGGCACACGGTGGCCAGCGGAGGGCCGAGGAGCGGGATCTGCCGCCTGCACACAAACTCATGTCCGCTCATGCCCCGTGTGTCTCTCCCCTCCCGCCCACCCCCGCTCATGCCCCGTGTGTCTCTCCCCTCCCACCCACCCCCCGCTCATGCCCCGTGTGTCTCTCCCCTCCCACCCACCCCCCGCTCATGCCCCGTGTGACTCTACCGCGTGTCTCTCCCCTCCCGCCCACCCCCGCTCATGCCCCGTGTGTCTCTCCCCTCCCGCCCACCCCCGCTCATGCCCCGTGTGTCTCTCCCCTCCCGCCCACCCCCGCTCATGCCCCGTGTGTCTCTCCCCTCCCGCCCACCCCCGCTCATGCCCCGTGTGTCTCTCCCCTCCCACCCACCCCCGCTCATGCCCCGTGTGTCTCCCCTCCCGCCCACCCCCGCTCATGCCCCGTGTCTCCCCTCCCGCCCACCCCCGCTCATGCCCCGTGTGTCTCTCCCCTCCCGCCCACCCCCGCTCATACCCCGTGTGTCTCTCCCCTCCCGCCCACCCCCGCTCATGCCCCGTGTGTCTCTCCCCTCCCGCCCACCCCCGCTCATGCCCCGTGTGTCTCTCCCCTCCCGCCCACCCCCGCTCATGCCCCGTGTGTCTCTCCCCTCCCCCCACCCCCGCTCATGCCCCCCTCCCTCCCACCCCCCGCTCATGCCCCGTGTGTCTACCCCTCCCGGGGTGCGGCGCACAGAGCAGAATTGATCTGCCGGGCTCACGAGGGTGGGGGCTGTGCTGCTCGGAGCAGACTGCTCCGAGCAGCACAGCCCCCACCTTCGCGGGCCCGGCTGTGTACTCTGCATGGCTGTGGTGCCTGCATGAAGAGCTTGCAGGACATTTATGTGCGGCCAATTCGGCGCGGGCTGTTGCGCCGAACTGGCTCCTGCGCCGAACCGGCCGTGCCAAATTGTCCCGGGCTCAACCGGCCGCCCCGAAATGTCCTGCTCCATGCCCCGTGTCTCTCCTGTTGCCCCCCCACCCCCGCTCATGCCCCGTGTCTGTCTCCTGTTCTCCCCACCCCCTGGTCATGCCCTGTCTGTCTCCTGTACCCCCCCACTCCCCGCTCATGCCCCGTGTCTTCCTCCTGTTCCCTCCCACCCCCTGCTCATGCCCGTGTCTTCCTCTTATCACCCCCTCCTATGATGCCCCTTGTTGACCTCTTGTTCCCCCCCACCCCCGCTCATGCCCCGTGTCTCCCTTCTCCCCCCCACCCCCGCTCATGCCCTGTGTCTCTCCCCTCCTCCCCACCCCCGCTCATGCCCCGTGTGTCTCTCCCCTCCTCCCCACCCCCGCTCATGCCCTGTGTGTCTCTCTCCCGCCGACCCCCCGCTCAGGCCCCGTGTGTCTCTCCCTCCCGCCCACCCCCGCTCATGCCCCGTGTGTCTCTCCCTCCCGCCCACCCCCGCTCATGCCCCGTGTCTCTCTCCCTCCCGCCCACCCCCGCTCATGCCCCGTGTGTCTACCCCTCCCGCCTTCCCCCCGCGTGTCTACAACTCCCGCCCACCCGCGCTCATGCCCCGTGTGTCTCCCCCTCCCGCCCACCCCCACTCATGCCCCGTGTGTCTCTCCCTCCTGCCCACCCCCGCTCATGCCCCGTGTGTCTACCCCTCCCGCCTTCCCCCCGCGTGTCTACCCCTCCCGCCCACCCCCCGCTCATGCCCCGTGTGTCTCCCCCTCCCGCCCACCCCCGCTCATGCCCCGTGTCTCCCCCTCCCGCCCACCCCCACTCATGCCCCGCTCATGCCCCGTGTGTCTCCCCCTCCCGCCCACCCCCACTCATGCCCCGTGTGTCGCCCCCTCCCTCCCGTCCACCCCCCCGCTCATGCCCCGTGTGTCTCTCCCCTCCCTCCCGCCCACCCCCCGCTCATGCCCCGTGTGTCTCTCCCCTCCCGCCCACCCCTGCTCATGCCCTGCTCATTCCCCGCTCATGCCCCGTGTGTCTCCCCCTCCCGCCCACCCCCGCTCATGCCCGTGTGTCTCCCCCTCCCACCCACCCCCGCTCATGCCCCGTGTCTCCCCCTCCCACCCCCCCGCTCATGCCCCGTGTCTCCCCCTCCCACCCCCCCGCTCATGCCCCGTGTCTCCCCCTCCCACCCCCCCGCTCATGCCCCGTGTCTCCCCCTCCCACCCCCCCGCTCATGCCCCGTGTCTCCCCCTCCCACCCCCCCACTCATGCCCCGTGTCTCACCCTCCCGCCCACCCCCGCTCATGCCCCGTGTGTCACCCTCCCGCCCACCCCCGCTCATGCCCCGTGTGTCTCACCCTCCCGCCCACCCCCGCTCATGCCCCGTGTGTCTCACCCTCCCGCCCACCCCCCGCTCATGCCCCGTGTGTCTCAACCTCCCGCCCACCCCCCGCTGCTGCCCCGTATGTCTCTCCCCCCCCGCTCATGCCCCGTCTGTCTCTCTCCCGCCCACCCCCCGCTCATGCCCCGTGTGTCTCTCCCTCCCGCCCCCCCGCTCATGCCCCGTGTGTCTCTCCCTCCCGCCCCCCCGCTCATGCCCGTGTGTCTCTCCCCTCCCGCCCACCCCCCGCTCATGCCCCGTGTGTCTCTCCCCTCCCGCCCACCCCCCGCTCATGCCCCGTGTGTCTCTCCCCTCCCGCCCACCCCCCGCTCATGCCCCATGTGTCTCTCCCGCCCACCGCTCATGCCCCGTGTGTCTACCCCTACTGGGGTGCGGCGCACAGAGCAGAATTGATCTGCCGGGCTCACGAGGGTGGGGGCTGTGCTGCTCGGAGCAGACTGCTCCGAGCAGCACAGCCCCCACCTTCGCGGGCCCGGCTGTGTACTCTGCGTGGCTGTGGTGCCTGCATGAAGAACTTGCAGGACATTTATGTGCGGCCAATTCGGCGTGGGCTGACGCGCCGTGCCGCGCCGAACCGTCTCCTGCGCCGAACCGGCGGCCCCGAAATGTCCTGCTCCGTGCCCCGTGTCTCTCTCTCCTGTTGCCCCCCACCCTCCGCTCATGCCCCGTGTCTGTCTCCTGTACCCCCCACCTCCCCTAGCTCATGCCCCGTGTCTCTCTCCTGTTGCCCCCCCACCCCTCCGCTCATGCCCTGTGTCTGTCTCCTGTTTCCCCCCAACCCCCGCTCATGCCCCGTGTCTCTCTCCTGTTGCCCCCCACCCCCTGGTCATGCCCCGTGTCTGTCTCATGTACCACCCCACTGCCCGCTCATGCCCCGTGTCTTCCTCCTGTTCGCTCCCACCCCCCGCTCATGCCCCGTGTCTCCCTTCTTCCCCCTCACCCCCCGCTCATGCCCTGTCTTCCTTTCCCCCCCCCACTCCACGCTCATGCCCGTGTCTCCCTTCTCCCCCCCCGCTCATGCCCCGTGTCTGTTCTGTTGGAACAGGACAGGCACAGGGCATGAGCGGGGGTGGGGGCCCCACCTTGCCCTACCCCCCGCTCATGCCCCGTGTCTCTCCTGTTCACCCCCACCCCCACTCATGCCCCGTGTCTGCTCTGTTGCAACAGGGCCGACACAGGGCATGAGTGGGGGTGGGGGCCCCACCTTGCCCTACCCCCGCTCATGCCCCGTGTCTCTCCTGTTCACCCCCACCCCCGCTCATGCTCCGTGTCTGTCTCCCTCCTCCCCCCCCCCCCGCTCATGGCTCGTGTCTCCCCTGTTCACCCCCACCCACCGCTCATGCCCCTTGTCTCCCTTCTTTCCCGCTCATGCCCCGTGTCTCCTTTCTTTCCACCCCCTGCTCATGCCCCGTGTCTCCCTCGTGTTAGCCCCCACTCATGCCCCGTGTCTCTCTCCTGGTCTTCCCGACCCCCTGCCGATGCCCTGTTGTGTTCCCTTTATACACCCTGCCTTCCCTTTCCCTGGTGTCCATCTTGGTAAAAGATTTTCCTTCCTACACCGGGACGCCTGCCTGCGGTGTCCTGGTTTGGGAAGAAAAATATTTTTTTACCACCCCGGGTTCCCACTTTGAGAACCTAGGATGCTAGTGGTCTTCCTCCATTGAAAAGGACGTTATGGTTACGTTGCGCTACTAAAAACCTATGAAATTCAGTGAAAAAATTTTGTTAAAGGGGCGTTATGGTTCAGAGTAAAACCGAAAAACCCCTGAAATTCGCCAGTTATGGTAGGCTAAGCAACCATAACTCGCGCCACCACCGTGCACTGCTAAGACAATGACATCACAAATGTCATTGATGACATCACTGATGACATCATATGTCTGGCTCCCCCTTTTTTCCTTTACTAACATATCTAGGCCACATGGTTTTCTTCAGTAACAGTCAGGACCTAAAAATTGAAAACTTACTATATTTGTACACTTATCCTTCACGTATGTTCTTACAGTAATTCCCTTAGGGTCCAGTCATATCATATGAAACATATACATGGGGGAAGACACAAGCTTGAAAGACAGCAATCCTTTCTGTGCATGAAGATAATCAGTAGAGTTATCAGCACTTTCTGATAGATCTGTTTTTGTATTACTGTACTTTCCCTGGATATGCTCATATTTGTATACATTGTACTCACACTACTTTCCTTAGGGTCCTGTCACATCATGTGATACATATACATAGGGTAAATAACAGCTTTGAAACAGAGTAATCATTTCTCTGCATGAAGATAATCAGTTAGGTTATGAATTGTTTCCGCTACTACTTCTGTTTTTTTTACTTACTTCACTTTCCCTGTATATACCCATATTTGTATGTGTTCTTTTCTCTTTGTGTTTTGTCTATAATAATGCAAGTATGTAGTAAGTGGGTTTTATTACCTACTTATCACATGTTTCACAGTACGCAAAACTCTAATAAGAAAACAGTTATCATTTCACTATTCAAAATGGCAAGCTTATGAATATTGCACCTCCATCATGTATGCTGCACACAATGCATATGTTTCTACATGAGTACCTTAGTATACTGGATAGAACTTCATAATAGAATGCTATTTATATCAATGCATTGCTTAATGCACTAATTAGCACTTGATATTTATTCCAATGATCCTTGTCACTTTAATTATTAACATTACAATAAGAATCCCTTGTACAGACTTTTCATGAAGGGTAAATGCACATGTAATGTCATCAGTGATGTCATCAACGACATTTGTGATGCCCTCTTTGATGTCCTGGGTGTTAGTCTTAGCAGTGCATGGTGGTGGCGCGAGTTATGGTTGCTTAGCTTACCATAACTGGCGAATTTCAGGGGTTTTTCGGTTTTACTTTGAACCATAACGTCCCTTTAACAAAGTTTTTTTCACTGAATATATATATATATATATATATATATATATATATATATATATACCTGTGCATATTAAATGAACCTCATAATAATTGAGGGTTAGTCAATAGATATATTAAAACTATTAGGCTGATATGAATGAAGAAAAAAGGACTCGCTAACAACATCTTGTGAAGAAAGTCTAATGTAAATCTTAACAAAATAATATAGTACTTTTTGCTACTTTTAATAACTCCTAATACTGCAAAGGCCAGTCTAAATACGATTTTAATCTATAGCATATGTTTATAAACCTCACGTATAGAACTGGATCAGTCGTTCATATTTCATGAGAAGGAATGTATCCCTAATTGTTAGTAAATGGCTGAGTATTGGACATCCGGATTTTTAGTTCTTATGTTAACAATGAAGTGAAATGAAACAGTTTAATGAAAAATCCTAATTCATACCTCTATGTACAAAATTGTCAAACTGGTTAATCCAAAACTCTTCACATTGAAGCAATTTTTTAACCAAATCACTACCTCTATTCGAGCCTTGTACCACTTCCAAAATGATGAAACTCAGCTGTGCCACATTGTCCCTTTTCAAAAAAGTGCTTCACCACAGATGATTTCTGATTGTGTGTGTTAACATTTGATTTGTGCTCTACCCATCATTCTCGAGCTTTTCTGGTAGTTTGTCTGACATCTAGTAGCCAACAGTGGACTGGACGGTGCTGGACTGCCCATGTGGGTGGGACAAAGACTGATATGCAAATGATTATTTCCCATCTGTGAAAGGTACAGGGAGCTAAAATGTGGCTGCGGGATCTAGTGGGTACCATCCCATAGAACAGGCCATTTTTGCCGTGTTCGTTCTCATAGAGGTGTGCCCATGACTAATCTTTCACATTATATGTAGTGCATGTGGCGTAGTGACGCAATTGAATCTTCTTCCCAGTGAATGGGTGCAAAATCTAGCTGCCCTTGATTATACTGTTGCAACTTCCACAATTAAGGCACGTGGAACGTGCCATTCCTATGTTTACCAAAAAAGATTTTTTTTTTTTTTTGTTACGTTCTGCTTTGACTAATCTGTCTTTTTAAATTAGTCCCTCTCTGAATGGCCATCGGTGGTGTTTTAAGAAATAATCTACATAGAAGTGGATCAGGGGCTGTGTACTTTGTTTCAAAAACTTGGAGATAGTAGAGGGGTTTCCAAGTCTCTTGATGTAACTTTCAATAGATCCTGTCTATCCATCAGTCCATCTTTAGATCGTGTTTAAGATATAACCTCCTTGCAAAAATCTTTCATCTTGTATCTCTCAAAGTATTTCAAACTCCTTTTTAAAAATGTTTGGCTGTGAAATGAAGAATTGGCAATATGGCAATTTATCACTCATTTGTATTTCTTGATTTACATCAAGCCGCTGTACAGTGGAACAACTTAATACATAAAAACATAAACAATGTAATGGTGGAAGCAAAATTACAATATGAATCATTCAACATAACAGTGAAAAGAGCAATTAACTGAAGGGGAAAGGGGGAATAGAGGAGTGGGACTGGGTGGGGGGAGGGGTGGTGATGAGTTGGAGGAGGGAAGGGAGAGAGAGGGGAGAGAGATAGTCAAGGGGAAAGAATAAGGAGGGAGGGGATGCAGAGGGGGAGGGGGTTTCAAGGAGGAGAGTGGAGGAGGAGAGATTTAAGGGAAGTGCGGAATGATGAGAAGGTAGAGGTGGAGCGGATTTCGAGAGGAAGGGAGTTCCAGTGCAGAGGCGCTAGGAGTTGGAAGGAGCGGAAACGGGAGGAGGCACAGTGGGATGGAGGTACAGTGAGAAGGAAATGGTCAGCGGATCAAAGGGAATGGGAGGGGGAGTAGAAAGAGAGAAGGGAGGAGAGATGAGGGGGAGCGAGACCATGAAGGGATTTGAAGACCAGGCAGAGAAAGTGAAATTTAAGTTGGGAGTGAAATGGTAGCCAGCCAAGGTAAGAGAGCAAAGTAGAGATGGAGTCACGGGAGGTAAGGAGACATAGGGTACGAACAGTAGAGTGGTAGATGGATTTAAGGTGGGCAAGATGAGATGTAGGTAGTCCAAAGAGTAGGGAAGAGTAATAGAAGAGGTGGGAGAAGATGAGGGAGGATATTAAGAGTTTGGTAGCGTGGAAAGTGAGGGACGGATTTGGCGAATATTGAAGAGGTGGTAGCGACGGGTGCGAGAAGTGAGGGAAATATGTTGGGAGAAGGAGAGAGAGGAGTCAAAGAGAACACCTAAATTACAAGCTTGGAGAGAGATAGGGAGGTTAGAGGGAGGAAATTGAATGAATGGGGAGGAGAGGAAGGGGGAAGAGAGTTGGAGGGAAAGAATAGGACTTCGGTCTTGTCAGTGTTAAGAGAGAGAAAGCGGGAGGACATCCAGTGCTTAATGGCAGTAAGGCAGGAAGAGAGTTTTTGGTGAAGGTCAGTTGAGAAGGAGGAGAAAGAAAGAAAGAGTTGAGTGTCGTCAGCATAGAAATGGTGGGAGATGCCAAACGAGGAGATAACAGGGGCAATGAGGGAGGTGTAAAGAGAGAAGAGAAAAGGACCAAGCACTGAACCTTGGGGTACTCCGTAATCAAGAGGATAAGTAGGAGAGGTCCGGCCGCCCCAGGATACAGTAAAGGAGCGGGAAGAGAGGTAAGAGGATAACATAGGCCTAGGGTGAAAACTATTGTATTATAGAATATTGTTCACATCAGTTTCCTTCCTTGTGTCAAAGCCATATTCTGTCAAAGTGATTTCTATATCCAAGAAGTGAAGATTTGGCTTGCCAGTGTCCAAAGTGAACTTGATGCAATCATGAATGGAATTGATAAATACCAGAAATTCGTCCAATTCTTCAGTTATACCAGACCACGTTCCAAACATGTCATCTATATAACCCCTCCAACATACTATCTTATCCTTCCACAACAAGTTTTTTTAATGTGTTTTTTTCAAGATGAAACATAACAGTATTGGCATATGATGGTGCCATAGATGAACCATAGAGGTTCCAGAGGCTTAAAGAAAAAATGTTGACTCAAAGCGGAAAAAATTGTTACACAGAATTATTTTGAAAAGTTCGAGGACAGCTCGAAAATACTCTTCTTGTAGTAGTGCCCACTCAATAGCTGCCAAGCCTTCTTTGTGTGGGATGGATGTGTTTTAGACTTTGAACATCCATCGAAAAGAAGATGGAATGGGTTCAATCTGGTCTAGACAGTTTAGGAAATGAGTGGTATCCCTTAGGCATGTACTTGTATTTTGTACAATAGGTTGTGATACATGGTCCACATACTTGGCCAACGGTTCAAAAATATGTTCTGTCCCTGCAACGATAGGTCGATTGGGGGGGGGGGGGAAGGGGAGGTCAGGTGGCTTGTCTTGTGGATCTTAAGGAGGGTCATAAAAGATTGGTGTAAGCGGAAATGTATGTTAAAAAAATCTTTGGTCTTCACTGCAATCCAATCAGTATCAAGCATTACCTCCAATGATCTATCTATAATGTCTGAAATCTCTTTAGTTGGATCTTGATCTAACAGAATGCATATAGATTCATCGTTCATAAATTTCAAACAATTCTCCCTAATAAAAGGCAGAGTCCATGACCACTATTGCACCTCCTTTATCCGCTGGTTTTATATTCAAATCTAAATCCTTGGATAGGTTGTCCAATGTCAAAAGTTGTTTCTGTTTTATATTACATGTAGTCTTTATTTGCATAGTTAATGTTTCAAGTGCTTCAAAACATTGGTTTCAAACATATTTAATGCAATGTTGTTTATTTGAGGATCAAATGGATTTTTGGTTTCAATTGTAGCCTATCAAATATTGAGGATGAATCTTCCATTGGGGGTGAGGGGGTACTGTCTTAAAGATTTGTAATCGCATTTTGCGCAGTAGTTTAAATCGACACACGCTCGGAGAAAAAATGAGTAGTGGATGTTGGAACAAAAGATAACCCTATGGTTGAAAGGTTAATTTGTTTTATGTTCAGAGACTTGGGAGATGTTATCCTTTAGTCTTGGGCCTTTGATTTTGCTTTTCCTCCTCGGGTATTATTCCGAGATCTAAAAAGGAAGGGTAAAGCCAGAAACTGATGGGATCAAGGGTACTATGCCCACTGAAGCCCGGGACACGGTTCTAGTGGTTTGTGTTTTTGTAACATCTACTTCTGTGATGCAATGTCCACTCTGGCTATCAATGGCAATAACCGCTTCCCTACTGCTACTGCTACTGCCTGAACTACTGTCACTGCTTTGTTCAGTACTGTCCTGATTCCTCCTTTGTCTGATCTTTGGTTTAAATTGCTAGATTACTAATATTCCTGCCAGATGTACACTATAGCATGCAGGTAGTGAAGAGTATCGCAGCGAATTGTACCTACTTTTCGTTGCTCTATGCCATGTTATATGCATTCAGTGTTGTATTGGTGTCTTCCAGTATTTGATTGACCTCAGATTCCGAGAGTAATACAACCAATTGTGTCTTAAGATCACCCATTTCAGTGTCAATATAAGAGTTATTTCGAAAGCTCCTCCATTGTCAGTAAAATTAAATCTAATGAGCACCTATTCAATATTTGCCACTTTTGAACAAAACCTAATCTTTATTTACACAAGGTGCGGTTCTAACAAATACATAACTCTCTCAGGATTCTTTGAGCCATAAATACTGCGCCAGCTTAGAAGCACGTAGTTTCTGTGATATTTCACACTTTAATAATCTCTCTGTGATACCAATTTAGCTGGATTCTCTTTGGTAGTGGTAGACCTCTCTACATGGGAAATGAAAGACAATACAGTGTGCTTCTTCCTCAGCGAAGGCGGTTTTGTTTCTCATTGATAACATTTTAGAAAACAACATATGCCTCAAATATGGATGCATAAGAAAAGGACTCAGCCCAACTCCAGTTCATCCTACTACCTCGAACTGCCATCTAACTTAGAATCTTCTTCCATCTTAATAGGATTTATGATATAAGGGAGTTTTCCGATTCCTTGTTCATGGCTAAAACATGTGGGAAACTGTGACTTGTTTTTTTTTGTTGCTGTGCAGGAGGTGTCTGGTATCTGATGGGTGTAGTTCCTCAATATCTGAGATGTGGCTCAAATCTTAGTCAGAGGCACATTTTTTATTTTTTTTATTTATTTTTGTTTAACTTTTTTTGAGTTTAAAACAACAAAACATCATAAACATAGGCATTCATCAGGAAAGAAAATTGTGGCAGTACCGACAATGGCAGTTATCAAAGTCATATAAGGGTACCTTGAGTACACCTGAGAGTCAGAAAACGGGTGGCAGTTCTGGCTGTGTAGTATGTCGCAGGATGAGGGGAGGGGAGAGGGGGATGGGAGGGAAGACGGGGGGGGGGATTGTGACCGGGGGAGGGTAGGGGGGGTTATCATTCAGTACACGTCTTGCCATTTCCCCCATATCTTTTCAAATTTTCGGAGGCAGCCCCTCGCATTGTAGATGCGATGTTCCTTAGATGCGCACCTGCTTAGTTCATTGATCCAGCGGTTCAAGCATATTGAGTCTGCCGAGCCCCAGGTTGCAGCGATCAGCCGTTTCCCTGCTCCCAATGCCACCGCTAGGAACGACTTTTCATGCTTAGTAAGGTCGGCCTCCCCCAGATTCCCAAGAGTGTCATTTTGGGGTCTTTCGGAATTGGGGCTCCTAGTATGTTGGAAACCGTATTGAAGCATTTGTCCCAGAAGGTTTGTAGCACCTCGCAGTCCCAGATCATGTGAAAAAAGGTACCCGTCTCCCGTTTGCATCAGAGACATGTCACATCTCTGGTCCTTCCCCATCTGGCGAGGGCTGTGCGAGGGTAGTCGGAGCGGTGAAGTATTCTGAGTTGTATCAGTCTAAGTTTGGCTTCGATACTTATCTCTCAGGGAAACATCAATGCATCTACCCAGTCTTCCGGTTCCAGGTTGCCTAGATCCCTTCCCCTCTCTCTTTCAGTTTAGTGAGTTCTTTAGTTCCGAAAGAGTTAAGGGCTTGGTAGAGCGTGGAGGTGACTTTGGAGGGGATACGGTACGGAAGAGTGTTGGTCTCCAAGGGGGAGCAGGGTGGTATGGTGGATATGCCTGGGACCAAATTTGTCATGAAGAGTATCAAACTCTAGTATGCGTCCCTCTTGGATCACATGTCCTAGTGTGGTTATCCCTCTCTTTTCCCAGTTCTCGAAACAGCCCATTCTCTGTATTTCTGGGGGGCATGTGTTGTACCATATGGGTTGGGCTAATGTTGGTTTTGCTCCCCAGCCAATATGTTTATGCGCTTCCCTCCAGGCGTGGCAGATATGGAGTGACATTCTTGATATTTTCGAGGTTCGGTTGTTGGTGGCGTATAGGGCTTGGAGGGGTGGTACGGGGTGCATAGCCTCGATTTCGATGCATATGTGTGGTAATGTGGCTTTGGCATGTAGCCATTCATTTACCATCCCTGTCTGTGTTGCTAGATAGTACGTGCGTATACATGGTAATCCAATGCCTCCCTCCCATACAGAGCGTTGGAGTGTAGTAAGAGCGATTCTGGGTTTACCTCCCCAGAGCAGTGTGCGTAGGTTCCTGTCTATGCATGCAAAGGTTTCATGGGGGATGGGGAGTGGAGCATTTTGTAGAACATATAGGAGTCTTGGGAGTGTCATCATTTTAAACAGAGCTGCCCTGCCCATTAATGATAGGGGGAGCGATTGCCAGTGGGAGACGTCCTTGGTGAATCTGTCTAGTATAGGCTGCATGTTAAGTTGGAGGTAACTGTCTAGGTTCCGGCCATTGCGTATGCTGAGGTATGTGAATTCTCGGATGTAGACGTGGTAAGGGCAAGTCTCGGGGTTTGCGGTGTCGCCACCCTGGATCAGGAAGTAGATGGTTTTCTAGTTTGTTTACCTTCAGACCGCCAAAATGTTAGTATTCCTTGAGGGTGTGGGACACAATAGGGCATGAGGTAAGAGGATTGCTAAGGTATATGAGGAGGTCGTCCGCGTAGAGCGAGAGCCGATTTTCTCCTCCCCCTGGCCAGGTGAATCTGGACCAGTTTTTATCCGATCAGAGTTTAATTGCTAGTGATTCAATAGCTAGGGCGAATAGAAGGGGAGAGAAGGGGCAGCCTTGTCTGGTCCCGCGGCCCAGTGGAAACCGTCTAGAAGTCTTGCCATTTACCATGCTTTCTCGAAGTCAACCGCCAGGAGGGCCAGTGGGCACGGTATCTTCAGGGCCCTGTCCAGGGCAAGTTGGACTCTACACAGGTTCATGCGGGTGGACTTGTTAGGCATGAATCCGCATTGATCAGGGTGGACAAGGGGCTTGATCACCTTGAACAGTCTATTTGCCAGTACCTTGACGAGGACTTTGGCCTCTCCATTGATCAACGAGATGGGGCGGTAGGTGGCACATTCCTCTGGAGGCTTTTTGCCTTTAGGTATGACTATTATGCACGCTCTTCTGAGGTCCAGGGGGAGTGCGCCTTGTTCTTTACTTCGGAGAAACATGCGGTGCATGTGTCCAGTTAGTGTGGTGCCGAGGCATTTCCACGGGGAAACCATTAGGGCCCAGGGTCTTTCCGGTTTGAAGCTGTGCAAGCGGCTCTTGCGCTTTTTTTCAGTAATATCGGCCCATAGGAGGTCTGCTTGTTGTGCTGAGAATCTTGGGACCTCGATCCGGTCAAGAAATTTAGAAGGAGCGGGTGTGAGGTCCCTTATGGGTGGGGCGTAGAGTTTTTTCATAAAAGATGGTGAATGCTTCTGCTATGTCAGTCTGCAGTAGTTCCCCCTCACGTGATTGGATAGTCCGCACGTACCCTTTTTTTTTGTTCGCGTCTCTCCAGCCAGGCTAGGGTTTTATTTGCCTGGTCTCCTTTCTCATAGATTTGGCTTCGAACTAGTCGATGAGCTGTCTGTGCATTATCCTGGGCTAAGGGCTTCTTGGGCCATTATCAGGGCATCCTTTGTGGTTTGGGTTCCTTGCAGGAGGAATTGTTCCTCACATTCAGCTACTCGTTTTTCGGCATCCACAAACTTTTGGGTGTGTCGTTTGCGGTGGGCTGACACTGCAGAGATGGCTTCTCCACGGAGGACTGTTTTATATGCCTCGCATATCGAGATTGGGCATTCCACTGAGCCTTCATTTATTTCAAAGTATTCCGTGGTCTTTTTCTCTAGTTCATCAGCAATTTCGGGAAGCCTTAAGTGGTAAGTGTTCAGGCGCCAGGTGGTGTCTGGGCGGTGGCGAGCATTTTTCATGGTTATAAGGAGCGGGGAGTGGTCCGAGATGCATCTTGCCAGAAATTCAGCGGATACGAGCCTGTGGGACATGTTGCAGGGGATGAAGGTATAGTCAATCTGTTACTAAATGGAAGTACCCGGCGAGGGACAATCTGATTGTTATAATCTGATTGGCCCTCGCCGGGTTGTTACCTGACTGGGAAAGACTCACCAGAGGCACTCCATTCGGAGCACCGAGTCCTGCAGAGTTATTTTTCTTCTTCTTCCCCCGGCTGCCATGGAAAGGAAGAAGGTACTACGTGTAGTCCCCTTCTACTGGATCCCTGGCAGGCATTTTCTTTCTCGAGTTGAGTAACGGTTTCAACCGTGTTTCACAGTTCGAGGGGAAAAAAATGCTGTTAGTACACCAGTATGACGTGCTGGGATACTAGTAGCAATCGAACCATCGAAGGGGTGTACATTACCAGTCTGGTAATGCCCTCGTGGCTACGTCACAGTCTCGCTTCGCTCTGGCTTTAACTATCCCCCAGGGGAATTACCAGGCCGGTAATTCCCCTCCCCTCCCACGTTCTATTGCTTCAGTCATTAATGTCAAAGAGCTCCATTTCTTTGTTCTTTGACACCAAGTGTCCTGGGAAGTCAAAATCAAAACCATGTCCTTTAGCTGTTGTGCCACGCTAACTAGGCTAGTAGTTTGCAGCAAGTTTGATCCCTGCAATCTAAGAGCAGGCTCTTTGGGATTATGTGGGATTGCGGGGCAAGTTTTCTGGGGTAGCCATTCTTAACTTCTTTTAGGTGATGGGGAAGAGTAGAGCATGTTGTTAGATCAGGATGTAGAAGGTAATGTGGGAGCCTTATTCTAGAGAGTATATAAATTAAAGTGCATGGATGGCCAGGAGTAAGCAAGGTGCTATCGGGGTTCGAGATTGAGGGGAGCTGGGAGCTATTTAGCTCCTGCTTTTAACCTAGGAGAGCCTAGTTAGCTTGAAATCAACAGCTACAGGAGCTACTTTTGGCTCCCCCGGCAATTTGTACCATAATTAGGACATATTTAAGCACAATGAATCAAACATTATGTGCCAAAAGTTCTGGGTACATCTCATGTGGAAGTTAGATTCCTGGTGAGCTGGGTACTCGCTCCTGGTTCCCCAGTGGCAGCTCCTGTCTCTTTAGGGATGCCCGACCCCCAGGATCTGGTTTTAGCTCCTGTTAATTGAATCTCGGGTGTATTGTCTAGAGCAATGCCAGACATGTTTAGGAACGATAGCCATTTGTAACCACTCTTTTCTTGGTTACTGACATTTGTTAAATGTAACCTGTTAGGAGCTGTTCTTTCAGGTATAACAACTCCAATAAAAAAAAAGTGGTGTAAAACAATAACTGGCAATAGAGCAACATAGTGGATTGTGGGAGATATGGGGGCCACACAGGACACTGGAAAATCATTGTACTGCTGTTTTGCATTTCTTTTACACCTCTGAGAGGCACATCTCTGGTGTTGACTAGGTTTGTGTTAGATGCATCGAAATCGGAGATATGGGGTGGCATCGAGTTTGGTGCCAGAGCTGTGGCGCGTAGGTCTTGAAAAGAGTCCGCCAGAAAACAGTGACTTTTTTTCTGCATAGCTTGTCTATCCCCATGAGATCATAATGGTAAATTGTGGGACATTTGTCATGCCACTTATAAAGCTCTTGAAATAATCCTGTATGTTACGGGGTGTCTGGCAATCCTACTGTGGGGATTATGAGAGGTTGGCAGTGCAAAGGAGATGTTGGAGAGTCTGATGGTGCCCGTCAGGGGTGAAGGAAGAGATTGACATTGCCTGGAGCAGCTGTGAGTCTTTGGTGGGAGCAAACCTAGGCTAAGGAGGTTTGGCAATGCTGGCGAAGCCTATATTTGGACTTTGGGAATGTGAGACTGGCATTGGGGCATGTGAGGGGCAACTTCAGAATACCAGAGAGTTTGGCTGAATCTATGGTACATTATGGTGCCTCTGGGTCTAGTGTAGGTGACCAGCTTTATGGAAATAATAAAGTGAGACAAAGATGATGAGTTGGTTGGGCATCACGGACAATGACTGGAACCAAAAAAACATAGTGCAACGAGGGCTGTGCGTTGTTATTGTGATGCAGTGATAACAAAATTCCAGGTCTGCTGAGAAGGTCTGTGCCTGGGCAGTGCAGAAAGGATAAGATTTTGGAAGGAAAACAAGGGAATTGCATGTGTGTGTGCAGACGAGGAGGATGTATTATTTCTGAGGTGTGTGAGCAACAGATAAATTATATGGGTGGTAGTCTGGAGGCTGAGTGGATGGGAGCGGCAATTGATTGCCAGATTGGGCATACCTGATGAGTCCCTGAAATGGAAGGCAGAGAGAAGGAAGGCCGAAGTTTGGTTGCATCAAAGGCATGGTAGAAGAGAACTGCTGGAATTTGTGTGGCCAGCATCTGAAGGGCAGCAAAGTTAGTAAAGATTAGTATATTCACCCCCAGTTTCGCTCCTTTTTGTTTTTTGGGTAATTTTTGAAAAGAACTTTGAATTTCACCGAATATGTCGCCCGATGGACACTTCAGAGTGAGCAGAAATCTCCCACGATGTGCACATGCTTTCTTAAGAGGTTTGAAAAGTGAGGAGTTTTTTTTTTTTTCTTTTTTTTGTGGTCTCGGGTAGCAAGCGAGGCCAATTTATGATGTGTATGGTTTGACCTCAAACGCTGTGACTGAATACCTTCTAAACCTTGCTCTTCCTCAGTTGTGTAAACAGCATGTGTTGCTTGGTAAACAGTGAGAGAAAGCTTCCTGGCAGGTGAAAACATTGCAGTGGTTTTCTTTTCACCCATTTCGTTTTCTATGCAGCTTCTGTTCCGTAGTCCAGATCAAATACACATGTTGTTTTTGCGGAAGTAAAATTCTTTTTGTTGCATCATCATGCCATCTTGCAAAAAAGTCACCTGCAATTGCCTCTGCATTTTATACATGTCGACGACTTACAATATACGACCCATCTCTTACCCTATTTGGCTGTTTCCCCCCAAACCATTGTGCCGAGTGAGACGTTTTATAATGTCACCTGCCTCAGAAAAGCATACATTTGTATTTGGGCGGTTAACTTTGCTAGTGAGGAGATTTGTGCTGACTGCCCATGGAGAACTGGTTTTCATACTAGGGGTGAGTGACATTGACATTCATTCCCACGTTGGTAAATGGCAGCATACATCTGCTTGCTCGCTTTAGCAAGCTGCTACTGATGGCTAAAAGCCAGCTTTGACCACCCTCCATTGATTCTGATTCTCTCATTGGATGGTATCCAGTGAGTACTATGGAGTGTCATCCTTTAGTTAGTATGGCATCTTTTATGCATTAGGAGTAGGCCTACGACAGCGTGGGCGGGCGGAACTGGAACCACAGAAGACTGTTTGTTTATTCCAGTCTCTTGCTAGTAAGGTGGGGAAATACCATAACTTCTGTTGGCAGTCCATGAGTTGCTTCAACAAGGCAAACCTTTGTTCTGAACTCCATGATAAAGCCGTATTTTAGCCACCTCCACGTTCATTGACCTTCCGCCGGGATTCCCCACTTTGAACCTGTTTCTTGGGTATTGGAACGGGAGTTCAGGGTATGGGTATAGAGGTTTGCCAACCACTACCTTGTTTAAGTATGTCAACTGAATGCCTTTAATTAATGCTAGCTATCAAATCCTGGATGTCTTCCCACTATCTTGCTCTCAATGCTGCTAAAACTGAGGTCCTCTTTTTCTTCCGGCTAATACTCTTCTTCCCCTTCCCCCGCGTTTCTCCTTTTCTTTCATTTTCCCCTCATCACAGCTTTCTATTCCCACCTGCCCCCCCACTGCTCCTAATCTAGGTCTTTATTTTGACTCTACCTTATCCTTTGCTCATCATATCTCTATCCTTGCGCGCCTGTCTCTTCCATTCATACAACATCCGTAAAGCTTGTGCCTTTCTTACATTTCAAGCTACACAATTGCTTATATCTTCTCTGATTTTTCTCTAGACGTTTACTGTTCTACTGCTCTCTTTGGTTTTCTGCTTTCTTGTCTTGCGCCTCTGAAATCTGTTTTTAACGCTTTCATTCATCTTGTGTGTCTTCTCTCTTTTCATGATTCTATTTCCTCCTCCCTTCTTACCCATGGCTGTTACTGTTTCACTCATCTCAAATTTAATTTCTTGTCTTGTTTTCAAATCCCTCTATGGTTTTGTAACCGATTTCTTTCCTCTTTGTTTTCGTTTTACGTTACTTCCTGATCCCTTTGATCTTCATCTCAATTTCTTCTTGTTGTCCCACTGTGTCCCTGTGCTCAGTCTCGTTTCCAATCCTTTTCTCTCCTAGTTCCATTACACTGGAATGTTCTTCCTTATTCTCTTCGTTCTATTTCAATCTACTCTGTGTACCTTAAATTGTTGAAGTCCCACTTGCTCTCTTCTGGCTAATATGGCAGACTGTTTTTATTATCATTAATTTTATTTTACTGCCTTTTCTCTGTACAGCGACTTAGCTTAAGGCGCTATATAAAAACGAATTGAATACAAATATATTGAATTTGTTGGTCGACTGGTAATCTGCATAGTGCCTTTCATGCCAGTGTAATGTGCTTGTATTCCTTGATAAGCCTACTGGCTTTGAATCATTTGTTTTTTGAAGCATTTGACGTTTCAGGATTTTAGTGTATTCGGGCAATTCAAAACCCATTTGTTGATGCATTAAGCTAGGCAAACTCTTGATTATAATAGCACAGTTCAACAGGTGATAGAAAGCTATCCCATACGCCTCCTTCCTTTTTAATGCCAAAAAAATGTAAAATCTTTGTCTACAAATAACATGATGTATAGTTATTTGTGTTTGTGCAAATACTAAAGCGCCAAGTCAAAATGGGTAGACGAAACTCTGAACAGTTTTTGGTAGACTGGTCAGAAAAAGGCACCCATGTATCTTAAGATCTTTGGGGAGTTTCTCTAATCCCTTGTGTTAGCTTTTCTACTGCCAAGATATGCTAAATCCTCTTTAGCAACATGGCTCCTGTTTGTTTCTCATTGAAGTAATACACCATTTGGCTTGCAGTAACAGGTACAGAATCCATTACATTTGTGGAGAGGTTTGACCTTCAGTTTGATCACCGAACCTTAGGAGAGAGAACCCTGAACCACATGCAGGTTGTTCAGTCTGGCCATCCAGTTTGGCTTGAGATGGCGTCTGCGGGCCAAGGTTGTCAGTGAAGCATCAGTGACCTGGGGCCCCTGCATTTGCACTCCACAAGCTATTGGCAAGTGATTATTGACTCCGCCATAATAAGAAATTTGAGCTGTGTGCATTTGGGCATCTGGGGGGCGAGGGACATTTTATGCCGGGCTAGTACCTTGAAACTTGAATTTACCCTGATTGAATAGCTGTACTGTGTTGGTAAGGAATGAGGCCATTCTTTCATGTCCCTCTGCTGCCATAATGGCTATTTTCATCATGAAGTCATACATTTGGAAATGCGTGTCTCCAGTGGGCAATTTGAAGTTGCATCCCGTTTTTCCAACCAGTCAAGGTAGGGTGCCTCTAACGTTCCTTTGTCCCTCACTGACCGTTGTTCCATCTTGCCTTTTCTGCAAGTTCCTGCTTTGGGCTCTAGTGGGCAGTATTTCTTTTTCCTTCAAAACCTGCATTTTGATTCGTGTGTGTGTGTGTGTGATCGTAATCTGCCTCTGCACATTCTTTCTGTATCTTTTCTGTTAGCTTTCTTCCCTCACATACTCTCCTTATTCTACAAGTGCTGTTAGCTGTTTATTGCTGAAGTCGCTGTTTCTTGCCGTCCACTCGTTCCTCTACTGTTCAGCAATTCCACACATTTGTTGTGCCAGCAGTAACTTAACTTTCCCCTCTAAGCCTTTCTGCTTTGCTCCTCGACTTCTGTCCATCGTTTTTTGTGCCTGCTCCTGAGTGCAATGGGTTTCTTGATAATTCACAGATTCACTGAGTCGGAAGCAACCTTCTGCCTTGTCTCTGATATTCCTAGGGTGTTGAGATTCTATGTTCAGGTGTCAGCTTCCCTCGTCTTAGTCACTGATGTCCGTTTCTGATTTTTGGCTGATTTTCTCTTCTAGCATTCCTGCGTGCCATCTCAGTTAGTGCTGGTATATTTCTTGTTTTCAACATCGATCGATTGCTATTTTTCTGGTTGTCCCTTCCACTCTGGTTTTCAGTCTTCATTTCCATTTGGTCCCCTGTTGTACCTCACTTCCGGATCCCTACATGTGTGACCCTTAGATTATTCTCTGTTATGCTCAGATAAGAGACCTCTGTTTCTTTTACAGATAAGGGAATGGTTTGTTGTTTTTGTGTAGTCTTTTGGATTCTTACCTGCCTTGGCATTAATGGTCTCCAGCTATAATTTGTACTGAGCATGTCCATGTTCTGACCCTAATGGATGACACTTAAACTGATGTCATTAATCCCTAGAGTTTGCCGAATACAACCGGAGACCCCTTACCATATTACTGTACAATTACTATTCTTACCAATCCATGGTACACAGAATGTTTTGCCTTCTCGTCTCCCCTTCTCTCGTGGCTTCGTCCAGAATCTTCCCTGCAGTTCCTGTGACCACCTGTCTTAACCTAGATCAGTCTAGCATGTACACTGTGTCTGCTAAATGCTAAGGTTTACCTCTACAAACCTAAGGTCAAAATATTTCAAGTTGTAAGCTCCTAGCCAGGCATGAGCCACTTGCCCTGGCATGAAGTCTGTTCGCCACACAAACCCAGCACTCCATTTCTTACTTGCCAAAAGGGAATTGATCATTCGCTAACGGCCAATGTATTGTTTGTGGCCTGTCTTTCTGTGATTTATGATGCTTTGACGGGCTGATCACCCTTTCTGTCGGCAGCACAGGGCAAAGTCTGCTTGCAATACATTTTTGTTTCATGGGATAAATCCAAAATAAGGGTGATCTCAACACGATTGTAGTAAATTCCTCAATATGCATTTCTGTTGAGAAAGGTTAATGGTCTGTTCACTATAGAGTAGTGGCTTAAAGGTTGAATAGACTGATATGGAATAGCAATACGCCAAGTATATAACGTGTTTAGTTGGTAGGGATTTTGATTTGTTGTTGGAATCTATGCAGTTCCATGACCGAAGCTGATGCAGCTGCGTATCTGCAGGACTGTTTTGGCATCAATACCATCCTCTATCAAGATGGCAGCCCACACACTCTGGCCATGGCCATGTGTGGACACACACCAGCGTGCTACGGCAAGAGGACTACTGCAGTGTGAATGGGACCGGGATTGCCGGAGACTGCAGAGATAACTAAAGTTAGACGCTGGTAGGCATTGCGTTGCAACTCTGTTTTTTCCTGAAGTTGCTTCATCCTTATTCCCAGTTTACCCTGCTCCGCTATTCTGTTGCTTTCCTTTCTTGCCTTGCTATTCTAGCCTCCTGTTTGGGCATTGCCTTCCTGCTGTCTGTTCTACCAGTGGCCCTCTTGGGCTTCCATCTCTTCCCGTACTTCCAGTCTACAACTCTCCTGAGGAAATGCAGTCTGCTGTGCTTAGTTCCTGTATTGTTTCATCAGCATCTTTACTCCCTGGAATCTTACTCTAGAGGTCTTTTTCTTCCTTTTTAAAGTGTTTTTCTCCTTGACCTGCACACCCTTGTAAGCCTCTCCCTCCCCTGTTCCATTCAGGGTGCGAGGTGGCTACTCCGGGAGACCGTTCCTTCCTCTTGCTGGACAAGACAAAGAAAGCCTCTCGGGTAATGCCAGTTGCCGAGAGCTTGCAAGGCCTCCTGCAGAGGGAGAAGATGGACCAAATGAAGGAGCTTGTAGCAGCAGTGCAAGGTCCCATGACCTAAGTGCAAAACTTTAAGTCTGAGAATGCCTGCCTTCGACAGTCCATGGTCAACTGACATGCAGTACCTGGTCCACCTCATACTGGAGGAGGAGGATCTATTGAAATGTTTCACGCAGACCCAAAACATCTAAATTTTTAGACGCATGCACCGTTGCGCTGCTTTTTTTTATCAAGCCTCTTTCTCCACAGACCAAGCAAAAGTGTGATACTTGATTTCACATTTTGCTGGAAGTGCGTTGGCTTGGACCACAAATCTAGTCGCCTCAGAAGACCCTTTACTAGCCCACTAACGAGGCTTTCTTTACTGCCTTCAATGGCATAATCTATGGGTCCAAGTTGACGTACACCTCACAATGCAATCTCTTGGACTTCGTTTAGGGATCTCTGGATGTCCTCATGTACATCATGAGATTTAGACAATTGGCGCATCAAACCGCCTACCCCGAAGAAGCATACTACACGCTGTATCAAAGGGGGCTTTCTGAAGAATTAATAGATGAATTGGCCAGAGTTTCTGGCCTTTCTCTTTCGTTAACCTGGTCAAGGTGATGTACAGATTGATTATCGGTTGAAGGAGAAAAACCTAGAAAGAACAGTCATTCTACCTGAACAGTGCACTGACCGCAGCAACAGTCATGGTGGAGGCAGAGTCTCCAGAACCCATGTAAATCGTGTTGGCTAGAGAATACACTTGATGCTGTAATAAGGGACTCTGCATCTATTGCGCATGTGCAGGACATCTGCTCGAGCACTGTCCTTTGGCGCCTCCTCAAAAAGGGGGAAAAACTAGCTCCCGACCGTATGAGGAACATTGCTATGGGAGAGAATGTAGTTCACCCACACTGAGCGGAACACAGTAGGAGCATTCAAAGCCACACGTGTTAGCCTTCTAGTTATGAGAATGGCTTGACTCTCAAAGAGGCTACCAAGATAGAAGCAGTAGCTCTCATGGGTTTGTAGGCTGCAGAGATATTTATGGACGAAGGTTGGGCAGAAAGAAAGAATCTTGATATGTCATACAAAGGCCATGACCCAACCAGTAGGAGTGGCGGGAGACCTCCATACATGTGGTTCCATCATCCAAAATATTACAGGAATTGCCTGGAAAATCAACCAACATAAAGAGATCCTCACATTTGATCACTGCTGCTCTATTTCCTATTATTCTCGGAATCCCATGGTTGACGGAACATAACCCTTATATCAATTGGGAGGCTTAGTCATTGTTCCTCGGTTCAGAATATTGTGTGCATACATGTCTTTCTCTTCCTGAAGGAGGACCAACTTGTTGAACTACAATGAAAGCTACTACAGGGGTAGAGATCACTTGCACCATTCTGCAAAAATATTCACAATTCTAGGAAGTACTCCAAAAAGAAACGAAAAAGACCTTGCCTCTCCATAGACCAGAGGACTCCTCCATCAACCTCGTTATTCACTTAACCTTTCTCTCCAATCACATGCACATCCTGTATCCCAGAGAGAAACGTGACTTGCGGGAATACATACACGAGCAACTTCACAGCAATATGAATGGGACCGAAGAAGACCGCCAAGACAACTGAAGATCGAAGCTGGTAAGCAATTGCATTGGCAACTCTCCTTTTTCCTGAATTTGCTCATACGCTTCCCTGTTCTGAGTTTACCCTGCTTTGCTAGTCGGTTGCTTCCCTTTCTTGCCTTGCTATACCAGCATTTAATTTGCTCTGTGCATTGCTTTCCTACTTTCTATTCCCCCAGCCATTTCCCTCTTGGGTTTCTGTCTCTTACCCTACTTCTAATCTCTGACTCTCCTTGAGGAAATCCAGTCTGCTGTGGTTGGGTCCTGTATTGTTTCTTCAACATCTTTACTCCCTGGAATCCTACTCTGGAGGTTTTTGTTCTCCTTTCTTGAAGATTTTTCCTCCTTGAATCTGCACACCCTGGGAAGCATCCTACTCCCCTGTTCCATTCAGGGGGGAGCTACTTGGGGAGACTGTGCTTCCTCTGCTCTGATGAGACAAAGGAAGCGCCTCGGTTAAGGCTAGTCACTGAGATTACATGCCTTCAAGTAAGTCACTGCTTTCTTTTTTTTCCATTGGCTACCACCCACAGATTGAAATCTTTCATGATGAAGATTCTTCTTTAGTAAATTGGTTGTAGACCTGTCAGCAGGTTGAGTATTTCCTTGAGTAATTTCTTGTCCTGACCCGATATTTGGTAGATGGTAATAGTAAGGGCATCATTGGGGCTCTAAGAACATAGACGACGGTGGTATGAAAGAGGTACATGATGCTCCAATAATCTTCATACACCTAAGATCTGATCTATGGTTTGTTGTCACATGATTCCCTTTCCTCTTTTTAGTTTTCATATTTTCAATTATAATTTTATCCTGTGGATAGAAGTGGTTGTTGCGCTAGCAGTAAAGTGATTATCAAACCATGTTTCTGTTAGTCCCAGTTTGTTGAATTTGAGCACTTTGATTTCTACATGAAATCCTTAAAGTGTTTTTCATGACCAGGCTCCTGAAGGATGAGATGCAAGCAACCGTCCTGCTGCTGGCGCGTTTGTGGTTGATTTTGCTTTGCAATAGGATTGTGGGCTGTTTGGTACTTCTCATCAAAGAACTTGTCAGGGATGCAAATCCTGAATGTGTCCCTGAGAGACCAGAACCATTTTAGGGTCATGGTCACCAAACTCATCCTGTTCCCTGTCTGAGTCTCCCTGCTCATCTAGCTGTGAGGGCAGCACTGGCTTGTGGCAGCCTTTGTGAATTACATTGTGGTACAGTCTTTTTGAAACTGACCAACAGGGAGACCTTGTTTCCTCCAAGGGAGTGAGTAGAATACAGACGGCACTGTATATGGTAAGGATTACAAGCTGCCCTGGACAGTGAGTGCTACAGTTGGAAGAACCAGATATAATCTCTTTGCGAAGAATGTCTGGATTCAATACCTGATAACCACAACTGAGCGAGATTCTGAGAAGACGCCAGCAAAAGCTGAATGTAACCCTCCCTTGCAACCGCAAGTGATTATGTATCTAATATTTAAATGCATGCGATACTGTGATGGGGGCTGAAAGACATTCTCTGTCCCTAAATTCTTATTTAACCTTGTGGTCTGCATTTTTACCTCGTTGAAGGGTGCATGGTTCTTGAAGCATAGAAGATGCCTAGCCACGGAGGCATTGCATGGGACATCGGTTGTTGCAGTCATCAGCTAAGGGCTATCCCAATGAAGAAGCTCTGCTTGGTAACTATTGACGCCAGACTTCTACAGTGACCAGAACCAAGGAACTGTTGAGAACTTGTCCTTGTCTAGGCATGCACAATCTAGTTGCAAGTGCCTTGTCTCTGCACAGACCCCATATGAAGAAGCAGAAGCACTGAACACAGAACACCAAAGACTGACGGAGCCAGAGGCAAGTGGGTGCTCCCGGAGATAAAGCACACAAACTGGAAAATAGTACTGAAACATAACTAACATTGGTGCTCTATATATTATATGATAAGGCATTTATAACGTGCCCATACACTAGTGTTACAGGCCGCGACAAGGCAGGGGATGGGGAACTTGTGGAAGACAGACAATGATCCTACTATGCCACGTGTTATTCAGATCGCGCAAGTGCATGGGAAGGGAGAAAGTGCAGGGGGTGGGGGGGATGGGACAGTGCAGTGCATGGGATAATAGAATATATAACCAATAAGTGAAGTATTGCCAGCAAGTGGCAAGTGCAAGGGTAAAACTTCAGAAAATGCATCTCATTTTGATTCAACTTTAGAATTTCTAGTTATTTTTAATATTGCATTCTAAAGCAAACTTGCTATTAATTCAAATAAGGGGAGGCCTTTCCTTCATATGCCTCCCTAATCGTAAAGAAAAGGTTTATTTCTTCAGTATTGGGCTCCAGTATCATTAGGAAATCTAGCAGACAGGAATGCGCAGATGCAGCAGAACGCAAAATATTTCCTCTTCAAAACATGTTTGGCCATGGAGTTTTCATTTCAATCTGACGGTTCTTGAGTATAGATGGTCATGGATTGCGTATAGGTTAATAGTGACCTGGAGCTTGTAGAAATCAAAGGCCATGGGGGGGGGGGGTGTACATGGGCTCAGGTGCAGGGTTTCTGTATGAACTGTTGGAATGCCTTTGCTGTTTTATCTTTAAGAATATAGTGAATGTCAACCATTGCAATCTCCTCAAAATGTGAAATCTTCCAAGGAAAAAGGTACGCAAGTCTCCCAAGTTAGCACCACCTAATAAAGAAACAATTGAAGGTTATTTTAAGGATTCTTTGCATTACTGCTTGCAAGATCTTGTTTCCCTTGAGGCAAAAAACATTCTGCTGCTTAGCAACGTAGTGTAGATTAGATTGAAACTCCAAATTTTGTAAGGATTACAGCAAGTGAAAGCTAGACCAGTAAATGATGCCTCAAACGATATGCAAATTCTTTACAAGACTGCTGATGGCTAGATCTCAGACACTGGCTGAGACCACAGGAACATGGCAGAAATATCTTCCATGCCTGCTGAGGCCGATATCTCTGACCCTGGCTGAGACCACAGCAAAAGGGGAATAATCTGCTCCCAAACCTGCTGATGGCTATATCACAAACACTGTCTGAGACCATAGCAAATGGAGAAGGGTCATTCTATGCCTGCTGGGGGGGTGATCTCTGACACTGGCTGAGACCACAGAAAAAGGGGCTTGCTCATTCTATGCCGCTGGGGGCAAGATATTCAACACTGGCTGAGACCTCAGCAAAAGGGGAATAATCTTCTGCCACACCTGCTGATGGCTGGATCTCAGACACAGGCTGTCACCGCAGGAAAAGAATAATCTACTTCAAGCTTTGTGTGCACTCCATCTCAGACCTTGGCAGGAGCCAGAAAGAGCGAAGGAGCCTATGGAGGCTTTAGTCCAAGATCTGGGCTGCTGGGCTATGATAACCCAGCCTCACAACGACCTTGGTATGGGTGAAGTACTACTTGCTTTTATGTTTAAGTAATGGCCTAAGGCACATGGGGAGAGGGGGAGAAGTATATACTGGTAGACCTATGTGATGTTACAGCCTAATGCACGGGGGCAGAAGTGCTTGCTGATAGCGTCATTAACATTACATTGAGATTCCTGAATGGTGACGATACATGTGCCAAGGAGACCAAGAAACACTTGCTGTTGTGAGAAGGCAAGACTGGGGCTCTACAAATCTGAGACACTATTGGATTAATGGAATTCTGACAAGGACTGAGCATCCTACACCCTTTGAGTTATCCATCCTAACACCTTTTTAAAACAGTTGTCCATCTTAGGCTCTAGTTAATAGGCCTTATAGGCGTTCTTCCAACCCAATTTGTGACGTTTTGTTAATGAAGGTGTTGAACTGTACTTTTGTCCCTTTTTCTGTCAGTCCTTTTGTCAGAAATTCTTGCAATCTTTTTCCTGTGCATGTTCTGCACCTATGGTTCATTAGCTTCCACTATAATTTCGGGTAAAAGTACCCCCGCCTGTTCTGCCTATTTGGCTGCTGTACACTGGGATTATGTTTTATCTAAAATGGACAGTGAATACGCTCTGTTCTTATAAATGTCAAACTATGACAAGTCCTAGCTGCAAGGTTGAATTCAACCTCTAAAAGTATTATAACCAGACATTTTATGTCTGAGGATTGCAAATGGCTTCAAATATAAAGTCTCAATTATAGGGCATCACCCACCTGTAGTTCAGGAGATAGCAATAAGGTCCCAGTACCAACCATCCATCACCGTCTAACAAGGGCCCACCGAACAGAATATTATGTTATGTTACTTGGCATTTATATAGCGCCTTATGTATCATTGGTATGATCTCAAAGCACTGGTAGGTTGAACGCCCTCGGGAAGTTAGTAGAGAGAGAAAGAGTCATAAGGTGCATGTGTGGCAGTTGCATGATAGCTGCTTCTTAGCGGTAGGTGTAGCGGTTGGGAGGTTAGCCATATGTGTTCATTCTGGAGGGATGACGCCCAGACTGATTTGTGGCTGCGTGAGGAGACGCTTAAGCTAGAGGTGTGCTCAGCTGATCTTTAGTTAGGATGATGGGGAGTATGTGGCAGGTGTTAGTATGAGAACAGCTATACCGAATGTGTATCGCTGTGTTCTAGTTGAGTGTTGGTGTACAGGAGAGAGTAAGCGTGGTGGTGTAATATGGTGGTTATCAGTTATGCGCTTGACCAAGCACTCCATCTGTACTATCTATTCTATCCTTTTTATTTACTTTGTCCGTTAATGGACCGAATGGCTAACCACATGCCATATACTAAGGCCAACATTTTAGAATCTACTTCTGCTGCTGTACAACCCCCACTTTGTTGTAGTGCCCTTCAGGAGAACATGAAGAATGCATGTTAACATGTAGGGTTCAAAGTTCCAACTATTTCAGAAAACGTTGCACGTGTGATATGTCATTGCACTGAAGGTTCCTTAGCAGTAAGTAGTGCATACGTCCTTTTTTAAAAAAATTTGTTTAATAATTTTTATTCGGTAAATTCATAAACGGGTAATATAAATATGTGGTGTAAACATTTTAACATTTTATGCTCTCTTGGAGCATTGTAACCATAAAGTTTGATAAGACGAGTTAATTAAATATGATACAATTATTTTACTTAATAGATATTGAGACAAACGGGTGGAGACAAAAACAAGACAGAAGACATTTGGAAAGGAGGTGGGGAGGGCATCAGTGAGCAAGAATTGTTTATACTTATTCAGGATTGTTAAGTTAATAAACACATGCAATTTATTGTTAAATTTGTGTAAACGGTCAACAGAGAATCCATGACACATTTTCCAATGAGCGGAGCATGTAGAATTCCACCAGATATAAGATACATTAGATCAGGGGTCTCCAACCTTTACGTTAGCTAGAGCTACTTGTAGTGGAGGCCAACAGTGGAGAGCTACTAGCGGACGATATCGGGGTGGGGATATTTATAAACCTTGGAATTTTTACCAATATTTTTTTGGCTCGATTATTTCCCCTCTATAAACAGATGGAATAACATTTGCCTTCACGTATATATTAAGAACTTCAAAAACCTCTTTGTTGCATTATTTATTTATTAGTAGCTGTCTCAAAAAGACAGATATTTGTTGGACTACCTCACAAATATCCTGTAATTTTTGTGCCCCTTCCTTTGCGTTTTATGCAGGCTTTCTACATGCTAGGCACACTATTGTTTTCCAAATGTGCATTTCACACTTACATAAAAAAAAAAAAAGTCATTTCCAAATTGAAAAATGTTGCTTGCGTTCACAAGTTTTCTTTGAAATGTTTTTTTTGTCAGACACCACACATACTCTGTTATTTGCCAGTAAGATAGCTCAGCGGGTTGAGAGCTCGCTGCTGCGATCTGAGCGTGATCTGCAGGTCGCAGGTTAAAATCCCAGCAAGGCCAACTCAGCTTTTCATCCTTCTGAGGTCGATACATGAGTGCCAATTTCAGTTGGGTGATATTTACATGCAATATGTGCTCTGTAAAGCGCTTTGGATTAAAGCGCTATATAAATAAAACACCATTATCATTATTTGTGTGCCCCTCTGTGTTTTAGCACGTTATATTTATAAAGATGTTATATGCTTGTCAAACTGGTTAATCACAAATAAATGCTTCTGTTATGCTGACAGCAGTTTTTAGGAAATTAAACTGTGGGTTCATGGGTGCCAACTTTTGATTTTCACAGGGGCAGAAATATACCCACCTCAGCCCTGAATATAAGCAAGCAACCAGCCCAACCCATACCCTGGCCAAACACATTGCATAGCACTTTTTTTTATAATGCATTGCAAAAAGTCATACGATTAACAACCTGTAGTTTTGAATATATAACATCTCAGCATCGGTCTTTCAACCTGCTGAATTACCCTGGTAGGCTTCTACTGTACAGCGTGTCTATGGATTGCTTAATGTACTAAAAGTGGGTGTACTTGTGTCATGGAAGTGATTTAAAGTGGAAATGTACGGTGTGGAATTTTGAAAGAAACCATCTGAAAGAAATTGCACCATTTTTTAAATATTATTTTGAACATTTCCAGGCGAGCGGCAGTGCTACTGTGATATTTTCATTGCGTGGTCACAAAGATCCTGATCCTGCCCCTCCAACATCTCTGGCAAACAAGAGCAGCTTGCTTAAGAAAGACTGTCGTGGTGGCGCACAAGGCCAACTGTGGTACTACAGGCGGCCTGCAGAAGCATAACGTGATACTGACATTTGTCAGTGGATTTACAAGCAGTTCCAAGTGGCACAGTACCCAAGCTCTCTGCCTGCAATTGGGCTGACTAGGGTTCGGATCCTGAACACGGAACATGGGTGCAAAGAAGCACCATTAAATAATATAACTTAGGATAAATGTTTATTTTTCGGTATCTTCAGCGCGGGCGACTGAAAAGGCTCAGGCGAGCTACTAGTCGCCCGCGATCGACTGTTTGGCGACCTCTGCATTAGATGTATTCTTCCAGTTATTAGTAATGTTATGAAATTCAATTGGTCCTATAGACGGGTTAACAATCGAGCCAATCATAAGATTAGAGAATGATAAAGGTTCCTTAAAATGAAAGATCATTTGTAAACATGACCAGATCTTTGTCCAAAAAGCATAAACATATTTGCAATTAAATGAAGAAAATCTGCATTTGATTTATGACAAGACCAGCAATTATTGGGTGAGTTTTCCACTACTTTGGCAGTTCTCGGGGGTTTTAGGAAAGCATGATGTAGAATGAAGTAGGTTTGGGTAAGATTTGCTGCAATAGACGTAGAATGACAACGTTTCCACATTTGTGCCCATAAGTCAGAGGTAGGTTGAAGGTTCCAGTCGATCTCCCTTTGGTTGATGCTACTAGAATTGAATAGATTGGGAGAAGGGACGGTCATTTAGGAAGGCATATAATTTGGCTGCTCTAATGGAAGCGTTGCTCTTTAAAAAGTCAGAAGTGGGGTAGGGGATTTTTGAGTCCATAGGGGCATGGATTTAGTTAATGATTTAAGGAGGGATGTGTGGAAGGGAAGGTCAGATTCCAGGATACTGTGTTGTGCACAAATCTGTGCCAAGGGGATTTCTGCGGGATTATGAAGTAATTTTTTGATTTGATGCCTGACGAGTACCATCTATACATAATGGTGGGGTTAGATTTGGTATAGCTGTGTTTATTGGACCGGAGGAAGATGTCACCCAGATTGGGTTCATAAAAAGAGTTGGTAGGGAGTTTATTACAGATGGATTTGATAAAATGCAGTGACAGAAATGAAGTAATATTAAGCCATGAGGATGTAGATACGAAGTGCAAAAGGGAAAATGGGGAAATAAAACTGGTTTCTATATTGGTCCATAAAGGAGCGTTTTCAGAATGGATTTCATAGTGTTTAAAAATTGTTTTAGGACAAAGGCTTTATGATACAATTCAAAGTTGGGAAATTTAACTCCACCTAAAATCTTAGGAAGTTTTAGTTTGTTGATGGCAATTCTGTAGTTTTATGGTTCCATAAGAAATTAAGAAGTAGCGAGTTGTTTTTTTGTAAAATATGGTATGAATTGCTACGGGGATCATAGATAAAGAGTAGAAGATAATGGGGCTGACGTCATTTTTATGGAATCAAGACGACCCAAACAGGATAAGAAGAGAGGTGTCATACCAAGATCATTTTTGTTACTTTCTCGATTACGAGGTTGGTGTTGAGGGTAATAGTGGTGTGAATATCTTTAGCAATATGCAGACCCAAATATTTAATATGCGAGGGTTGCCAAGTCATAACAACTAATGGGGTATTGGTTGGATTGCAAGAATTAGTGAGAGGCATAACCTCAGATTTGTCAAATTTTAATTTGTAGCCTGAAACAATAGAAACATTTCTCTATGGTAGATATTAAATGTTGGATGGAGATGACAGGATTTGAAAAATGGAGTAGGAGGTCATCCGCATAAGCAGATCATTTTATTTCTATTTCATTAATAGAGATAACTTTGTTGCTGTTTGTTCCGATACTCTGTAAAAGGGGTTCTAGTGCAAGGTTAAATAATAAGGGTGAGAGGGAGCTGCCTTGACGAGTACCTCTTTTATTTGGAAAGAAGAAGAGAGCAAATAGTTAATGAGAATTCGAGTGGTAGGAGAGGAGTATAAGGCTCTAATCCAATTAATAAAACGAGGAGAGAAGCTGTGCCATTTTAAGGAATGGAACATAAAGTTCCATGATACACGGTCGAAGGCTTTTTCTGCGTCGAGGGCCAACGGGTCGTCAGAATTCTGTGAGTGAGAAAGGATATTAAACAAAAGCCTAGTGTTGGATGAAGCATAGCGATATTTGATTAAACCAGATTGGTCAGTGTGAATAAGTTTAGGAAGATCTTTTTCTAAATGTTTTGACAGAATTTTAGTAAATATTTTAGAGTAGGAGTTGATGAGAGAGATGGACCTGTAGTTTTTAACTAAAGAGGGATCCTTATCGGGTTTGGGAAATAGAACAAGAAGGGCTTCACCAAAGGAACCGGGGCTTTGACCAATTTCAGTAAAGTAAGAATATAATTGTTAAAGTTTTGGTGAAATGGAATCCATAAATGTTTTATCAAAGTCCACGGTAAAACCATCGGGACCTGGGGCTTTTTGGGTTTAAGATCTAATATAGCTTGCTTAATTTCTTTTAAGGATATAGGTGTGTTAAGTGGAGAAAGGCCGATGGAATCTAAAGAATTTTTCTTATTTTTATTTCAAAGAAAGAATGGATATCGGAAGTCTTAATAGAGGTATCAGAGGAATGTAGTTTGGAGAAAAAGTCCAGAAAGGCTCTGTTTCGTTCCCTTTGATTGATAAATCTATTACCATCAGGCGAGATGATATGGGTGATAAGCGCTTTCTTTTTTTTGATGGGATGCTAACATTCTCCTGGCTTTGTTGGATCCACTGTATAATTTGGATCTAGATCAAAGTAGAGAGTTAGCATCTCTATCGGTGCATAGTTTGTTAAATTCGATGCGTTTTATTCATGAGCTTTTACAACATTAGGATCAGGGTTAGCATAGTACGACCTTTTAAGACCTTTAATTGAGGTCAATAGTGTGTTATGAATGGATTCAGATTGTCGTTTTTTAATAGCAGAGAATTGAATTCTAAACCCACGGATGGGTGCTTTCAAAGCGTCCAAGTTATTAAGCATGGAGGTATGCTCTGGACAATTGAAGAGAAAGAACCCTTCAATGAAAGAGTTGGTTTTCTTGATGAAGGATCTGTCTTTAAGGAGAAATGAGTTAAATCTCCATCTTGGAGGGAGTTTAGGTATATGTATCCATTCTAGAGTAGTACAGACAGGTTTATGATCAGAAATAATTATGGGGCCGATCTCAGAATTAATAGTGGAGATTAGTGAAGGGTTAAGAAAAATATAATCCAAACTAGAAAAGGATTGGTGAGGGGGATAGTAGAAAGTATGATCTTTTGTATCTGAGTGACAAAAGCACCAGGAGTCAATCATATTGAGATTTTGTAGTAAGTTGAGGAAACTACTGCGAGATTTGGAAGTGACAAAATTGGAGCTAGATTTGCAATCAAGGGTAAAGTCAAAAACCTGGTTTACATCTCCACATAAGATAAGTCTATCTGGACTCATCTGAACAAGTTTTAGATTAAAATTGGACCAGAAAAGGCGGTTAGGGGTGTTGGGACCATAAACATAAATTATAGTTACTGGCACGTTGTTAAGAATAGCTTCTATAATGATCCATCAGCCTTCGGGATCTTTTTCTTCATTGATTAATGTGAAATGTAAGTGTTTATCGATCAAAATAGAGACTCCACCTTTTTTGTCTCTAGCATTGGAGAAGAGTGTATGGCTGACCCAAGAGGCTCTGATTTTGAGATTTTTGACTATCGGAGCTCAGATGAGTCTCTCTGAGACCAGCAATATCTGCTTTAATTTTTGTAAGTTGTGTAATCATCTTGTTGCATTTAATGGGGTGATTTAACCCTTTGACATTCCAAGTAACAAACTTAATAGACATTTGCAATGCAAAAGTTGATAATGACAAAAATGAAGAGCTCAGCGAAAGCGAATACATGAACGTAACGCAATATATATGATTTTAAGAGGCTTAATGAACCAGTGGAGCAATAACTTCCATAAGTTGTGGCATCATCGGAACACGAGGGGAGGGACAGAAGGGCCGGAAAATGACACAAACAGAGGAGACAGTTAAGAGTAAATAAGGGAAATATTAGTGTAAACCGAAGCATAAGTAATGGCAAAAGAGATGAGGTGAGATTAGTTAAAAAAAAAGAAATGAGAGAGTATTGTGGGGGATACCAGAGTATAGAGACGGGCGGAGTGCAAGTGAAGGGGAGCCAAAGAACACAAGATGAAAATAAAGTCAAAAGTTATAGGAACTTGGACAGAAAGAGTAACAAATGGAGCAATTATGTAATAATATCCTAGTTAAACAATGGGCTAAATTGTTGGTTTGACAGAATAATGGTGAAGTGTAATAAGAGTATTATGTCGATCAGGTTTGTAGAGTTGAAAGAGCAGGATCTGTGGTTTTGATGGGAGATCTTGATTTCTCTCTGATGAGCAGAAGTAGGAGAATCAAGAGGAATTGAAGAAACAGATCTGCTACGTCTAGGAGTAAACTTGATATGCTGATTCTTTGGTTTTCTGAAAGAAGGTGTTTGAAGATGTGGGTCTGGCATAGAGGAATTGAACGAGGAGTCTAGAGAAGCTGTATCCATCGGCATAGCTTGGCATGGTGTGAAGGGATTGAAGCAAGTTGAAGAGATTGCTTGGTTCTGTGAATTTCTTTAGTAGGGCCATCAGGAATGGTAATTATCATATTTGCAAGGTGAAGCACTCCATATCTGATGTCAAGGGTCTTCATAAGAGGTCTCATATCGAGGAATCTTTTCCTCTTTGCTTGAGTGATTTTGGAGAAAGATGAAGGTTCTATTACTCTGAAAAAGAATGGGGGACTTCTTTCTGGCAGCTAGTGGAGTTTGGAGTGCTTGTTGATGTCTTGGGAAGCAAGCAATGAAAGGTCTAGGCGTAGTGTTGTTGTTAGAGTAGCGAGGCCTTATTCGATGAGTATGCTGCAGTTCCAATGGAGGTGAATAAGTGATACCTAAGGCGGAGGGGAATCCATCTGGTAAGTTAATGGGGCCCTTTTCTCAGGGATCCCATAGAAGCGTACGTTGCCTGTACGATTTCTGTCTTCTAATTCCGTGACATCACTTTCCAGTTGTGTAAGTCTTAGTTGCATGTTTTCATGGCCTTCTACCCTATCCTCAACAATAGAAACTTTCTTCTGCTTCATCTAATCTGCCAGAAAAAATTGTAATGTCATTTTTGAAGTCCTTTAGTTCTTCTTGTATGCTGGAGGAGCGGAAGTCAAGAGTGGAGATGGAGGAACGAATATTTCTGAGTTCCTCTAAAATCTTTTCCATGCAGAAATATTGAATGGTGAATTGTCGAATATGGGCGCAGTTTTGAATATGGGCACAGTATTTTGGTGTGCTCAGCCATGTTTGAAAATAAGGGCAGTTGTTGTGAGCCAGCAGTTTAAAGCAGTTGAATAGAAAAAATAATAAAATAAAATGCAAGGCGTAATATTCAGTTCATCCACCGGGTTTCAGTAATGAGTAGGCCTCTACTGCACAGTTGCAGCCTGGTAGTAGAATGATTTATGGGCTGGATGACGTGAGGGAACCTCCAGTGTGTGAGGAAGAGGGCCCCAATGGTGGACACATGCGGCAGCTGGCTGGCTCGAAAAAGTTGCAGCAATGATTTAAAAAAAAAACGAAAACAAAGGAACAACAGGAGTGTTTTGCAAAGTGCTGCGGTTCTAGGGCTAATGAGGGGCTGAAACTGCAAGTTGCGTAGCATTCAAAGAGGGGCCCATCCTTGAAGTAAAAACGAGACTCTCACTGTCTCAATGGGCGCACAAGGCTGGGCTGGGTATCAGCAAAGCCTCCCCTTACAGTTCTCTCGGTGGGCACAGCAGCCGGTTCCAGAGACAAAACTGTCGGAGGACATCTGAGCAGGCGCGGTCTACGCAGCTCCACACAAGAAGTCTCCAGTGCTGCAGTAAGAGTGCACTTTGCAGTTAGAGACGTGGAAAAGATGCCAAATTAATGTCATGTTGTAGCTAACACTATAAGATAGTGTTTGGAAGTTGTGAAAGTCGTTGTTAGCTGTCCATGTTTACGTTATAATCTTGGTGTTCCCGGAGCTCTGCACTTATGTTGCCATCTCTGTTGCCGCTTGGCCACGCGCCCTCAAGTAGTGCATACATCTACTGTTATTTCTTTGACCATTATTTAGCTTTGTTTTCTTCACCTCTTTCGTGAGCAATTACAATTATTGTTCGTCCCCCTGGCCCATTGGCCATATTCTTTGAAGATTTGTATCTTGTTATATCTTTTGTTTCATCATTTCATATTCCCTTTCTTGTGGTTGAGGACTTCAATATTCATCTTCATAATCTTGAGCCTGAATGGTGCCCATTATTACATGCTTTTTTAAAGAAAAATGGATTTGATTTAGTTGAGAAATGTTCACCTTTTCAAATACAAAACAATTCATACATCATATCAAATATTTAAAAACTAAGAAAACCAAATTCAGATAAGAACATGAGCTAAATCATAAACTTGATACATATTATTCAAACTATAATATCACAGTGAATATTTGCTTTAAATCAAGTACACAACTATTGAATCAAATACAAATCTAACAAATGATATCTAAAATACACTAATCATGTCTCATGTTTGCTAGAGTCAGTGCAATATATTATTTTTCAAATAGAATTACTTCATATCGTACATTCTATGGGTAACAGTCTAAAAATGGACTATGGCTTTCATTACTGTAAATCCTTTGTCTGAAAACAGCATGTGCCACATTTTTTCGTCAGAAAATGCAGTATACAGACATAAGATATTTTTGAAATATAATGTACGTTCAACATTCAACATAGGGCATGAAACCAATAAATGCTATAGGGACTCTATTTTAGTGGTGATGTTACAGTAGCGACAAAAATTAATGGAGGGTAATATTAGTTTGCGACGTGCCAGTATTTCTCTTGTTGGCCAGAGATTTAGTCTGAATTGAACATATTTATTTCTTATGACTGGTGACGACATTTTAGCAGATAGTTCGCCATGTTTCGCAGTCTTTCATATCCAAATTTGATGGTATCAAAATCCCTATATTTCATGTAGCTTGTTTCTTAATCCAATCCCAGTGATATAGTTTTAAGCTGGGTTCTCATTCAGTAAATTTATAGAGATATCAGTTTCGGCCATGGCATCTGTTACACACTTACGCCATGTCACTGGAAAATGATTTGATGAAGAGGTAATCTGTTAGGCTATCACACTCAGTAGGTTATTAGCAGCTTGACCCATTATACATTTGCGAAATAAACTGCACATTCGCCACACAATGTGTCCTGGTAGTGATACTAGACCTAATTCATAGCGCAGGATTGGCATTAGGGTGCAGTTTGGTAGTTTCAAAGATTTTTTCCAAAATCTAGCCTCTAGACGATTCCACATTTTTGTCTGGGCATTTAGCATTGTCTCAACTCCATATAGCAAGGTGGGAATAACGTTTTGTTCATAAAGTAAAAGATGCTTGTACGTAAACTTGCCATATCTGAAAATTAAGATCTTAGCTTGGGATATCAAAGCAGCCATTTTCGATTCAAGATGTTAAAGTTATAGAGCTTAGATGATTTTTTATTATGAACAATTATACCAAGATATTTATATTCAGAAACTGTTTTTAGAACAGTGTTTTGTAAACTCCAGACTTGATTCTGTGGTTTGGGTTTCCTCGTATTTTTACATATCATCACTTGTGATTTTTCGAGGTTGTTTAACTGAGCGTATTCAGATAAGGCATTAAGCAGTTTTTGAAGACCTATCGGGGTTTGTGAGATAAGGATTAGGTCATCCGCGTAAAGCATCCAAGCTATGTGCTGATTTCCTAATTTAGGTGCATCTGACACAACATTTAAAAAGGAGGCCCCCATATCTAAGGTGAATAGATTAAATAGAATCGAGGCCATAATGCACCCTTGTTCGAGTCCTCTAAGGGTACTGCATGCCGTGGACAGAAGACAGTCAGTGGTTAATCTTACTTGCATAGTGGTTTCAGAACGCAATTCTATGATGAGAGCCAACAATGAAGAGGGGCAGCCATAAGCTTTCAACTTAGTGTATAATAGGTTCCTGTCCACTGAATCAAAGGCGATTCGAAAATCAATAAAAGCAAGATAAAGATTTTGATTTCGAGGGGCACTTCGTGATTGAAGCATGTTAAGAGTGATAATGTTGGGGACTGTTCCTAGACCACTGACAAACCCTGACTGGAAAGGATCTCTCTTTAGATTTTTCTCAGACCAGACGTTAAGATCTCTTAGAATAATACGTCCAAAGATCTTCCCCGGGGCATCTAGCAACGATATTGGTTGATAGCTTGTTGGATTAGCTCGATCTCCCTTTTTTATATATCGGAATTGTAATTGAGCGTTTCCATCATGACTGTGTTTGTTGGGAGATTTGTATGTTGTCAAACATGGTCGTGAGAATGTCGGCCCGGATTTCAGGGTGTTGTTTCATTGTAAAAATGGACAGGCCATCCGGCCCCGCAGCTCGGGATAGGCTAGATTTATGTATATAATATAATATATCATCCCGGTCATAGTTTAAGGTGAAAAGGGATTGATGTTTTGTTCAAAGGTCATGGAGGTTTCTGGAAGACTGAATAGCTTTTGGTAATAGTTAATCCAGTCCTGTTCTTTTACACAGTTCGATTGCACAGCCACCTGGTTACCCGCTATGGTCTGGTTTATAATCCTCCAGTTTGTTGAGGTGTTTTTACCAGACAGACTCCTCAGCATGTTGTAACCATCATCCTGGTGTATCTTGGATTTCAGGCCCTTTAACCAATTCTTCTATTTTGTTTTAATTTGTGTTACAACCTTAAATCTACACTCAGAGGGGAGTTTTAAAGCTTCTCGTTTTTCCTGTCTAACTTTGGCCTTCATTTTTTTTATTTCATGATTTCACATGCAAGTGAGGTGTTTGTTTTGTCTTAGATTGCATAGCATTGGGTTGAAATAATTGCATTAAATCGGGATAGACCAAACAAGTCTTATGATCGTCATTTCTAACTTGGAAAGCTTCTATGGTGTAATGCTTGCCGAAAGCGTTCAGAGACGATTCAGATAATATTAATCTATTTCGTGCAGTATTCACTCGCAGGTTTCCGACATGAGGATTTTGAGTAGCTCTTGAAAGCAAGCCATTAGGGTTCCAAGAGGTGCTTAACATATTATGATCACTTAGACCTGAATATATTACTTGAAAACTCAATATTTGTGTAAAAAGGGTCTTATCCACATACATAAAATCAATGATACCAGTGCTAGAACCTCTGTGCCAGGTGGATTGCGGAGGAATGTCTGACAACTGAGATCCATTAAGCATGAGTACGTTTTTGGATTTGGTGAATGTATTCCATTTTTGCAGTCGGATTTGTTCCAATGGTTTTTTTAGAATGGAGACAATGTAAATTAAAGTCTCCTGCTATAATTATGTAGCAAGGATGGTTTCCTTGCGCCACCAGATCCAGGGCTTCACTCATGGTTTCTAGGAACTCGTCGTCACTCAGTCCATCCGGGTTCCAACATACATTGATTAATGCATATACATTTTCATTCTGCTGTAATCTGATCATTTGAATAAACGGGTTGGGGGAAAACCACTTTTCAGAGTTTATATGTAGAGTCTGTTTGATTGCAATCAAGAGCCCAGATGTTGGTCTGCCACACTTTGCCTTGTTTGCTGTAACCAAGTGAACATCATAGTTTTTTTTAAAAAAAAGATTTTTATTTTATTCAAACCAAACAACAATACAACAAAACATAATTAAACACATTTAACAACATAAACACCGCACTCCCATCCCGCCCCCTTATGAGTATTTGTTCCGTGTGTCAGGGTATCGCTGCCCTCAGATTCAGCTGGAGCCGACACTGCTCCAAACATTTCAGCTATCAATAATTTCCATGCCATGAGGGAGCCCATTTCTTCATCCCCCGCCGCGTTACTAGCCTCGTGCCACCCCACTGTTTCAGCCTCCGCCCATTTTTGTAGGTCCTTCCACTCGCGGCTTATGACACTCCTTCCATCCCATGGCAATCCTTCGTTTCGCGAGCACGTATGCCAAATCTTTCAATTTCCCCACATGTTTGAGTTTTCGCGCTCTGGGATATCCTCCCAGCAAGCAAGCCCAGGCCGAGTCTATTTTGAGCGTGACCCCCTTCCCTGCTAGTTTCTGTGCCACTTCACCCCAGTAGCATTCAATTACCGGGCACGCCCAGAACATGTGTATCATGTCGGCATTCTCTTCGTCACACTTAGGGCACGCCTGGAACCCAATAATTCGGAACTTTGATATTCTCAGAGGGGTCATGTACGCCCTATGCGTTATATATAACTGTATTTGTTTGAACCTGGCATTTCTTGACACCTTCTTATGATATCCCAAAGCGCGTTCCCACATCCCATTTTCCATCGGGGCTCCCATCTCTCTTTCCCATTCTAATCTCAAGTGCACCAGGTCCCTCCCAACCTTAGCCATCAACATCTCATACAATCTAGAAACCTCATGCCCACCCTCCGATATATCATACAGTACCCCAACAGTAGCATCCGGTTCCCCCGCCAAAGTAGTTGCAAGCCATCTGCTCCGAATCTCCTGCACTACCCTATGATGAGTGACATATTGGCCTCCGTGCAATCCCGCCGCTTCCCCCAGTTCACCCAACTCCAACTTGCCAAATGTCTCCCAAAGTGACTAGTCCCACTGATTCCCAGTATGTCCTGATAATTACCCTCAGCTGCCTGTCTCCCTTTGCCAGTGCGACCAACGGTATCTACGGAACACACAGGAAAGGGTCCCCCATCATCCGGCAGGCTCGGCGCCACATGTTCCGCCCCAATAACCGCATTCTAGGGCGCTCCCTCATGTCTGCGCTATCCACCCAGATCATTTCCCGCAAGTAGAAAGGGGTACAGTCCCTTCCGAACAACCTGTGTTCAGGGGTCTCTTCATCGGAGAGCCACTTAGCCACATATTGCAGTTGCGCCGCTACATAGTAGGCCTCAAAATTAGGCAGTTTAATACCGCCTTTTTCGTAAAAGTTCTGCAGCATCCATAATGCAACTCTGTTCCGGGTACCGTGCCACAAAAATTCCCTGCACATACTGTGCAGTTTAACAAAAAACTTCTTAGGTATCATGTATGGGATATTGTTGAAGTAATGCAAAAGCCTAGGTAATACCACCATTTTAAGCATAGCACATCGGCCCATCATCGCTAAGGGCGCAACCTCTCCCAGAACCTCATGCATTTCCCGATTTTCCCAATGGCTATTTCAGTATTGCGCCTATGTTCTTCCTCCGTCGTGGGATACACATCTATTCCAAGGTAGCGGAAAGAGCTCGCTGCCCACGGAATCTGCAACACAGCAACCACTCTACAGGAGTTCCCACATAGCTACCCAGCGGGAATAGGGCAGATTTCTGGGGATTCACCGCTATACCGGACAGCCTGGCATACCTCCCCATCACCTCCAAAACATAACGCAGATTTTCTTCCGGGTATTTCAGATATAGTAACAAGTCATCTGCATACAAGAATATAAGGTGACGCTCCCCTCCCACCTCAATACCGATCGGGTCATATTGTTGCCTGAGGTATATTGCTAAGGGCTCCAGGGCCAGTATGTACAGCATCGGGGACCAGGGGCACCCCTGCCTAGTGCCTCTGCCCAGCTGCCATCTTTCAGACACCACTTCACCCGTACGGACCCTGGCCAGCGGTTCACTATATAACATCTCAGCCCATTTAATATAACCTGGCCCCACTCCATACCCTCCTAGGGCCGCCAACAACCACGGCCACTTTACAGAGTCGAACGCTTTAACTGCGTCCAATGCCACAATCGCCATTTCGCCGTCATTACTGCACCCCCATTCGACCACTCGGGGTCGTCTATGATTGTGAGTGACGTTCCTGCTCGGGACATAGCGCGTTTGGTCTGGGTGAATTAACTTGCCGATTACTCTCCGCATTCGGTTGGCCAGGACAGCTGTCAGTATCTTGCTGTCCTGGTTCAGCATCGACAAGGGCCTGTAGGAACCGCAACTGTGTCCCGGTTTATTGGGCTTGGGGAGCGGTATTATGATTGCCTCCCTGAGTGACTCCAGCAACCGTCCAACCTCAAACGCCTCATTAAGCATTTCTAGCATGGGTGGGAGCACCCCCTCCCCATACACTTTATAAAATTCACTAGGGAACCCGTCTGCACCTGGAGCCTTGCTGGTGGGTAACTGCCTTACAATCTCTTTCAGTTCCTCCAAAGTGATCGGAGCATCCAGCTCCTCCCTCTCCTCGTCACTGACCTTGGGCAGGCCTATATCTTCCAGTACCTCATCTATCTCCTCCTGGCTGCTCCCCTCATCTTCATATAATGCCTTATAGTATTCCGCAAATGCCCTATTTGCACCTTCTTGGGTGTCCAGCGTCTCGCCCTCTTCATTGGTTACAATTCGAATCGGGGATCTCAGGGTTTCGCTCTTGTACAACCACGCTAGAAGTCGGCCCGTTTTATCTCCTCCCGCATGCTGTCTCTCTATATACTTTTTATAATTTAAGTTACAGAGCCTATCCCAGTATTCCGCGCACTTCTGTTGTAATTTGAAGATTACCTCTGTATCAGCCCCGCCACCTTCCAACTCTCCTTCCAGCTCAATCTCAGCTCTATGTTGATCAGCTAGAACTCCACCCAACAATCCCTTCGACTTCGCAATGGCGATCCCCCGCATCACAACCTTAAAAGCCTCCCATAAAGTACCAGCCGACTTTACACTACCAGTATTCACCTCGAAGTAAGCAATAATCTCGTCCCTTATGTCCTCTCTGAAGACTGGATCTTTGAGCGCCTCTGCCCGGAGGCGCCATGTTGGTATGCGCGCCCTTGGGGGGGCAATACTGCCACCTCAGGACCAGGGGCGAGTGATCAGAGAGAACTCTTGCTTTGTAATCTATATGGTTACTCTCAGCAACTACGTCCAGAGTGGCAAAGATATAATCAAGCCTCGTATGTAGTTGATGCGGAGCCGAATAGTGCGAGTATTGCCTCTCGTCAGGGTGTTTCGCTCTCCACACATCTACCAAGCCAAAGTCCGCCAGCAGCGTCTGCAATACTTTAGCCGCTGGGTTGGGCTTGGCCGTCTTATCATCCGACCGGTCTACCCTAGGATTCAATACACAATTAAAATCCCCACCCAAAATCACTGCACCCCCCAGACACGCACTGAGCTTGGTTTACAATGCATACTTCTTTGTTCTCTATCAGCCCCCTCACTATAACCAACCTCCCATCCGCCTCCACAACTTCTTCAGTCAACTTAAATGGGACATGTGGCGCCACCCAGACAAGTACGCCTCTTGCATAGGCAGAGTACGATGAACCCACCGCTGTCCCTTTCCATTTCCTCCCCACCAACTCCATTTTCTCTCGCGTCAGATGCGTCTCCTGTAGCAAGGCGACGTCTATCTTCTGTCGCTTCAGATACAGCATAACCTTGTTCCGCTTCAAATAACTGTTGAGCCCTCTAACATTCCACGTTAATATCCTAAGGTCCCCCATGGTTCATCAATAACTCCCCTTCCAAGCAGCCCCCCCCCCACACCAAACAGATTCCTGATGTTAGTTCTTCCCCCAAGGCTCATTTTTAAACTTAAACACCCCAAAACCCCAACCCAACCAACTGCCCAGCTCCATCCCTGGATCTCAGGCATCCCCGCGTTTGGTTCACCCTTGGAAGCCCAATTTGAGAACCCGGCAGAGTGTCACCTCACTATCAGTGACCAAACTAAACTCTAAATGGGGATATAAAGATCGGCCCCAGGAGGCTCCTTCCTCTCGCAGCAGTCTCCGTGCTCACGGATCATGTTTCCTACCAACTAGCGCGTACCTGCTCTCCAACTGCATCAATGACTATAATCAAATCCCACAGTCCGCGGCCCCACCAGGCCCGCAGCTTTACTTATCTCGTCCTGCTCCGTCTTCCTTCTGAATATCTGGCTCTTGAGGGCAGCTCTGCATATCCAGCCACCCCATAGCATCTTCCGGAGTGTCGAAGAACAGCGTCTTGTTCTTATAAAAAACCTTTAGCTTGGCCGGGTAGAGCAGCATGTATTTGAGCACAGCTTCCCGCAATCTCCTCTTGACCGATCCAAAGTTCATACGGCTTCGCTGTACCTGCAGGGTATAATCAGGGTAGGCAGTTATGCTCGCCGCTCCTCGTTGTATTGTTCCCCCTTTGCAGAAGTGTTCAAGGATTCTTTCCCGGTCCCGGTAGTTGAGGATCTTGGCGATCATTGGCCTGGGCGGATTTCCCAGTGGCGGCTTTCTCGTTAAGGCCCTGTGCGCTCTTTCCACTGCAAATCCCTGAGACAGGGTTCCCCCAGTGATCTCCTGCAGCAACATATTTTCCAGGAATTCCGTAGGGTTGTGACCCTCAGCTCCCTCTGGCAGTCCAAAAATGCGAATGTTTTTCCTCCGGGCACGTCCTTCCGCCTCCTCCGCCCTACTCTCCAAGTTGCCCACACGTTGCACCAGGGCATGGAGCTCTCGCTTGTGCGCAGCGCAGTCTGCTGCAGTAGGGCCCATCTCTTTCTCCAGAGTCTCCGTGCGCTCCGCCAGAGTCCTCACGTCCTGCCTGAGGAGGTTCACGTCTTCCTGCACCGCCCCAACCTGGAGTTCCATTGTCGTCTTCAATTCCGTCACAGCCAACTGGAGCTTGGTCTCCCAGGCCACCTTCAGATCCGCGATCGCCGCAAGGACCTCCTGATTCGTGCCCCCCGCGGCCATTCCCCCTGCTGGGGGTTTGTCTTTACTTCTGGCTCCGTCCGCGCCAGTCGGTGTCCTGGTGTATTCGTCCAGCGTGGGCTGTTTACCCTTCGCTCTCGGGGGGCTTATTAGACATTCTCCCGTCAGGGGCAGCCTCCTGTCCACGCTTGGATTTGCAGCAAGGTGTCCCAGTGCACTTCTTTGCATTCCCTTCGCTACCGTTGCATTTCTGTCACGAAGCAACCAAGCTCCTTTGTTCCCTGGCCCCTCCGGCCATTCTATCTTCTTTCTCCGACTCTCACAGTCCAATAATGGGTGGAACTGCGCTTCTCCTTCTTCAAAGGATTTGAAAAGTTCTGAGGGCACTCCAAGCCCTTTCAGAAGTGCCCATGTGTGTTTTCAGCAACCTCTGGGATCTTTAACTGCACTTTTTACCCTCGCCTGCCAACAGTTTCACAATCCAATATTGTATTGCAGGCTCTCACCTCCTGTCAAGCCCTGCCTTCACCTCATTCGGCCTCAGCTGTACGCCTATTAAAAGCCCCGGCGCTTGGGCTACAAAATGTCAGGGGCCTCACTCCGTGTTTGGAGCGCTTGCTACATTTGTAGCCTTCCAGGAAGACATCTGCGTTGATATCAGGGCTCAATGCCCCAGCCGTCCACTGGCCGCACTGCTGCTCCCGCAGCCGATCCTCCGTAACACGAGATACAACGTATCTCCAACCAGGCCCGGCTTCCCTTCAGTTACCTGCTGTTCCTCGCAGCAGTGAATCGGGCTTTGAAGCCGCCGCGCCCAGAGCCGCTCGCTTGTGCAGGCTGCACACCTCCCGATCCTGATGCTCCTGCACCAGGCTGCTTCAGCGACTCCCGGGCCTCGGGCCGCATCGCACGGAGCCGCTTCACTACAGAGGCTGCACACCTCGCGGGCCTTGGACTGGGTGTCGGGTGCCCTTAATGTTTGTAGCACACCCGATCCATGCTCCTCCAATGCCGCGCACCTCCGCTGCAATCGCGCGGGCAGACAAGTCGCCAGGCGCCCAGGCCAGCCTCTCCTTTGTTCCTTGACTATGCAGCGGCGGCCATCTTCTTCTTCGTTACGCTCTCACCTCGATTTTCCCCCAGCCTCTGGCAGCGCTCTTACAGTACGGGTCCGTGCCACAATGTATCCACACGTGCACCCAAGCTTCGTATACACGATCCTCCTTGTCACGGCATAATTGCATCAGTCCTTGCACGGTTTTCAGTCGGATAATGTGCGGATCTGCAGGAGCCCCCGTATGGACACGTCTTCTTACATGGCTTCCTGGCCACGCCCCCCTCTGAACATCATAGTTATTCCAGGTTGGAAGAGACCTTAACCATGTTTCTTGTAGGAGAATGATATCATACGCTCCTAAATCAGTTTCAGTGTTAATCAGATGCTTAAAGCCTCTCGAGTTCCAGCTAACTAATGACAAAGAACTAGAAAGTTCAAGGGTTAGCTAATTTTGAGAAACAGACGAGTGACAAGTGCAAGGACCACTCGAAGGAGCGGATTTACTCATAGATTGAGTCAGTGGGGAGATGACTTGGGACGATATGGCAGAGACTCTGCTATTCTTTCCATCGGGGCCTGCTAGAATTACGAACCCCAAATCAAATAGTTGGTGACTAACAGCCCAAATGGTGTTGAGTTCTACTCTGGAGTTCAACCACAAGGTAACCACTAATCTTTTCGATGTATCTGTAAATTCAACTAGTTCAATGTCGATTGTACCGACATCATCAAGCGCCGCTAATTCACTAAAGATTGACAGAACCGAAGTGCAATTTATATTGTACTGAGTACATGGTAGGGGGCGGCACATCATGGTTAATGAATGAACTGCGGGCCTTTTGACTACTTGGTTGGTAAGTTTAGGATTTTTCAAAACTATACCTGGGGCCTGTTTAAGCTGATCATACGGGGGACCCTTGCCCTCAAGGATTTGACTAACAGTTGTTTTAATCAACTGTTTTAGTTCTAAATCCGTTAGAGCTTGCGTTCCAAGTTCTTTTGTTTTATCACCTGATACTTCTTTATCTGGCACTTAGGTGATGTTTCCCCTAATTGTCAGATGATTTTGTTCGGTGATGTTTGATCCTTGACTGTTTGGTTCGCTGGGGAACCCTTGATCAGCTGGGTGGGTTTTCACTTTCAACAAGTCATTATCGTATGGACAAAGGCAGAGAGGTTTTTGAGAGGGAAGAGTAGCCATGTTGGCTTCCACGGCGAGTGGCGTTATTAACTGGTACATCTGTAACAACAGCCACTAAATCATCCAGTGGTCCATATGGTTGGGCCTTTTAATCTGAATTGGTTAAAGATGATTGTTTCTTCTGAGAAGCCTGCAGCATGTACTTTTTTGCGATTGCTTTGGAGGCCGTAGTGGCAGCTGAATTAGATTGAACTAGACTCTTAATGAATTGTTTTGATTGCGAGGCGGATTTTGACTTGACATTTTTCATATTTTGAGTCTTTTTCTTTTGCTCAACTTTGAGTTTTTTCGGTTTGGCTTGAATTCCTGCTGACGAACCACTGGCGGCCGCTAAAAGGGCATAGTTTGTTTTCGTCATTGGCTGATTTTGATCTATAATTTTAGGTGCTTCTGAAACTTCTCTAATTGGGAGAACATTTTCACTTTGAGAATCAGTAATTGGGGTTGGAAAGAAGGCTACAGAACTATCATTTGAATTAACTTGTTGCAGATTATTTTTTGCTGCACCTCCTTGCAGAGATGAGTGAGTGATCCTTAAGTTAAGCTAAAATGTTCTCTATTTGTACTGCTTGTAGAACTATTTTGACATTCAGTGTCTCAAAAAGACTCGCCAGAGACTGTAACACATAGTTCATGGAGGTGAGGGCTATTTCGACTAAGTTATTTGTTGAGTCGGTTATTTGCACCTCATTTGGAGTTGGTTCACAAGGTTTAGTTTTGCGAGGAGTAGGAGCAGCAAATGATAGTTCTTTTACTGATCTTGATACACTTGAATGTGTGAACACATCTGGAGATTTAGACAGATTTGTGGGTAATGTGTGTGGGGACAGATGTGGTGTCAAGATCAAGATCAATGATGGCTGGATCTGCCGGGGAGCTCAAATCAGAAATGTTAACAATGCCAGGTCCTGTACCAGTTAAAACCCTACAAAGTAGAGCACTATCAGTAAGTGAGACATTTTCTTTAGCAAACACAACGGATACAGGATCAATTGTAGTTACTTTCTTGTTCTCCTTACCCATTTGCTTAGCAAGATCAACCATATTCTGTTGGATATTACCATCATCTTTTATACTTGATGTGCTGGATGCAAGCATGTGTAAATATGTAGAATGCGGTGCAGTTGGTAATCGAGTTTTGTCCATAACCAGTCCATCAAGGTTAGTGACATCCTGGCAAAAAGACCGAATGTTTGCATTTCTGTTTTATGTTTTCTTTTTTCCGTCGAACAGCCTTGACCTGGGCTTTAGTGAGAACAGGAGTAGAGGATATGCGGACTCGCTTTAACGGACACTCGGGGGAGGTGAAAGATACTCCAGTCATTGTGTTTTTTTGGATGTGGCATTCGGTGGCATGCCCGACTTTTGGGAAATGATGGATCGCTTCATTTGGACCTACAATTTCTAATTAGACTCACAATGATCAAGCAACAAATAATATGACCGGGTACCAAGAAGCACTGCTCGGGTCCGCGAAGACGCAACAAGCGCAGCCAAGCGGTACTTCACGGTACTTATCCGGTGCGCGCGCTTCCTGGTTTATATAGCTCCTCCCACTAAGGTTGTACACAGGAGCTTAAAACAAATGGAGATAAGTGAATATTACCCTTTTGGGTAAAGTAACTAATGTTATAGTTATATGGTGTATGTAATCACCTTCTGGGCTATGAAGTTCTCACAAAGGGTGGCACAGTAGTCCAAAGTTATATCAGCACGTAGCAGAAGTGAAGACTCTGATGCAGGGAGAGCGGCCAAGCGGTACTTCACGGTACTTCTCCGGTTACTATTATATACTATTCTGTCCTATTCTCTTCAATACTTTCTTTGTCTCCCAGTCATGTTAAAGGAGGGATTTTATATTTGATCTCGGCTTCTCCTGAAGTTTCTAATTCTCCATTGTAATTTTCTTTGATCTCTTCTGCTTTACCTATTTCTGGTCATTTGCAACTTTCTATTGACAAGACTTCCACTGTGGTCTTTGTCAATTGTCTACTGCTGCTCTCAGTGCCCCCAAATAAAATTTGAAAGTTGTGAGTAAAATGATTTTTTAGGAAGTTAAAATAGAAACCCAATTTCAGAGTATTTTATAAGCGAGTACAAATAGGTTGTAACTGAGATGTTTTCATAATATTTATTTCTTTGCACCTAGTTATAATTGCACTTTAAAAGATGCGTGTTTACTTCTTTTAATCGGGCATTTTAAAATAGTGGTTTCTTCCTGTGGTACAACGTGCACTGCTTGTCCAAACACATCCATGGTGCTGGGAGGGTGAACTCAGGGACACAAGATTATATGTGTCTTTTGCCTATTTTTTGTTGGGAGTATTTTAATTTTTGGGGAGTATTTGCCAGTTTTTAGGGCATAGAAGTGGCTATACAGCCCTTATTTGTAGGTCTACTTGAGCCTTTCCATCTACTTTATCAGATATTTTGCTTTCTAATGTTGATACTGTTTTGAAGACATTAGTTGAGCTGTTTTATCTTCATTGGATATGTTATTCCAGCTGTCTGTCTTTATACCTAAAGCATGTTTGTGCAACCTTTAGCTCTCCAAATGTTTTGGACTACAACTTTAATCCGCCCCCTACCCAGCATAATCAACGGTGAGAGATCATGCGAGTCAGTCCAAAACATCTGCAGACCCACAGGTTGCAAGACCCCTGACCTAAAGGGAAACCCTTTCGTCCTTGGCTAACTGGCTTACTTGGGCTCCTTAAAACTGAGCTTCTTTGTGATGAGCGTAAATACCTGAAAAATACACTGCCTCCCTGTAAATTTGAGCTTTCTCATCCCAGTTTACTTCATTCGCTACAACTCTTAGGAAGCAAACTATTTTCAGACTCTTTATTAGTGAGCCCCCCCCCCCCGATACCCTTTCCTTCTTTAAATCAGTTGTTGGCTCCTCCTCTGATCGATCAATTTATTTAATGTTTCTATTTAGCTTAATGAGTTTGGCCAAATTTTTAACTAAAGTAGAAGTTATATCTTCTTTAAATGATTGCCCTGTCCTGAGAACAATCTTTGCTTCTCTTATTTCTTCTTCCTTTTTTCATGTTGCTCAACTATCTGAATTTGATGTCATTCGAATACTTTTCCTTCCCGTCCGATGGCATCTCCTACAAAGGACTGATATCTGTGACTAAACCCATTCATATGTTATCTTTTTTACATTTCTTTTTAATGTTTCACTTCAATCTTGCTGTTTTCTTGAAGCTTTTAAGAAAGGCTGAAATTAGTCCTCTTTTAAGAAACCCAAACCTTCTAATGTTCTTCCTATTTCTCTTCTTCCTTATTTGTTTGTGTGTGTGAAGGATTCTTCATGTAGAACTCTCCTTATATTTAAATACTCTTTCTCCCCTTTCCAATCAGATTTTGTTCTGGTCATTCTACAGAGACCGCCCTCTTGACTGTCTCTGACGCAATTCATTGTGCTCTACACCATAAACCCTCCTCTCTATCGATTCCGCTGGATCTCGGTGCCACATTTAACACCATTTTTGATTTTACTTTGCTTTGTAGCCTGTCTCCCCTTTTGATTTCTGGCTCTGTCTTTGAATGGTTTTTCTTTTTATCTTCAAAAATCACAAATGTACTGTTTTCTTGGGCTCTACCTCATCAACCTATTCACTTCCTTACGGCTTTCCTCGAGGCTCCGTCTTGGATCCTTTTCTCTTCTCATTGTACAACATTCCATTGGCTTCTTTAATTATGGCTTTTAGGTTTCATGCCTATTTTTATGCTGACTGCATCCAGATTTTCTTTTCTTTTACTGATGCTCTTTTTCCATGGCTGTCTTTTTTCTATTTTCTAGATGGCATCTTTTTTTAAATCTTGTTTTTTCCTCCTTCTGGGTTTCATCTTCCACCATCTACTTCTTTTCTTCCCTTACATCTATATCCTCCAAAGGAGAGCCTGCAATTGGGGTTTTATTTTTTATGCAAATGTTTCCTGTGAAGTACAAACTGTCTGTCATTTTCAATTTATTACAGGGGAGGTTCTCTCATAAATTGTATTGCTTAAAACTATTGGCCATAACCAAGATGTATTGAAACTCTTTCAATGTAAAGTGAGCAACACATGTGCTTTAAAGTACTGCCTTTTAAAACTCTGCAGCTGACGGGTGTTTATTTTTCATCCAATGCCCTGGCAGCAATAATCAGACACACGTCCCTCAAGGGAGCTTGTGCTTGTTCTGTTAGGGCAGTGAATTCAAACAAAACACGTTCGTAGAACTGCGCAGACCTATGAATGTGTGTGTAGGAATTCCCTGCCCTAAGGGATCTATGAAGGAGTAAAAAGACAGGGCTCGATCGCCTTGCTCTTTGGAAGGGACTTGTGTGGTCAAGTGGTGATGGGTTAGTCCTTTCAGCCATGCAACCTGGGTTCGAGTGCCATCCTGTGTATTTTTCTGGTGCATCACATTTTGTTTTTAAAATCATATTTGATGCACCAGAGAAATAACACAGAGCACACGAGTCCCTGTCAAAGGGCCCTGGCAATCGGTGCTGTTTGCTGTGTTTTATACAACACGGCAAACAGCACTGAGATTGCAGCTAAGGAAATAGACCATACAAGTCCCTTTTTAAAAGCGACTCATGTGGTCTGGTTCTTTTCACAGGTCTGTTTATCGCGTTAAACAACCATACCGAAAACAGTCCTGTGATTGCCAGGGACTTGCGTGGTCCAGTGGTTGAGGGTTAGCCCTTACAGCCACGTGACCTGTGTTACAGTCCCAGTCTGTTATTTCTCTGGACCATCCAATGTTGTCTTAAAAACCAATATGTGATGCACCAGATCAATACACAGCCTAGAACTCGAACCCAGGTTGTGTAGCCGAAAAGGCTAACCTTTGACCATTGGGCCACAGGAAGTCCCTTTCATAGAGCAAGTCACTCATGCCCTGTTTAACTGACTAAACAGTACACGTCTGCCTCGTTCATACGGCTGCACAGTTCTATGAATGCTATACTAATGCACCAAACAAGCCCTTTTCAGCAGAATGACTTCCATTCTTCTGAAAAGGGCTTGTTTGTTATATTTGAATAACATTCATATGACTGTGCAGTCTTATGAACGTTTGTGTTTGAATTAACTACCCTAACAGGAGTTACAAGCACAGCCTCCCTGGAGGGGGCTTTTGTTCGATTGTCACCAGGGCATTGAAGGAAATAAACACCTTCACTGTCAACAAAATTAATGCCTGTAGAGTTTTTGAAAGCTGGGCTTTCAAGCACATTTGTTGCCCACTTCACATGGAAACATTTTTTGAAAGGGTTGCATGCATTTTCTTGGATGGCCAATTGTTTTACCTCCCCGGGGGGCGTAAAGTTCAACGATGCACAAGGACAAGGGGGGGAATGGCTCCAGTGTATGATTCCCCGAAAGAGTACTACAAAGTGAGTACAATTTTGATCTGGAATACCAGGGGTTTTAACCAATGGCTACACCAGGGGTTTCGCAGGATCTCCTTACAGCTTGTGACATTTATGCTCTACAGGAGACATGGGTGACTTTTAACATTGAAATTAACGGTTGTGTTATATTTCAAACTCGAGCCACAAAAGGTCCCTGTGGTCGTCCTGCCGGTGGACTACTGATTGGTGCTAAAAATAATCGAAACCCTAGATTAATACACATGGCCCCGCCTGGTCATAACTTTCTGGCAGTAGAAGTGTTTTCTGTTGATGAGTGTGGGGTACGGCAAGGCATGTTAATTGTGAATGTTTGATTTCCCCAGCACTTCCATCTCTGAGGTTATGTTTGACGAATTAGACATGATCTTGTCAGGTTGGTGCAATATTTTGACTAAAAACATGGTGATCCTCTGTGGGGACTGGAATGCAAAGTGCATAGAAAAGAATGGATGTGGGGTGTACAAGAATAACAACATTTTTGAACATTGCGTAATGCAAGGGCAAATATCTAATGATGAAACGCAGTGGCTGGGATTTTTAAAAGGGTGAAATTTGACCCTACTAAATGGTCGGACTACGGGGAACCAACCGGGTAGGTAGTTCAACTTGAGGTACAAAAAAGGCCATGCTGGACTACATGGCCGGTAATGATCCTTTGCTGAAGGGTGTTGTGTCCTTAAAAATGGTCCTTAATGACTTCAATGATCACGCTACCCTTTCTTTGGTCATCAAGATGTCTGCAAACATCGTGGAGACCCATATGTGTGGGAACTTGATGCCCAACCATGCGGGAAATCTTATTAGCTGGACCACGAGTAAGATCACCAAGATACGTGCATCTGCTTTTCCTGTGGGGTTCTTTGATTGGAGGACCCTACGAGGTAAAAATGCGAGGCCATTGAAGCTTGGCTCTACAATTTATACCATACTACTGGTAGTTCCAATAAAAACCCCACACTCGTTGGTAGAACAAAAATGGATAAACCATTTGATATCAATATTCATGACCGTAAACGCACGATGTGCAGAGAAATTAGAGCCCTGGTGGTGCACGGTCGGAACCGGGGTTATATAACTGATATACATAATGCGATAAGTCCAGGGGCAAATTCCGCAATTGGGTAAAGCATTACCGTCTGTCAACTCAGGGGATCGCTTGGCAGAACTTTGTGCAAACTTTGACTACTTGAGATAGTCGTGACATATGGAAATGCCTTGCAACTTCTAGGGGTGAGAGTTTGGCTAGGATTATAAATCCTATATCTAGTACTGATTGGGTAACGTATGTCACAGCTAGATTCTTCAAACCAGAGATATCTGCCCGGTTTGTTTGTTCGTCGCCTTTACCATTAAGCCGCAAGATTCTGTCAGATGTTATTCTCAAGCTTAAATCCTCCAATGCCCCCGGCCCGAATGGCCTGTCCAATACAGTGCTAAAGAACTAGCCTGATAATTAGTCTCATGTTTTCCTAATCTTCTCAAGAGTATGTAGAGCATGTGGGATTCCGGCCACATGGTGGCAGTCTGTGCTTATCCTGGTCCATAAAAAAGGAGACCGGACTAACATCTATAACTACCGCCTGCTGTCCATGTTGGATATTACCAGCAAAATCTTTGCATCCCTGGTACTGGAGGAGCTTCATAAATGGGTGTTTGACAGTGGCATATTAAATTATGCTCAGCCCGGCTTTCGCTCCGGTTCTGGTACTTCTCATTACATCAGAGTACTGGACCAGCTCGTTCAGACCATGCGGAACAGAAAGGATACATCACTGTACAGGGCCTTCGTGGGACAAATTATGGACTAGGCTTAGGGAGTTAAAATACCGTGAGTGGATTGTGCAAATATTGATACTCCTCCATTGCAACAACAGCTCCAGAGTGAGGCTGGACAACGGGGGGCTTGGAGGGGTGTCACCGATTCCTTCCTCATAAACTTGGGAGTTAAACAAGGGTGCGTAGTGGCCTCAATGTTGTTTACCATATATATCTATCTCTCTGACCACCTCCTACACCTGTTTGCAAAGGCAATTTGTCCCCCCAAGATTGGCGACTTACCTCAGCTGGGCTTGTTGTATGCCGATGACTAGGTCCTGTTTGATCGGACGTACACTGGCATTTAGAACATGCTCAATGAGCTGTCTGCCTATGCCCACCAATTAGGTTTGACCATTAAACTGGGAAAAACTAGCGTAATGCTAATTACCAGGAAGAAGGTCAATGGGGTTAGGATGGACACATTAGTAGGTACCATTTGAATATGTCATGCCTTAACCCTATTTGGGACTGGAGACACATGGGCGACTATAGTCGCATAGTAAATTCTAAAATCCGAAGATCAAAACAATTGACCCTCCAGGTGTGTAAATTCGCTAAACGCCGAGCTGGATTTATCATTTTACATTTACAGGGATCATTATGTTGTGTAGACATTGTTTCGTTCCCGCTATTTTTTACGGCCTATATGCCCTTGCTATGCAGGAATACTCCTGGCTAAATAAGTTGGAGGGTTTCTTTTGGCGATCCACTTTGGGCTTGGGCCCTTCATGCTTCATGGAATATCTATGCCTCGAATTGAGCTTAACTTCCTTGTGTAGTATGACAACTCTGGCCAGAGGTTGTCTATATTTAAAGTCCTACTCTGGCCCGGTATGCAAGTTACTGGCAGCATCTGGGCACAACCACAATGTGGAAAGGGTATTTGGGGGGCCATAACTAAAGGCATTAAATGAAGCTTTTTGCAGAGATCAACTCTGTTCCAGATTTGAGTAAAAACACTCCCTATAGCCATCTGAAAAAATCATTTGAGAGAAAGTTTAATAAGTGGGACTGGTGTGAGAATTAACCCACCTCTCGAAGTTAAAAGGATACGAAGCGGTGTCACATGTGGTTCACCATTATAGGAGGACTTGGCCTTATCTGCTCCTATGCCCTGATTCGACCATAAGATCGTTTTTGCTGATGCTTCGTACTAACCAACTGCCAGTACTTAAAATTACAGGATCACGGCTGGGCCTAGCTGTTGGAAATAGACATTCTCGCATCTGTGGCCTCAAGGATAATGCTGAAACGGCAAGGAATGTGCTCACACAGTGTAGCAAACAGGGGACACTATTTGTGTAATCTTGGTAGCTATGTACAGAGCTATGAGGGAATTCTTTCCAACTCTTTTTGGGACTACTGCTTAAATGTAGACACTGTCTCTGCCCGGATTGCCTTGTATCGTGTGTGGCTGCAGGTCAAACCCTTGTTGGTCGTTTGACGGGCTTTGCTTTTTTGGAATATCATTTCAATTTTGAACAAATGGTAGGGACGGAATGGAATTACATTGGGGGCTTGTACTCCTCTTTAGAATTGGAATGGACAAGTGTGCGAGTTAAGTGTCAAATTCTTTTATGCGTTGCTATTTTGAGTTTTACCTTATTCAGTTGTACTATGTTTTATTGATTATTGTTTGATTATTGATCTTTCTTCTGTAAATTTAAATTGTATCAATTTGACAAGACGGGGATTAACAGATTAACTTGTTATGATTTTTGTATTGTTTACATTTCTAAAGACTCAATCACAATAAAGAATGATGTGTATATATTAAGTAATTGTTTTGTGTTAACATGTATAAAATTAATTCCCTCCTTACTTTTTCATCCACCAAACTACTTCTGCACTTTCTCGTCTTAACTATTGCTACTCTTTACATGTTTGGTAAGACCCACACAACGCTAAAGTACTAATTCCCTTTTGGCTACTTGAGGAACTGATGGTCCATTTCTATTAGACCAGATCCCTAAATTTTCAAAATGATCTACCAAAGTAAGTTTTTTCCCATCCAGATCCACACTTATTCGAAGTTGCTTGGTCAGATGGCAAGCCATTGATGCAATTTTCTCGGTATTAATTTCAGGCCCTTGTTTCTTCTTCAGATGTGCTGAAATGTACTGCGCAGGGGGGGCCTGGACAGCAGAACAGTGTTGTCTGCATAAAGCAAGATGTAGATCTTCCCATCTCTTGTGTTTCCCCCGTCCGCTTTGAGCTTCGTAATGCCCTCCGTCGGATCATTTCTAAAAAGGGAGAATAAAAGTGGGACCAGGACACAACCATGGCCCAGCCATGCCTCCATAGGGGACTGTCTTGAAACATGGTGCTCCCTGTTCCCATCTCACTGTGGCAACATTTCTAGAATGGGGGCTCACTATGGCAAACAATAGGGGATTTTTTTTTTTTTAAAATACATTTTGTTTGCACTTTGTTTACTCTCTGTATATAAATGTTCGATGGTATATTGTTCCTAAACACTTATATTTGTAAAATACATGTTTGAATTACTTGTTTAATGAAAATCGATGAAATAACCCAAATTAATGCAAAGTAAAGATTGAAAAAAGTTCAAATCAAATCACAATTTAAAAATGTCCCAGAGTGATTCTCATTAATAGAATGTTCCTAAGTATTTCTAGAGTTCACGCTTACATCCCACAGGTAGACCTTTTTTATTTGTTTTCCATTTCCCTCCTACTACACAAACGGGTGACATTCTGGAACGTTCGTCTGATTGACATAGAATGGTTGGTTCTTGATTTGACCATATGCTTTTCCCAATCGCCTCTCCCGATTTTTTTTTTTTCTTCTCCTTGCCCGCTTCACCTATATATATATATATATATATATATATATATATATATATATATATATATATATATATATATTTCTGAGGCTTGTGGAATCTGCTTAGATCACATGCTGTGCATAGGCCGACATCTAGTGGAAGCTGCGGAGTATTACAGTTTGTTTTTCGAAACTCGAAAATGGGCGTCGACACAGGCGTGCCAGTAATACTATCCCTAGTGTGACGTCCACTGTACCCAAGATCCCTCACGCGTCTGGGATCCTCAGATTGTTTTTTTCCGCCATACTGGTCGGAAGCATCTTGCGGAGTCCCCTGGCCTTAGCCATACTTTTGCTATTATTGCAATTTAAAATTATTTATTGACATCCTTCCCCACCCCAACGTCGACCATCGACGACGGCTGGAGAAGACATCGACCGTCGGCTGCTGCACGACGGATCTGGGCCTCGGAAGGCCGCTGGCCTCGGCCCGGGCCTAGTAGGCCGCTGGCCTCGGCCCTGCAAGTAGGGAGAGTGGGGGGTGGTACATACTCTTCACTCTTGGTATATAGGTACACCTTATATATTTCCTACACTTACCAGCCCGCTGCCTCAAGGTGCGTATGGAGGGTACCCCTTTCCAATTCTGCCCCAAGTGCAACCGCAAATACCCTTGGGTCGACAGGCACGCCACGTGCAATCTCTGCTTGCCGAGGGACCACCCCGAAGCGAACTGCAGAGCGTGTAGTAGGTTTAAACCTAAAACACTTAAGGACCGTTCGACAAAGCGTTGGGCCCACCACGCCAGGCAGGCAGCCATGGCAGCGGAGGGCGCCTTCAGCGATGGCAGCGACGCCGTACTTTCGGACGGCGAGGGCATTACGGCGTCGAAAGACTGCCGAGCGCAGGTCCCCGACCTCGGAAGGTTGTCCGGCAGGGCGGCTATGGGGAAGACCCCCGGCGACGCAAGCGCTACACCTACACACACTAAGCACACTAAGTCCAACCGAACCTCGACGACGTCGACTTCTCGGAAAGAGGCACGGATAGAACGGTCCGACTCGGTGTCCTCTGGGCGCTCTCGATCGAGATCGCCTCATGACGCAAGGCAATCATCCACTCTTGCCAAGAGTGCCTCGCTCCCTAGATTAACGGAAGTTCGATCGTCGGAAGACGAAGACGACTTCCACCCCCAGGCCGCGCTCCAAGAGACCGAGAGCGCAGTTAACACCAGCGAGGCCCCACGCTCGAAACAAGATACCTCTCCCGACCCTCGACGCCAGGCGTCGAAAGTCTCTGGGGCCTCCAAGGGGCAGGGAAAACATTTTTCCACGCACGGGGAGGGAGGGAAACAGCGGAAAGCTCAGCCTTCCACTCCTGTAAGACCATCCTTCCACCCCAAGCAGACAGATAAACATAAATCTACTGGGACATCAACATACAGCAAGGGTACCCTTGATAAATCCTCTAAGTTGCCTACTAAAGTCATACCCTGTTCCAAAGAATGGTCCAGTGAGGACATAGACATGGTCATGTCAAGGATGTCTTCCTTAGCGGATTTTTATGACAAAAACCCAGAACATTTCCTTTCGTATGACCCTCAAGGGGCCACACCCTCAGGCTCCTCTGATCCTATCCCCCTAAGTAAAAAGGCCCGGGTCGAAAGACCTGACCCCTTCGAGGTGCAGCCTTACTCTACTCCATACTCTACTCCACACCCCAGATACCAAGGACAACCTTTCCCTGAAGGGGACCAGGAGTTTTCAATTATGGAGGAACGAACCGGGTCTGAATACTATGCGGAGGATGAGGACCTGGAGGAGGTAGAAGATGAGCAGGAAATTTACAGAGTAGATTCCCCGGTAGAGAGCGAAGCCCCAGTTACCGACTCGCCAGTTGATAACCAACCCCTCCTTAAGGAAGTTCTTGCTCGCGCAGCAGAACATTTTCACATCGACACCCACGGTGTACAGGAGGAAAGGGACTTCGCAGAAGAGTTGGTGGGAGAGAGGAGGCCGGTCACTCAGACCATCCCTATCCTTAAATCCATCCAACGTAGAATAGATCCATCCCTGGTGAATCCTAACCTCACCAGAGCCGTCAACCCCAGAATCGAAAAACTTTTTCGGGCAGCCCAGTCTGACCCTCTTTATATAAGAGGTCATCTTAAACCAGACTCCCTAGTGGTTACCAACACTCGGAAGAGGGCTGGGACACCCTTATCGTCGTCAGAAGCTCCTCCCGACAAGGAGAGCAAAAGACTGTACGGGTTTGGCAGGAAGGTAGCCTCAACGTCCGCCTACCAAGCAAGGATTGCAAACTCCACCACCCTGTTGGCAAGTTACAACTGCCATCAATGGGAAGAGGTCGCGGCGCTCATAGCCTCTGCTCCTGAACCGTTAAAGGGCCAGTTGGCTCGGATCTCGGCAGAAGGGAGAGCCGTGTCTGGTTGCATATTAAAAGCAACTTTCGACGCTGCAGACAACGCAGGAAGATTGATAGCAGAAGGTACTGTTATCAAGAGACATGCGTGGTTACGGCAGTCGGGGTTCAAAACAGAAACACAGGCTTCATTAATAGACAAGCCGGTGGAACCAGATCTATTGTTTGGGAAAGCGGTCGAAGACACACTTAAGAATGCCAAGGACGAGTACGAGACTCTCAAATCCCTTGGCCAGCTTACCAACAAACCCCCGAACCAGAGGGGGAACAGTAATTTTCGTCGCCCACGCGGCCAAAATTCACAAAGAGGCAACTATGCCCAAGGACAGGGTACACAATGGAACAACAACCAGCAGTCTACCCAAAGTTACAGCAAAGGTAACAAGAGAGGTCGTGGAAGAGGCAGAGGCAGCCCCAACAAGGGAGGTGGCACGCCTCCGCCAAAGCAGTGACGCTCAGTTCAGGGTCCCTTCTCACACAACCCCAGTAGGGGGACGCATTTCCAACTTCACCCAGGCTTGGGAAGGGATTACCTCAGACAGATGGGTGCTGTCAACAGTGTCCACAGGATATTGTATAGAATTACTGCAGCGTCCCCGAAACCACCCTCCACGACAAAGAATACACTCCTTAGAACATCAGAAGATCCTTCTCGAGGAGATCGCCATTCTGCTAGAAAAGGACGCGATAGAACTCGTCCCAGGACACCAGGTAAACAAGGGTATCTATTCAACTTACTTCCTTGTGCCAAAGAAAGATTTAACAATGCGCCCAGTATTGGACCTACGGCCTGTCAACAAGTATGTCAAGCCCCAAAAATTCCGTATGACCACGCTACAAGAGGTAATCCCCCTCCTAAAAAAGGGGGACTACATGGCAACCTTGGATATGAAAGATGCTTATTTTCATATTTCCATGCTCCCGGCGCACAAAAAATACTTGCGCTTCAAAGTGGACAGTCGCCACTACCAATTCAAGGTACTGCCCTTCGGGATAGCTTCAGCACCAAGGGTATTCACCAAGGTACTGGCGGTGGCAGCTGCACACCTACGCAGGGAGGCAATCCCAGTGTACCCTTATCTGGACGACTGGCTCATAACGGGGGAAACCCCAAGAATTTGCAGGTCAAACATTCAGAGGACTATCGACCTCCTCCACGAGTTAGGCTTCTCTATCAACGAGAAGAAGTCAAGTCTGGTGCCAAGCACCTCAAAACAGTTCCTAGGAGCAATCCTAGATACTCAGAAAGGGTTGACCTTCCCCTCGGAAGAGAGAATTCGGAATATACTACTGCAAATTCCACATTATCAGTCAGGTCAACAAATAACGGTACGCAAAGCAATGCGGTTACTGGGCATGATGGCGTCATGCATTTACCTGGTCCCCCACGCGCGTCTGCGCATGCGTCCCATGCAGGAATGGTTGGCGAAACAGTGGTCTCAGGCAAGTGGTCAGTGGGACGATCTAGTGGTCGTTTCGCCAACACTCGTACAGAGCTTACACTGGTGGACAAAAGAGAATCTCGCAAGGGGAAAACCCTTTACGATCCAGAAGTACAAGCAGTGGTAACTACAGATGCTTGCCTGACTGGGTGGGGAGCTCACCATCTCCACCACACAGCTCAGGGTCTCTGGTCTCACTCAGTAGCCAAGAACCACATCAACCTGCTAGAGCTTCTGGCAGTATTCCGAGCGCTTCGGGCGTTCGAGCCCCATCTACTAAACTTGTCGGTGCAGATCCGGACGGACAGCACGACAGCCATGTTCTATCTGAACAAACAAGGAGGGACTCGTTCACCAAATCTGTCCAAGCTTGCCCAGAAAATCTGGATATGGGCACTCAGACGGAACATCTTCCTATCAGCACAACATGTTCCAGGGGAGCTCAATTCCCTAGCGGATGCCCTAAGCAGAGACTCCCTTCCAGAAGAACACGAATGGGTCCTTCACAGAGAGATCGTAGAAGATCTCTTCTCTCAGTGGGGTTTCCCCACTATAGACCTATTCGCCACAAGCGAAAACAAACAATGCCCAGGATTTGCATCCAGGTTCCCCCAGCCAGACTCCCAAGGGAACGCCCTGTGGATGAACTGGTCAGGGATGTTTGCATACGCTTTTCCACCAACTCCTCTCATCAGAAAGGTGGTGTACAAGATGAACAAGGAATCGATGACGCTCATCCTAGTTGCTCCCATGTGGGCGAGACAACCGTGGTTTCCACACCTACGCAGGATGGCGCTGTGCGAGCCCATCAAACTCCCAGCCTGGTACAACCTACTGTCCCAGCAACAAGGTCTAACAGTGCACCAGGAACCCAACTCAATGAACCTGGCAGCATGGCTCCTGAGGTCATAGAGTTTGGGCATCTCAATTTACCACAGAGGTGTATGGACATCCTAAAAGAATCCAGGAAACCAAACACAAGGCACTGTTACTTTGACAAGTGGAAGAGATTCGTTATTTGGTGCCAGAATAAACAAATCAACCCAGTTGATTGCACTCCTTCCAACGTGGTAACATACATGCTCCACCTGCTGGACGCAGGTTTGGTTTTTAACTCTCTGAAAGTACACCTGGCAGCCCTCTCGGCTTACACCACATCCCATAACAAAGTATCGTGGTGGAAAGTACCAGTAGTTAAAGCCTTCATGGAAGGAGTAAAGAGACTTCACCCTCCTATTTCGAACCCACCGCCAGGATGGGACCTCAATGTGGTGCTAGCTAAGCTCATGGGCCCCCCTTTCGAACCCATGCATAAAAGTAGTCTCAAACACCTGACTTATAAAACGGCCTTCTTAGTAGCCATTACCTCCATAAGAAGGGTCAGTGAAATTCAGGCTCTGTCAGTGCAGGATCCTTTCTTTATTATCCACAAAGACAAACTGGTTTTACGCACACACCCTAGGTTCTCACCTAAATTCATATCTAAATTCCATGTAAACCAGTCCATCGAGCTTCCGGCTTTCTTCCAGAACCCGCAAAGCTCGGCTGAGGTGAAACTACACACCCTTGATGTGCGTAGGGCGGTCCTCTACTATGTAAATAAAACCAGACCGCTAAGAAAAACAGATCAACTGTTTGTCTCCGTAGCTACAGGCAGAGAGGGGGATCGCGTCTCTAAAGGCGCGATCTCGAAGTGGATTATCAACTGTATACAGCTGTGTTACTCTCTTTCTGGAAAAACTCTGCCTTTTACGCCCAGGGCCCATTCTACTAGAGGCATTGGTGCCACTCTGGCTTTCATTGCAAATGTTCCCCTCGACACCATTTGCAAAGCAGCTACTTGGAGCTCTATTCACACTTTTACTCAGCATTACTGCATTGACACTCATTCCAAGACAGATACACAAGTGGGACAAGCGGTTCTAAGACACCTGTTTGCTCATGACCCTTCTCACATCCCACCTCCTTCTTCGGGTACTGCTCGCTAATCTATGCACAGCATGTGATCTAAGCAGATTCCACAAGCCTCAGAAGGGATACATTACTCACCGTAATCGTATTTCTGATGCTTGTATCTGCTTAGATTCACATGCGACCCACCCTTCCTCCCCTCCGAGAGAAGGCGCATGATTGCTTGTAGTCTTACCTTTCTGTCTATCTGCTTGGATTATCTGTACTCACGCTACTCCTCATGCTTCCTCATGTCAGAAAAAATACAATCTGAGGATCCCAGACGCGTGAGGGATCTTGGGTACAGTGGACGTCACACTACACTAGGGATAGTATTACTGGCACGCCTGTGTCGACGCCCATTTTCGAGTTTCGAAAAACAAACTGTAATACTCCGCAGCTTCCACTAGATGTCGGCCTATGCACAGCATGTGAATCTAAGCAGATACAAGCATCAGAAATACGATTACGGTGAGTAATGTATCCCATATATATATATACATATATATATATCTAATTTTTTTTTTTTTCTCTCTCTCTCTCTCTCTCTCTCGAGGAGGTAGGTTCTGGCAATATGGTCCTCACAAATGATTTTGAAGGCAACTAGGAAACCATCTACTCTATAAAAGAAAGCACATGAGGTACTGTTACGAGAGCCTGGAGACAGACCTCAAACCCGCCATCTGTCGGTTTAAGGCTGGAATCTTGTGTGACGCATCTGTCAGCCCTAGAGACTGATGGCAATTCTCAGCTGACTCTGGGTATAAAGAGTCCTCATCAGCGTGTACCTCGCCCTGTGTGGGACCTTGCATAGTTATGTTCTCTGATGCCTAAACCCTGCGAACCATCTACTTCAGCACGCTTCAGCACGCCTACAATTGATTTAACCGCTTTAGTGCCAGGCTATTATGCAAGTCTATGAAAAAAGGACAAGCATATTCGTCCTTGGCACTTGATAATACCAGTTTGGTTTCCCATTCCATCAGCATTCATGGCGAGCTAATTTGTAAGATCGCACTGTCATTCTTTCTGCAGTCAAGTAAAAGGCTCACACCGAGCTTGGCTCGTCAGTCCGCAGGAATATTCGTGGTCAACTGGATAGAGAAAAGGGGATGGTATGCAGTAGCAATTGAATGTGACTACTACTGTATTCCTAATGCATAGTCGCAATTCCTCCATCCGGCCCCAGCTCTGCTTCTGCAAACGGGAATCCAGTTTGAGTTTTAAAAGGACTTGAGGTTGTGGTCTGGTGCATGCACGAGGAAACGACCATGTGGAAGTCGTGGTTGCACATGAGTCGCACCACACAGCCTTTTTTTGATTTTGCTGCTGTGCATTAATGCTCGGGTACTGACCCCTTCTCCTGGTTGATATCCCAGAAATGTGGACAAAAGGACACTATGGACTCGGAGCCCAATAGTCCCTATTGTGAGTAGCAGTACTAGGTAGTCATGTTATAGAATTTGCATCAGGTCTGGTTTTAATTAATTTAGTAGGGCGTTGATGTTAGTTCAGTTGGTGAAAAAGGTTATGAACTGAGCAGCTAGTTCTGTCTTGATAAGTTTTTTTATTTTTGTTAATGGTGAGGTGAACTGGGTTGTCTCTCCGGAGCCCTGTTTCTTTGAAGTATGAACAAACTGAGCTTCTAGCAGATTAAATCCGAGATTTATGTATGTTTGTCTTCCATGTGTCCTGGAAATGTACGCCTACAAACCAACTATCCATCCATCAAGTCAAGAATAGTTTGTATCATATTGGCAGTCTAGCTGCTAATTCGGCGGCAAATTTGTTACATGTCCAGGTCATTGCCAACAAAATGTGACTGACTGCTTTGCATTAGAGAAGAAGGGTTTTATCACACCTAGATCATGTGAAAATACAACTTGATGTTGCTTTTGTAAACTGCTGTGGCGCGAGCCATTCAGTGTGATATCAGAATGAAAAATGACAACACTTTGTCATCTGTTCAAATTGATATTGCACTCTTTGCAGTGACAGCTGAAAAGGCCCACAGGTGCCAAATAAAGAGGTGACCATGTTGTCATATTTCATTTAGGCATCCCTGTTCCAAGCCGTAATTGCCTAATTAGGTTGTTAATTAGCAGATTAGCATTTTACTGTATTGATAGAATGCTCTTTGCAGGCGTGCTGCTAGCTGCAAATTTCTCTGCCCCAATTCGTAATCTGTGCATCTCTTCTACATATTTATTTTCCTAAGGTACTGGTGAGGGATCTCTCCATTTAGCAGAGGAACACTTGCGCTAGCCATGAAGATGATAAAATCTAACAGCCAAGTGGCATCCGTGGCATGAAACATAATATATTTTATTTTTTTGAATGAATAGAAATATATCCTCGATTTTCTTGAAAAATGTCTAAATTAAATGGTGATCAAATCATGTTTGAAGGTAGTTTGTCCCCTTTGATTATTATTGTGCTAGTGAAAATTGAAAGATCAAAGTACCAGTTAATGAAAGGTTTCTTTTGTGTATGCTTAAACATTCATTTAATTTCGATTCATACCTCTGGAAAACGCTATTTCTAGCTAAATGCATGTGGTCATTGGAATGCTGCATAGAATCATGTGCAGTGATGGGCCTTGATCAGCAGGTGATTCGAGAGAAGCAACAAGTTGAGCATCCTCCAAGCAGCAGGGCACCCACTTAGGTATTGGCTGAATGTGGTTCAGAGCACCGTCTTTATGGATCGGTTAGACAAGAAAAGGTGGATTCATGAAATAGAACGGAGGGACACCAAGCAGAAATCTGAAGAACTTTGGTAACAATGAAAGCAGACTTGTTGCGCTTAAGGTGTTTTCCAACATTAATGTTATGCTATAAGCGGTAATCTTGGTCTAGGAGTTGAGAAACTGCCATCATCCGAGTAACAATCTCTCTCTCCAACATCAGAATTCTCCAGTACATCAACCCAAAAATGCTTATGTTCTTAAATGGTTCCTTAACCAGGCCGTCTCTGGCAATGACCCATACTTATCTTGACAATGATATCTCTCTTGCTAGGTTGTCCCTTAATATCTACATGGGTCTGATGACTGTGTCTAAGTGTGCCTGATGCTTGATTTTCATAGTTGCTGTGCAACCTGTATATGTGTAATCCCACCTTAATCAGGAGGTGGATGGTACCCCGAGGGTCCTATCAGCAGAAACCTGTGTAAAGCCTGTGTTCCTTGATAGCTGGTTAAGCAAACAGCAACTATTGCTTTAAGGGCTTGACACATGCGGAGTAATTTTCAGGATGGAAGCATTGCTTTTTTATTTTTTTAAAAGACTTGCGTTTCTTTTGTTTTCCATGTATAACCTTGATATAGTTTTTTCTAGTGATGATTTTAAGCAGTATGATTTCCCGATTTGTGCATTATCCATTATACTCGTAATCCATCTCAGACAGTCTCTTATATTACCCCTAGAATATGTACCCTTCAACATGTTGTTTGAGCGCATTACCAAGTTGTATTACCCATTACATTTTTTTTTGTTGGAAATCACCTCAAAATGTTGAAGATTACCATACCTAGGTTTTGGCAGGCTATGTAAAATCCAGCTGGTACGTGTAAAATTGTAAACCTCATTGATTGGTGATTTGTTGGCCCTACCGTACATCTTGGTAACCTCCAAGCCTATGGGAGTATTGATTTGTGGTGGAAGGGAAGTATAGATGTGTGCTGTTTGTACCAGAAATAAGATTTTAGAAGTTTACCCATAGTCGACTGTGCAATTAATTTACATGTATTAATTGACACCTCATGATGGGAACGGTTGTTAAGAACTTGGTGCATATGGGCGCACTACACTTTGATAAGTGTAAGCATCTAAAAGCATTGAGCGTTCTGTTCCCAGGACACACATTTGCACTCGCCAATTTTGAAGTCTTCACTGAGCAACTACGGCTTGGTGTGTGCATTTGAAGGTCTGGCATTCACAGCGGAGAAAGGGCGATGTTTGTCTTTTTAGTAGCTACAACCTAACATTCTGTCCCTGTTGCTCGGCTTTGCCGAACCAACACTGTATTCACTTTTAATGTCCTAACCCCACATTAAATCCCATTGTTAATCTTTTGCAATGTGCCGCAGAGATCCACAGTTTACGTTAAAGCAGCATTTTTCTCACGAGGAGTTTCTGAAATCCAAACGTGCTGCCACACAATGGCCCTGCAAAAGAATCAAATCCTACTTCTAGGTGACACCCCCTGTATGTTCCACTCACTTTATTGCACTATATAAACCACCCTACATACACACGTAAACGGAGTCCTCAAGAGCACTCCAGGCTATGTTAAAGGAGGTGCATATATTCCCGTGTGATTTGATAATGAGGACCTAAATACACATTTTTTTTTGTCCTCCCCTTTTGTTCCTTTTTAGTTTCTGAAGAGAGATTTCTTAGGACTTCAATTGTTCAGGCACTTGCATCAGAGCAGATCGCACATTATGTGGTTGTGGGTGAAAGCCAGTGTTCCACTGCTCGCAGCTATTTTCTATGCTCTGTCCGTCCAAAGTATGTGTTGTGCCCTTTTAGCTCCGGTGTAAAGGCAGCTTCTCTCCTCGATATTTGGGATTTTTCAGTGCTGCATACTGGGATTGTTAAACTGGGGATTTGCTGGATTTGTGCAATATGGGACTGTACTGGGATTATTTGTCTTGGAATGTACTGGGTTTGTAGTGGTGAGTTTGCTAACAATGAAACGGCAGCGAGAGGACCGTAGCCAGGTTGGTTGTGCGGTCTGGTTATGGGTGAACTGGGAGGGGGGGAGGGGTTGGGGAGCATGCAGTGCTCATGTGAAGCGTTGTCCGTTTAGTCAGCCACCCTTTATCTCCCATCGAATAATCGCACTCCACTTTCATGCTTGTTCTCATTGTTGACGCACTGAATGCTCCCACTGTAAAGTAATGTTGAAATGCACAGCTGTATTGCTGCCGTAGCACCTAATGCACTGTCTCTGCACTGCTACCCGTGGCTCTAGCCACTGTTCTTCACTTTGGATCTTCACCTGAAAGTATTGGACTCTGCAATCCTTTAAAATCAGACTAAGACTACTAAATTAGATTTATAGCATGCAATCATGTACAACACGTGTCAGTCTGGATTTTGGTTAAAGCGGTAACATTTGCAGCACTCTTCATAAGAGAAATTGGGTAATGAACTACAGTTTACAGTTGGTTTTATAGGGTGAAAAATGAACAAACACTTCACAGGAGTCATTTCATTATTCCTTTGCACACTGGTGTATAAACACCTTTTCAGGTTCGCTCTTCCAATACATGTCCATGCTGGCTGCTCCAATATATGCCAGCATTCCTACATAGGACAATGCTGTACTGGATGCATAATGTTTGCTTTGCCAATAATGCTAGTATGATATTTTAAGGAAACCTGTCCATGCTGGCTCTGACAATATATGGCAGTCAAAAATGCCATGCCACTGTCGGAAACCATGTCTTTGTTGGCTCTACATCCACACCCCATATTTAGAACACTCATCAAGTTTCCTTTGCCCTCAATGCCTGTACAAAATGCCATACAACAGTAAAAAACCATGTCCTTGCTGGCCGCACAAATGCCACGCTCCGCATACCTTAGAACACTCATTATGTTGACTTTGCCCTTAATGGTAATATAAAATGCCATGCTACAGCAAGAAAACATATCTTTGCTCGCTTCACAGAAACCCTCTACCCCCATTTAAGACTAGACATCATGTTGGCTTTGGCCTTAACACCAGTGTAAAATAAATGCCATGTCACAGTAATGACAACATGTTTTGCTAGCTTAAAGCACTGTTTCCCCAGACACATTCACTCACTCATACTGCTTGTATTGCTATGCACACACAGAACATTCACACCACATTCTCATCCCTGTGCACACTCGCTCCCAAATACACCAGTCCCACTGCACTGGTAGGTGCACTTAAAATGATACCCCGCGGGCGCACTCCTACATCAACATCCTTGTGCTCCTCTCTCTCTCTCTCTCTCTCTCTCTCTCTCTCTCTCTCTCTCTCTCTCTCTCTCTCTCTCTTTCTCTCTTTTTCTCTCTCTTCCTCTCTCTTCCTCTCTCTTCCTCTCTCTTCCTCTCTCTTCCTCTCTCTTCCTCTCTCTTCCTCCCTCTTCCCTCCCTCTCCCCTCCCTCTCCCCTCCCTCTCCCCTCTCGCTCCTCTTCCCTCCCACCCCCTCGCACACACACGCCCCAAACTTTTTTTCCCTTCCCAGCTCCTGTCTTAGGTGACCGGTTTCCTTGCATACAGGAGCCAGGAAGAACTTCCCGACGTGTGCAGTCGAGCCAGAGTATATCCACCAGGCTACCCAAAGAGGCCTAAATGTGCAGGACCGCCCTGTACGCACATTTATCTCTACAGTTCCCCAGCCTGCATCTCCAATGGAGCCTGCAAGGCTGGGGAGGCAAAATGCCCAGACCTTACATGGCCCATCGGGCATGTGCACTTCGGAAATGCAATGTAAACGAAAAATATGTTTCCCTGTTTTCGTAATGTGTGGCAGGTCAGCCCCACTTCGTCACCAATTATGAATGAGGCGCCTCTACCCAGTCGTCCCAAGCAGCTCTTCACTTTTGCAGGTTCTAAGTGGCCTGAGGGTTAAACAGACCTCCTAGCTATCCCCTCATAACTTATCTGTTAACAGGCCTCTAAACATCCCTGGAATTGTTTACACTCATTTATGTCCTACATCGGGACAAAAATGTTATATTGGGAATTCATTGGCCCTCTTAAAACGTAAAACGTAAAAAAAAGTTGTCAGATCAGAGGTCAGGGTCATAACCCTTCTGTGCCCCTTAGTATCAAAGCACACCAACGTGCAGGGAGCACTTGGCTAGAACATTTGCCAATCTGTGCCAGCCAATTATCTCTGTTTAGGAATGCTGTTGGATGGTCCTCTTGATATAAATGTATTTTGTTGCTGTTAATGAATTTAAAAGTCTCTGCTCAGTTTGTGGATCCAATCTGTTTAATTGTTGCCTACTATGTTATGAAGTTATAGCCTGCATCCCAATTTAATGAAAGTACCACTGTTACGCAGATCGAAGGGTCTGTCATCTCCGCGGTGGAGTTTATATTGTCGAATTCAATTCACCTCATGCTGTGTTGGAATAAATTGGCATATGTTTCAGGGGAATCCCTTTTTTGTGTCCTTACTAGCCCCACATGTAATTGGTTGTTGAAGCATGTTTCACAAGATTGATTTAAATCTGTAAAGAAAAACAATTTGTAAATTCACGCATCCTATCTGGAGACAACACTGATTAATGTTGTGCTACTTTCCTCATCGCCAGGAAGTTAATGCCACTACTAACCTCTCATGTGGAAGCTAGGTTTGTAATTCTATACCCACCTCTCATGTGGAAGCTAGGTTTGTAATTCTATCGGAACAAATTTGGGGTGTATTATGACCTGATAGCAACGTACTGCGATTCACAATTTCTGATAACACGTATATCTTTTGCAACCACTGTATTACTCCAAAAAACGATTTCTGAAAACCTACATCACTACATGCTAATTTTATCTCTACCAACTCCCAAAACATTACTATTCAGTCCTGCCAATTTCCATTATAAAAATCCAACAAGTGTAAGATGCCTAGGCATCCAAAGAAAAGTGTGATCCACGGATATGAATCCATTACTACAGTCCCAGTAACGTCGGACAGGTCGTTTTTTGTTTCGAATCTAATGCATGGTGATGTTCAAATTATTCAAGACACATAAAATGCAAAATGGGCCTCAGATGTGGCAAAGGCATTACAAGCAAACATGTTGATAATTATAGATACAAGAGATCTTTGCATCTGAAAGAAGTGCATAACAAGTTAGTTTGATATTTGAAAGGTACTTGTGATTGACATCAAACTAAGGTAATGTCATTAGTATAGGTAGATATTGTGATATGGTGCTATAATTTAAATATGTATGTATAAGTTTACACACATTTCTAGAAAATATGCATCTTGATTAACATGCAGCACGATCTGGGCAAGGGGACGACGAGCATCTATGTGATGAAGACATCAGCTTACAGAGAATGGGCTTCATTATGACCCTGGCGGTATGGGGTAAACGGCGCTGTAAAAGGTCCTGGCGCCGTTTACCCCGTACCGCCTCATTACGAGGTCCCCTCGCGGGACCCAGGAAGCAATGCCTGGTCAAACCAGGCGTGCTTACCGGGTCCCGCGAGGGGAAGAGGGAGCAAACAACGGGCCAACTCGTAATGGCCCGTTGTTTGCTCCCTCTCCCATTCCCATTCAGCCCTATGGGGGCTGGAATGGGGAAGGACCAGGTCCGTGTCCTTGGAGGGAGGAATTACCAGGCCTTCCGAACTCAGAATGGCCCGGTAATTCCTCATTCTGAGGACCCGGACGCGATTAGCGGCATGGCTGCCGCCGAACTCGTAATGAGGGCCAATGTCTACAAAAACAGCGGTAGTTATTTCTATGCTTGATATTTGGAATAAGACGGTCAGAGGAACAAATGACCTCCAGCCCTCCTCAAACTTAGGGTGAAACAATAAGAAACAATAGAACAAAACAGTCTTTGGTGGGAGAGTTGTTGGCAAGATTTAAATGTAAGTAGCAGATGTAATAAATACGATAAATACTTTTTGTAATACCCAAACAAGTCTACACAGAAAAAGCTGAGAAATAAACAAACGCCATATGGTAGTCACTATACACAAAATAAGGTGAGCCTCTATGTATTTAACAGATTACAAAATACATTTCAAAACAATACTAATAATAGCCAGTCTTTAATGACCAACAATTGGTCAGTTTGTAAAACAGTCTTTATATATTATTTCTTTAGATGTAGACTGAACCGATACATACTGTATGTGGTCTGCGTAGATGCCAGTTATGCTGTACAGATAACAAAAGTGCAGTAATAGCACTTAGAGGACGTCCCAATAAGTGGATTGAGCAATGTAAGGAATAGTACCAAGCTACCCTCCAATCAGGATGTCCATATTTCTTAGTAGGAAATATTTGTAATTTTGATTGTAGATCCCAAATTCCAGCCTTTGCTTGCCAGCCTCTGGAAGAAGTTCTACAACTGCCATCTGGGAACGAAACATGTTATGCAAAGTAGCATTACATTTACTGGACTTCATATAATCTCAACATTTCATGAACAAAAAGTCTTGGGGAAACAAGACTAAACTATTACTAAAGTGTGATTCTAACATGAATCTATGGATTGAGCTACCATATATGGTATGATTTGAGTTGGCATAGATAGCATTTTTTAACATGGTGATGTATGTCTTCACAAAAGTTTTTTGGCAGTTATACAGTGGTTGTAAAAAAGATCTATAGTTTCAGAAATCTGGGAATATCAGCAAGTTAACAGGTCATAATAACAAGCGATAAAAGTGTTGTTTTCAAGCTATGTTTGTAAGCCACACAAAAAAGGATTTTGATTACTTTGCACCATTAACGTCTGATTCACTATCGGTTCTGATTTTCTTTTGCTTGCCCCATCCCCCGATTTCTCTTCCGCCCTCACCCCACTTCTTACTCTTGCCCTACTATTCCACCCTCCTTACTCTCCCTCAGCATTTTGAGACTCCTGAAGGGAGGGTTACACGATGCACAAGAAACCTAAATATAAACAACCTGCAAACTGGGAATATACTGGAATTTAACTGGATTTGTTTAATGATGGGAATGGCTTGCATTCGACTACATCACATAAATGTTGAATGTTTTAACATTGGTATATTTGCTACAGAAGCTTTATTTCATTGACTCCTGAACGTGATCTGTGTTTGCGTGACCATTTAATCCTGACTGCATGAATGACATTGTATAGTTATTAGATTGATGATCTTTCTCCTCCGGTTGCTTAATGTAATTTGTTATCCGTATAGCTTCTTTTCCCATTGGTATGGCCTCAAAGCGCTGTAGGTGAACGCCCTCAGGGGAACATAGTCCAAGGTATGGGAAGTTAGTCAGAGGAGTTTTGAATGTGTGTGTGTGCTTTTCAGACAATACAAAGGTGGGTATGGGTGGCCAAGTTCGTGCTAGCTACCCATATAGAGCTGGCATGTGGTTGGTGTTGTGAGGTAGTCTGGGGAGTATTTGAGTGCAGGAGACTCATTATGTGTCCAGATAGACCACATTTTTGATGTGGGCGATAGCTGAGTTCCTATGGCAGAGGTGTTGTGCAATGTGTCTTAAAAAGAAGTGTATGCTAACAGATGTGTGCAGGTGGATGTCCTTTTCTATCGGCTATCTTCCATAAGCCTGGATTGTGATACGTACCCATGTGTTCTGGTTGATTTCTTAGTTTCATAGATGTGGATTCTGCCCTGTGGTCTGTTGGAGTTTATTCTCTGACGCTCAGTACATTTTCTAGCAGGTTCATTGCTGCGCCGGCCTACCTGAGAGTTGGGTAACCCAAACTGTAGCATGGGTGCATCGGGATGCGGGGGTGGCGACTTGGAAGGGACAGGTCTTGAGGGCCCTTTGGAAAGCAAGGTGATCCTCTATGCATCAGGCGCTAAGAGAGATTGTTTTCCAGATTGAGGAGGCTTGAACGGAAAAGGAGGTTCTTGTTCATCTGAAGGGAGGGATCACAAGGAGGTGTGCAGTGCCTGATTGCAGGTTTCTGTTGGGTTGGTAATGGATCAGTTTCTGTTGAAGATACTCTGGGCCTGTCATCTGGAGGGCAAGGTGGGTGATGCACATGGCTTTGAAAGTGGCCCGATGCCCAAAAGGGAGCCAGTGGAGGACACAGAGGGCCGGATGTATGTGCTCTCTGGGGCCAAGGTCCAGGAGGAGCCTTGCTGCAGCACTTTGGAGCTTTCTTAGTTGATATGTGGGGTGCCCAGGTAAAGGGAATTGGCGTAGCCTAGGTGTGAGGGGACTTTGGCCATGATTGCAGTGACTCGGAGAGGTAAGGGAAGATCCGTCTGAGAATACAGAGGTGTAGATAGCAAGATTTAGACAGTTAATTTGGTGTGAGAGTGTGAGATCAGTGTCCATGGTGCATCCAAGGTGCTTTACTGCGTTGGTTGCAGCGGGTGGGGCCTAGTTAGGATGGCCAAGGGGTATGTTGGGGGGGAGGGGCGTGGAAGAGAACAGTCTTCCTGCGAATCATGATTTGGGTGTTTCCAGGGTTGAGAAGGAGGTGGTTAGCCATCATCCAGTGGTTGATGTCTGAGGCAAGATGCACGGTCAGGATGAGTGATCGAAGAGTTCTTAAGAATCTTGAATTTGATCTGGGTGTTGTCTGCGTCGTCGTAGCAGGTTCGGTTATGTAAGTGAATAAGGGCCGGAAGGGGGCTCATGTAGAGGTTGAGGAGTTGGAGAAATAGGGAGGTGCCCTGTGGGACCCTGTTGGTGACAGGGCGGGGGGCTGAGGTGAAGGGAGGGAGGAAGGTTATTTGTGATCTGTAAGCGAGGAATGAGGAAATCCACCTTTAGTGCTGCATCCCTTATGCCGACCGAGTGAAGTCTGTCAGTGAGGATGCTGTGGTTTATGGTGTCAAAGGCTGCCGAGAACGAGTAGGAAAAGTGCGTTGCAGCCTTCTGAGTCTGTGGTGCTTTTTGAGGTCATCCCAGACCAGGGACAATTCAGCTCGATGGAGGGGGGTCTGAAGCCAGACTGGGCAGGCTCGAGGAGAAGGTTGGATTTGGTGAAGAGGCAAAGCTGGGAGTAGGCAGTTCGGTCAATAAGTTTGGCTAAGAAGCGGTGGTTAGAAATGGGTCTGTAGTTGACTGGAAGGAGGGGATCAAGGGAGGGTTTTTTGAAGTGGGGTTTGATGTGCAATATCTTGAAGTCTTTTGGGAATATGCCTAATTTGAGGGATGAGTTAATGATCGATCTTGCGATGCTGCCTGCACAGGTAGAAGAAAATATATTTCTGAGGAGGGCGGGAGGGCATGGATCTCCCAGGCATCCGGTCGGGCGGCTGCTAGCAAGTAGCTTCAAGAATTTGGGTCGAGCGATGGGAGAGAAAGAGGAGAAAATAGGGGGGAGGTGGGAGGGTTCCAGAGGTTGGAAGGTGGTGCAGTTGATTGAGGTGGGAGCCCTGCTAGTTTTACACTGATGGAGCGGTTTCTTTCTACAGAAATGTTGTAGAAATGGTCCAAGAAGGCATCAAAGTGCTTGGTACTTGGGGTGTGGACATACTGGGCAGTTAATTCAAGCTTAAGTGTAGATGTGGGTTGATTTTGATTGATTTCTGTTATTGGTGTAATGACCCTTCATTGCAGGGTGTCAACCCTGTGTGGTTAAGCGTTCTTTTATTACAAACTAATAAAAGTACGTTGGAGGAGAACATTATATGAAAATTCCATCCAGTTTGAGACACGAATACCACCCTTCCATATACGCATAAGTCAGTTTAGCACTTGTGCTGATCATGCCATTAACGTAGTCGCAGCTTGCCATAAACCAGGATGCTTTTCAAGGTGGGCAGAATGGTGTCTGGGACACTGGTGCCTAGTGGGTGGGCGATGGTTCTGAAGTTGACTTCAAAAAGGTAGGACTTAATTTCCAGAAGACAACAAATTTGTACAAAGCAGTATTCAGGGATCCAAATTTGAATTTGATGATTAGGAACAAAAATCAAGTCCTTGGTATCTGGTGCCACCTGGTTAGCATGAGATATTTCTGGGGAAGAAGGAGCAAGTGTATACTCCAATAACATATGTGAACTATAACGTTTTGCCCATTATTAATGACCCATTAAGCTCCAAATGTCTTATATCTCGATGTGTCCTAATGTACATTTGTATACTTTCCCAAACAGAGTTCATGTCACACAGGTAGGTCTGTATGGCTGTCTTGGTAGGTATTGTTGTCAAGACAACCTGGCTTTCCCACTCTATAACCAGAACCAACATGGCTCCCAGCACTTTCACACCCTGATTTTACTTCACGTTGAGGTCATTCTTGAAGGAGTTGATGCAGTCCATTTAGAATCCTAATGATTTGGCTTGTAGTTGGAACATAGAGCAGTGGAATCCTCAAGTTTCGTGGCATCTGCCAGGTCTGCATCAGTTTGTTTCACATTACTGCAGAGGAGGATTAATTCTGGTTTTGTTGCAATGAGTCATGTGAACTCTAGACCAAGGGTAAAAATGTCATGTTGCAAGCTGCTAACCTGGCATACAAATTAACATTGCCCTCCCTGCCCCCCTTAGTTGTACACATGCACACAGCACACCATGCTTTACTCCAGAGTCAATTATCACTAGCCATTGGCAAGAGGTGAGCGTACATTTAAAGGCCTCCTCTAGAAAGACCATCTTTGAATAAAAGGGCAGAGCAGGGTGTCGGTGGATTTTAGTGGATGATGTGCTTTTCTGCTATGTTCTCAACATGTTGCTGGATCTTGATCCCATGATTGATGTGTAGTTCTCAGATCTATGTGAACACTGCAGGAACAAAAATGTGAATATGAAAATGTCAAAAAAGGTCTTCCTTTCACCGCAAGTATATGCAGGTGAGCCCCACCATTCTCCCCTTACATTATTTATTACCTCAACCCACCCCCCACAAATACTGGCATTGAAATGCAGAGCAAACGGTTTGGCATTTTCGTCTTCAGATTTTTTTGTAGGCGCAGTGATTGCATGATCTGGAGTTCTCTAAGTAGCTCCAGATTTGAAGTTGGATCCTTGTGATCTGCTGGTGCCCCTCTGGACATGCTGGTAGCAATTGCTCAGGTACAATGTGAATCAGTTCAGGACAGTATGATCAAAGCCCATGCTTGACTATTGAATGTTGTTCATGTGGTCAGTGGTATTGAATGCTGCCAAGAGGTGGAGCAGAGCTAAAGGGCAAGGGTCTTCCTTGTCAATCAGTGGCTTGGATGGTGGCTGTCTCGGTTCTGCGTCGTGCTGATAGTTTTGCTGATAGTTTTGCAGGCGTTCATGTCCTGCGATCCTGTGTGTTGTTATATGGTGATTGATTTTTCTAAAATATTTTTTGATGCCTTTGCAGATGCGCGCAGTGCGTCTAATAGTTCACGTGATCATTGCAGTTGAAGATGCCTCTGTTGAGTGAAGCATTCGCCAGCTTCAGGAGAGATATGAGAACTTTGACAGGGATGGATTTCATGTGAGGGGGATGGGATGGAGTCGGCTTCATAACCGGTTGCAATGTAGGTGATATGATGTGGCATTTATAACGTGCCTATACACAAGTGTTTCAAGGCGCGATGAGGCAAGGGAGGGGGGAACAAAGGGAAGACAGACAGCGATCTTACTAGGCCAGCTGTCCTTCAGATCGCGCAAGTGCACGGGAACGGGGAAAGTGCGTGGTGGAAGGGGGAGGGGAAAGTGCAGTACATGGGATAGTAGAATAAATAAGATGAATAAAAACGGCCAGCTGGTGGCAAGTGCAAGGTAAGTGCAGCCATAAGTGCTGGTAGGGGGACAGTAGAGATACAGAAAACAGTCCACAGGTGCAGGGGTTGCCAGGGAGGCAGTGCAGGTGTGCAGCTGGTGTGGCCTGGGCCCGAGATCAGAAAGGGTGGCCAGGTAGCCAGTGCAGTTTCAGCCAGGAATTCGGCAGAGGAGAGGAGGAGAGAAAGCAGAAGCAAAGAGGAAGGCTTTGAGGTGCTTCCGCAACCGGAGATGGTTCTCCTCAAGTTTCAGGGAGGCAGGAAGGCTGTTCCTTTTCAGCTGGGGCCTCCCTCTGGGAGATCTACCACCAACTCGTTGCTTGGAGAAGCGACTGACCCTGAGGGAGTTGGAGGCGGATGAGCGAAGAGCTCGAGAAGGAAGATATTTAGGAACCGAGAGTTGAAGGTATAGCGGACCCAGGCCCCAGAAGGCCTTGTGGACAATGCATAGGGTTTCGAACTTAATCCTCGCAGCCACTGGGAGCCAGTGCAGAGATTTCAGTCCTGGTGAGATACGATCCCTGGGCTTGAGGCCAAGGAAAAGTCTTGCAGTCCTGTTCTGGATAAGTTGCAGAGGGAGGAGAGTAGAAGCAGGCAGATTTAGATAGAGGCTTTTACAATAGTCCAGCCTAGTGAGAACCAAGGCTCTGGAGACAGTGAGCTTCTGGGGGAAGGAGAGGAAAAGAAGAATACCTCTGAGGAGGTGCAGTTGGTAGTGTGACTTCTTAGAGATGTCAGAGATGTGAGGAGAGAAGGAGAGTGTGGAGTCGAAGATGACCCTGAGCTTTTTAGCCTTGCAGGTGGGCGCAGGAAGAGGGCCAAGAGAGGCCGACCAGAGAGCTGCAGGGAAGGAGGGAGTGGGTGTGCCGATGAGTAGAATCTGTCTTACTGGTATTAAGGCAGAGGTAATTGGCGGCACACCACTCCTGGATAGCAGACAGTCCGAGATGAGGGAAGGAGAGGAGGAGGCAGAGGGTAGCCTGAAATTGAGCTGGGTATCATCCTCCTAGCACTGAAAATTGGGGCAGAGAGCGACGATGCGGTGGGCAAGGAGTGCCAGGTATTGGTTGAACAGCCAGGGAAAGAGGTTAGATCCTTGGGGGACACCACAGGTAGAGAAAAAGATATCGGAGAGGAAGGACCCAAGTTGGACCTGTGAGGGTCGGTCGGAGAGGAAAGAAGTCAGCCACGCCAGAGCCTGACCAGTAATACCCATGTTATCACGGAGATGGTTAAGCAGGATGGCATGGTTGACCGTGTCAAAGGCAGAAGAGAGATCAAGCATGATGAGGACGCAAGGGGTGTTAGAGTCAAGGTTGGAGAGCAGGTCTTCACGGATGTTCAGGAGAGCAGTTTCCGTGCTTTTGGCAACTCTGAAGCCAGACTGATGGTCATGAAGGCAACCAACAGATTCAGTGTGGAGATTAAGCTGGGAGATGGCCAGCTTCTCCAGCAGCTTACCCATGAAGGGAGTGATGGAGATTGGGCGATAGTTAGCCATACAGGAGGGGTCGGCAGAGAGTTTCTTAAGAGGGTGCACAAGGGAGTGCTTCAAGGGGGATGGGAAGACTCCAGTGGCGAAGGAGTGATTGCAGAAATCAGCCAGGGCAGGCGCCAGGGAGTCGATGTGGTCCTTGATAGTTTTGGAGGAACAGGGGTGAACCTGTTTCGACGAGACTTTCATAGATCGAACTTGTCTAGAAACCTCATCAGCGGAGAACAGGGGACAGGCAGAGAAGCAGGGAGGAGAGGTGGCTGCAGAGGAAGAGCAGGGAGTAGGGTGAGGGAGGGGATAGGAGGAGAGTGAGGACAGGATGTCCTGAGTTTTAGAAATGGCTAATATGGTATTTAATCACTGTCATGTATCCAAACTTGGTCCTTTGTGGTTGCATTGTGTGGTGCAGTGATGGTTCTCTGAGTCATGTTGTAGTAGAGTACGAATTTTGTAAATTCCGTCCTTTAAGTACTGGCTGATATCAAATCTATCTGTGGAGTTGAGTATGCTAGTGGATTGAAGAAATACTGAACAGTGGCACTGGAGAAGAAATGCAGACGATAAAAAGTACTCGAGAAAACATCAAGAAGAGTTCTCTTGCACCTCCAGGAGCAAAGTTTTACTATCCCCAAGATCGGAAGAGGTACGTGGGAATATGGGTATTCTGTTCAACAGCAGGGGATTGTTGATATATGACCTGGAGTGTGGATGAACACAAAGAATGCAGGTCACATGAGGCGGTTGACGAAGATATGGGTCCCGAAGAAAAGAAAATATGATGAGATGATAGAAGATGAAGCAGGAATTGCTGAAGAAAAGGAAAAGGTGGGTGTGGTGGAAAATTCGACCACAGGGGGAAATGTAGAGGAGCAGGTGGATGCCTCTGCCCTGATCTCGCCCCCTCACCACCACCCTATTGGAGTAGCAGAGAAAGATCTTCAAATGGGACCCCATGCATGAAACCATGTAACATTCCTATACCACGTTGAGTGTATGAAAGACAATATGCACTCAGGCAACCATTCAGAATATACTTGTTGGGATAACAAACCCTTGTTAAGTGTGGGCACTGGCCGGATCCGTGGGTCCAATATTAGCAATTCTGCTTTTTGTTACTGACTAGTAATAGTCCAGTCTTCAGGTTTGTAGGCATGGTGATTTCTTGGTGTACACAACTAACAAAGTCAATGTGGCAATTTTAAGCCAGACGTGGTGAAAACAAAAGGCCAGTTTGGTCAGAAGTGGTGAAAACAAAAAGCTGACGTGCAGAATTGCTAATATTGGACCCATGGATCCATCCAGCGCCCACACTTAACAGGGGTTTGTCATCCCAACAAGCATCAAATTATTTGGGAATCTCGGAGTTGGTCCCCAGACAAACCATGTTCCTGGCTGCAGGCTAAACTTTGCCCACTAATAGGAGTATGTGCAGGGGACCGGGAGTCCCGACCCTAATGACTCCAAACCTTTTGAAACTTCATTCAGAATATACCCTCACATCGAGGCAGAGGAAGGATGCTACCAGGAAGGATGTCCACTGCCAAGATGCCAGAATGCAGCTATGGGTAATATGGACGAACTCTAAGTAAAGCCTGATGACAGTAAAACTATGTCATAAAGAAGAGATATGAAAATACTTAAGACTGACCATGTAATTGAAGCACTAAGAGAAGCATGTACCTAAAGACGAAATAATTGTGAATATAAGATGAAGGTAGAAAGGGTATATAGGGTATATAGAAGCTTGCTAAAGAGGTATATACATAACGTTTAGGACCGCCATTGGAAGAAAATGGACAACGGCCCGTTTTAAGAATCAACCCAGTTAACTGAAAAGTCGAGCCTAGGATTGCAAATTGGAGAACTTCTGAAGCTGTTTTTGTGTGCAGAATAAGGGAGTACCTTGGCCTTGGATCGAGGAGGATATTTCGAATGATGGGTGCAAGGCCCAAAGGGAGTAGAATGAACAGACCATGTGTGTAAGACATATTTCTGATGAGATTAGGAGAGACTAGGACACTTGCAGGAGCCAAGTGTTGAACAACCATGAAGATAAAAGCCTATGCGAGGTGGAGTGAGCAAGTCTCTAAAGGCCAGAAAGGGTAATGATACCCTGCTTAATAAAATCAAATAGTCATAAATAAGAGGCTGGAATTGACAAAATTGTGGTCTCCTAACACATGACTCAGAAGTCGGAACAAGAGTTATTCATTGAAAACCCAGATGGAGATAGTGGTGTGCCCATACTCCCTTGAGTGTTCCAGAACAGTGAGCAGACTACGAGTTCAACAACAAACAGGAGACCTTGGCTATGGAGCAGGTTGATGACATACGATGGACTAATTGGGAAAACAAGGCATGAAATACATCTCAAGCACCTAGGTTTTTGTTTTCACTCACATGCTGCCAAACAAGCCGATCGGATGGGGTTGGCAACCAATCATAAAACCTGCCATGCACTTTTACATACAATGTTGCATTTACCAATCCGCTGCCATAGTCTCTACTATAATCAGTATATTACGTATGTAGAAGTAGCTCAGGGCGTTTCCTACAGACAAGGGGCTGCCAATGACATTTTCTATTACCCACAGATGCCTGAGCAACACTGCCCGGCAATACCTTGCTAAGAAAATTGTAAGATCGAATGTTGCATTTACCAATCCGCTGCCATAGTCTCTACTATAATCAGTATATTACATATGTAGAAGTAGCTCAGGGCGTTTCCTACAGACAAGGGGCTGCCAATGACATTTTCTATTACCCACAGATGCCTGAGCAACACTGCCCGGCAATACCTTGCTAAGAAAATTGTAAGATCGAAGTCCAGAAGGCCGGTTAGGTCTTTCCATGCACATCGGCTGGCCCAGCCCAAAGTGAAAGAGCCAAAGGAGGTGGGGTGAGCTTCCTGTTGGTGTCTGCAAACCAATAGAACACCCCACCTGTCACCCCCCTCACTCCCCCATCCCCAAACTAAGGGCAGAGGAATCCTACTGGGCTTTCTGTAAAGCCCTGAATACCTGGCTATTTGCCTAGCGGTCCCCCTTAAACCCGTCACAGAAAAATGAGTCACTACCACAGTAAACTGTATTGTTGCGGTGTCTATGTTGTGTGCGGGTTGACCCACATCTGTTGAAGCTTTTGTATCATGTAACTGGTTCGCAGCCGCGCCCCGATTCCTCAGACTTTAGGCGCTTTACAAATGTAAAAATATATTCAATCTGCATATTCCCCTAGTCCAATCCCTCCCGACAATAGATTTTGCAAGTGCCACGTTGGATGATGTCATACATGACGTATGTTAAAGTATATATGCTCTGTACAAACAAGATAAACTGTGAATATGCATGCATGCATCTATTCGGATAGTTTTTATTTCTCCCTACTTTCTTTCATTGTGATTAAAGCAGTAGTTTACCATCTTCCTTGGGTCTGTCCGGTTATTTGGTCTAAGATGTATTTACTGGTAATTCCTTCTAGTGCATAGAAGATGCTTCAAAGTGCTAGAGCACACACCGCTTCATACGTACATAAACATCTATAAATTAACCTTTAGTAACGACGATAATTACAAATACAACTCTGAATACCGTTTGTTTCCACATCCATTGCATTTTAAAGTTGGTAGGATTATGTCAATTTTTACTGGCAGTCGGATAGTTTAACGAGTTAAGCTCCAAATGTTGATATTTGTGTTCACAGGCTGGAACCTCAGCAGGGCCCACTCAGCCTTTATTCCATCCGGATCTATCTGATCACTGCACATTTTTTTATGCCGAAAACGAAAATGTCGAATTGTTTTGTTTTTTTGTTGCACAATTTCCCGCCCTAACACACCCTCCTAACATATGATTGCGGGGAAATGTGCATGTCGAAATTCGACCTTTTAGCTTTCGGCTATTTCTAGTTCGCAGTGATGCGCCCTATCCAGGTGGAATAATCGAGAACGAGTAAATCGGACAGCAATAACACTTCTCTTTTACACCAGTGCAAGCCAGCAAAAACAAGGACTCCCAAGTGCTACAGTATAGAAGGTGTTACTGTCATCGCTGATCCAATGCCTTATTATGCACAAAGGAAAGAGCAGGTGCAGACCCAAAAATATCCCTCTTGCACACAAACAAGATGAGGCGTCGGGATTTGACACCAATGGGTTTGTAATTTTGGAACCACTTATCTCATTGGCTCACATCAGTTTTCAAAATACTAATTCTGTAGCTAAGGGTTGAATGGACACTTGGAGATTTGCTGCTTAAAGTAAACCTCTCATCAGTACAGGAACACATTCATAGGCGAGGGCTTGGGTTGACGGGCCAAGGCTGGGGGCTGTCAGAGTTTTTATGTCCGTTTGGCAGCAGCCCTGCAAGGCTGGAAATACTCTGCGGCCTACGCTGCCATTTTCTGCTGGGGCGGGTGTTCAGCACATGACGATCTTCAAGTAAGGCCTTTTGGTCACCTCGCATGACCCTTCTCTGAAGCTCCCGTCTCATTTTTCCAACCGGTGCTGCCAAGTTGGAAATCGAATTGGCATCTTCAAATCAAGCTTTAGTGATTCAGTAAAAGTGATGGCCTCCTTTCTGAGCTAGATTACTTTGACCCTCTGAATACCCTTCGGATGTATAGTCTCAAGGTGGGGGTGTGCATTTTGTTAAACAACTTTACATAAGCAACAGTTAATCTGAAACAATTTATCGCAGCAAAACCCATGAACTTTGGCGGGTGTTTGAAGTGATGGCAGCCATTGCTGTTGCCACCTGTGATATCATCTATGGGGTTGTCGGCTGACGGCCGGGGGACTCAGAGTTAAGGTTGTCAGCAGTTCCAACACACTGACTTTCATGTTTTTTTTGTTTGTTGTGATACATGTTCACCTTTAGTGTGTCCTTACGTTTTTTCACTGAATTTCAAGGGTTCTGTTCGGCCATGTCTTACCATGCCCATAGTGTTAAGTAACCATGGCCCACTGGCCTCTCTACACTTATTAGGGAACAAGACTGCGGCCTGCTGGCCATGGCCAATGTACCCTTAAGCAGTAAAACAACCATGGCCTATGCCACTTTGAACAATTACAGTAAAAGACAATGGCCACTACCACTTTACACCAATTACAGTGTAAGTTTTAGTAGTAATTAACTAAGGTCTACTGGCCAACCTGCAACAATTCGTGGAAAAGACTGTGGGCCACTGGCCAGCATTCATTATATTGTTTCCGGCTTTTATTCCTGTCAGAATTTCCCCAGACAATTTCTAGTGGTAATATTCTGTCAAACCAATGCGCAGCGGATCATTCCCTTTGGAATACTTCCCCCTGAAACACCACCTCTTTTGATTATCGCTGCAAGACATTCCCTTAGGAATACTTCCCCCTGAAACACCACCTCTTATGATTATCGCTGCAAGACATTCCCTTAGGAATACTTCCCCCTGAAACACCACCTCTTATGATTATCGCTGCAAGACATTCCCTTAGGAATACTTCCCCCTGAAACACCACCTCTTATGATTATCGCTGCAAGACATTCCCTTAGGAATACTTCCCCCTGAAGCACCACCTCTTTTGATTATCGCTGCAAGACATTCCCTTAGGAATACTTCCCCCTGAAACACCACCTCTTTTGATTATCGCTGCAAGACATTCCCTTAGGAATACTTCCCCCTGAAACACCACCTCTTTTGATTATCGCTGCAAGACATTCCCTTAGGAATACTTCCCCCTGAAACACCACCTCTTTTGATTATCGCTGCAAGACATTCCCTTAGGAATACTTCCCCCTGAAACACCACCTCTTTTGATTATCGCTGCAAGACGAACATGCCATCAAATTGGATCTCTTTCCAACCCCTCCTCCAACTCTACATGTGCACCACACCTCCATTTTTAATCTTGCATATCCCCATTGAAGCTAAACTGCCCTTAGGCCCTCTCCTAATACTGTGGTTCCCTCGTTTCTTCCTGCGATAATGTAGCAGATTACCTGCTGTAATCCTGCATGTTATCTGCAGAAAGCCAAACGATCAGACTGAAATAGCTACTTTAGCCCTCCCGAAGATTGTAGAACTCGCCCATGGGTCCTTTTGACCCTCCCCACTTTTAACCAGACGCGAATCCTCACCTTCCCTCTTCTGAATACCACGTTGAGATCTTTCCTATGTTCCATACTGCATTATTGTAACGGGAACCACTCGCATTCCCTCAAGAATAAAGGGCGCTCTACATTTCTGAAAAGCCCCTGTGCTACAGTGCACAAAGGGAGTTACAACCACCTTGTAAATAAACTACAGGACCGTTTTACAGCAAACAGACAAAAAGCACATCTACATCGCTTTGTGCACAACTTGTTTCCGATTTGGGAGATCTGACAAGCGATTTTTCGCTCTGACGGTAATGGTAGTCGCAAAAACACTTTTTTCAGCGTTCATTAACTTTTGAACCATTTGAGGAATTTGCTCCAAATGTTCAAATCAAGACGAGAGTCCTGGGCCAGACTCTTTCTTTCCCAAATTTCAGACAAATATGACAAACGAATGAAAGGATAGTAGCAATGGAATTTTTTGAAAAAGTCCATGGTTCACAGGATTCACCTTTACTATACAGTGGCGACTGCCGCCCTATAAAATGTGTGCTAATTTCTACTGTTCAGTAAGTCCTTTGCCTTCTCAGGAAATCGTTTAAAAAAAAAAAAAAAAAATTCTCCCAGGACTCAATGCCTAAGTCCTTCTGGCCCCCACTTGCCTGTCGATACTTAAGGGGTTAATTTGGCCCACCTTGTTACTTTAATGCATATGCTCCACAATAATGTACCTTTTTTGTATTTATTTGAAGAACGGGAATGTCCATTTCGATCAGAAACATTATAGCACATTTAAATATGGCAGAATCATTCCCACGAAGGGTGCCTGAACAATGGCATAAAGATGAAAACAAGTAGTGAGCCTGTTTATGAGGGTGTAAAAGATTAGGACATATACCAGGGACAAAACTAAGCAAAGGGAAACAAAATATATAAGAAAATGGCTGCTAGCTGTGTATCCCCACCGCAAGTCCCCATCCTTAATGGAAGAAAGAATTGCTTTTACGGCAGGGGTAATTGTCAGCTATAAAATGCCGAGCTCGCAATAGGGCTCTGTGCCCAGATAACGTCCCAGCATACTTGTTTATCTCCGAACTGGACCTCTGGGCCCCCATTTTGACCATGGGGTTTAATGCCATTTGCGCAGGGGGATATGCACCCAGCTTCACGATCCAGCCAATCTACAAAAAGGGGCTGAGGACGGGACCAGCATTGTATAGACCAATGTCGCTTTTAGATTGTGTTTATAATCATGGGGAGGGCTCTTTTGGAGAGATTGGAGTCCTTGGTGGAATGTAGCAATACTCTTTCTCCCATCTGAGTCTTTGACCCTTTATCTCGTGGTGGCCCATTCACTGTACATTAAGGTGGAGCCCATTTTTCTTGCTTTCATGGATCAGCTCCGCTTTTGACTATGTCAATCGCGATAAGCTCTGGTGTGTGCTCAGATCCATGAACTGTCCTGGTAGATTTGTTGGAGAGATTACATCGTTCAACGGTAGCCTGTGTGAGGAGTGGGGTACATGGATTGTGTACTTTTCCAGGTGGAGCGAGGGGTGTGCTAGGGATGTGTGCTATCCCCCCTGCTCTTTATGATCACTTGCTTAAATCCAGTCTGGATATCCCCAGGTTGGTTAGCAGGCGCCTGCTACTGCTGGCCTATGCAGACGACACAGCCCTGCTGGCCCGTACTCCCCAAGCCTTGCAGCCTCTTATTAATTTTTGATTTATTTGCATTTGTAAAGCATCCCAGGGCATCAGAGCACCATTTCAACTGGTTACATTCATTTTATGGAAATAGACTGCTGTGTCCACTGTTCAATACATCTTAGAACAGTTGGGAGAACAGGAGGACAAACACACACATGGCCAGACGAGGCTGAGCAAATATACAAGATAAACCGACATGTTGTATACAATTATGATGGTTAATGTGCAGTCAGTACAAAAAGGTTCTGCTCTATTGTCAGAGCTTGGGAGCCATCTAAACGGACAGCCAAGTCTTTACGGCCTTACGGAAGTGCTGTTATGAGGTTTCCACTCTTAGGTCATGGGGGACGGCGTTCCACTGGTTGGCAGCTATTGCGGGGCAGCTTGACCCTCCTCCCCTTACTCGGTTCACCTTGGGTGGTGCGATGTGGTTTGCATAGGAGGATGTTACTGGTCTGGTGGATTTAGATCTTACAATGTCCTGGGACAGATATTTGGGAGCTGTGTTGGATAGGCATTTGTGCATGATGGAGGGGGTTTTGAAGATGATCCTTTCCCGAATGGGGAGCCAATCGGCCGTTTTTCTGGCGACGGAGAGATGCTCTCTTTTGGAAATATTTAGGGCAGCTCGCAGGGCGTTATTTTGAATTACCTAAAGTTTGGTAAAGTAATGTTTGGAAGTTACTGCGAATAGGACATTGCAGTCGTCCAGTCTCGCTCCAATAATCGCTCAGGCAATGGTTAGGCAGCTGATCGGTGAGAGGAAGTGTCTAGCCGCATTGATATCTTTCGTTGTGTATGCAGAAGAAAAGGCGATTGCGTTAACTTGTTTGGTGAGTGAGAGTGTGGCATCTCATTAAAAACTCTAAGTGTCCACCTAGGAGGAGAGGGGAATAGTGATTCCATCTATGGTAACTGAGGAGAATTCAGCACTGAGTTTCATGAGCATGGCCAGTGATCCGACTAGTATCAACTCAGTTTTGTCGTCATTCAGGCATAGATAGTTCGAGGCCATCCAGTTCTGGATGGTGGTATAGATTGTGTTATAGAAATGGAGTCTTTTGGAGGTAGCCTGTCAGTGGGAGGAGGATTTGGGTGTGATCGGGGTAATTGGTGTAGGATATGCCCTGAGTCAAGGAGGTCGAAGAGGGCCTTGGTGAAGATGTTGTTGAGTGAGGTGTGTTTTAATTGCATTAATTTGAGTGCAATGGTGGTGGCCTGGTCTAACAGCGATGAGAATAAATTGTGTATTTTCTGTGATGCGCCAAGGAGGACCTGGCCCATTTTGTATTGTTTTGCCCAGCCTTTTTGCCTATTAGGGATCATGTGCTAAAACCACTCTAGTGGGGCTAGGCATTCCTTTAGTATGAACCTGCCCTGTGCTATTTGGCATAGGAGAATTCAGTAGGTGTGGGTTGGGTGCTCTTGTCATTTTAAAAGAATGTGTGTTGGCTGTTAGAAAATATTTGTTGAAAACTGTTTGAAATGTTGGTTTCTGTATTTTGGGAAGGTTTCTATGGTCGTCAAGTGTTCTGTAATCCTGTTTTAATGGGAATGTTCTGTATTTCTGAAATAATAAACATTTCTTCTACTACTAAAAGAAAACAGGTTACTTATAAAGGTAACCTTAACCTAAGGGGGCAAGCGCTTCAAACTAAAGAGTACTACTAATAAAATATACAAAATGACATTTTTAAGTATCACTGGAGACGGCAGAGGCCAGGTAGGGAGTATGGGGGAGTATGAAGAGGGGAGCTCTGTCTTTAGCAAGTGAGTGACGTTTATGCTGACCTTTCCACTAATGCAGGAAGCCACTTTTCCACATTGGCCCACGATGCAATTGGCAGTGACCTGTTTAGGACTTCTATGCAAAGGACAGGGTCCTGCCCTCAAAGGTATTGCCTGCCCTTTTAACTGTCGTTTTTTTCGGGCAAGCACACCAAATTCTAGTCTTTGCCCCCCAAAAGTGGAAAGTCAAATGTCAACCAAATTACTGCTCTGCCTACCATATTAACAGGTGCCCGACCTTACGGAGAGTGGCTTCAGAGCGTCTTTTTGTGTTTGTAAAGCAGCACTTACGGCGTGAGCTGCAACCTCTTCGCACTTGGGGAATGGATTCTTAAAATATGCTTCATGCATTCATAACTGTGCATTCAACAGATTAAAATACACGTCTGTGTTGCAAAAAAGAGGACTGCCATCCTTGCGAATTTTCAGAGGAGATGCTAAAGTCTTTGGGATAAGGATGGGAACCAGCTAGACTAGGGCTTTTGACCAACAAGCATGGCAGTTCACCGATCTGGCTGATAGACTCCAACACCACTAGTATGTCCTCTGCTTCTGTTTTAACTATTTCACACGTAGACTGAGATTTAAATGAGCATTGTTTATCACATGGAATGCTGCAAAATACATTAGTGGCATGAGATCCTGGTATGCACAGGGCCTGCAGTTCAAACAGTAGTACCACAAGATTTTTAGGAATTAAAAATGTGTCTTGTAACTAACCCTTACCTGAATTGACAGTGTTGGTGAAATTACTACTGTTTATTACATAGCTTTGCGTGTGAAAACCAAGGTAGGTTTTCCCCATTGACAACCTCGGATACTAGGCTAGTAATCATAATAGTTAAACAGAAGGTGTATCTAAAGTTGACGGAAATAGGTTTATATATCAAAAAGCGTATTCTTTATGTCCAAAGATGGGTAATTCTCCAGAACAGTATCTTATATGTGCAAATACATGCATACAAACATGTGTGTCCCAAAATATCAGCCACTTTGTAAATGCAAAGTTCTCCCTTTATGTCATAAAGGAGATAACTCAACACAAACATATGACATACAATAACAATCTGGCTCTTATTTTGTCCAGAAAATCCATGGTAGGTTCTCAACTCAATAATGTATACAGTTGAACGTCCTTAACATTGGTGCATAGAAAAGAAATGTTTAAATCGTGCATTAAAAAGAAAACCCCATTGGCGCCAGGCTCATACACCATGAAGAACATGTGCTCTGGAACTACTTTGTGTTTGTCAGCCAGCATGGAGGCATCCACATACCTTGGTTCCTAGGAACCAAGCTATGTGGTCTAGTGTTCTGGGTGTGGTGGCCTAGGGACTACTTTACCTGGACTATTTTGTTGGGGCTATTTAAACCACACCCCAGCAAGACAACACGCTTCGCGTTACTTTGCAGTTTGCAATATGACGCTCACCGTGTCCAGCTAAACCCACGAACCTCGGAGAAGCAGAACCTGCAAGGAGACAAAAGGAACATCGTTAGCAGCAGCATCTTACCTGCCGTCTTCATCTTTAGCTTCTCGCAGCTCCTGTGAACAGCTTCCTTGAATTTGCACGCCTCCCGGGTTGTACGACCTGAAAGAGGAAGACAGAGGCAACATTAAAGAAAGCATAAGAGACATTGCAAATTACGAACTGCTCAAAAGGCTTACCTGGCTGGTCACCTCTCGGCTGGCACCACTCCGTAAATTCCACACGTGCTGAATAACACTGTGACCTTCAAGGAAAGAAGGAAAACAGGTTAGCAAAGGCAAGACATCACAGCGCTGCGCATAGCGCTTCCTTACCGCCTCATAGCGTTCTTAATGCGCCATCATTTACCAGAGAGGCTCAACAAAGCCAGTTCGCCGCGCTGAAGCTCCGCATATCTAAGGGAGAAAAAGAGACATTATTAAACAAAGAAAGGCATGCAGGAATAGCAACAATACGAAAGAACAGCAATAAGAACTACCTGAACAATATCAAACGGGCCGGCGTCGGTGAAGTAACTGGACCGCACACGCCCACAAAAGACAACGCACCCCTGCAAAAAAGGCAGGACGGAGAGCACGCCTAACTCTACAACAAGGTGAGGAGAGGGCCCCAGAGGGGCTGAAATCGTACGGGGGTGGAGGGAGGATACTTACCCAGGTCGGCCAGTCTTGGACACAGTCCTCCTGTATTTTCAGGCAGAACCTTCCCCGCAGATCACATCTGGGCACCACTGAGAAGTATACCAGCGAGTAACCCGGCTGGGTGGCGTCCCTGTGGATACCAGGTGAGCGTAACAGCCATGGCATTTTGTAAGGATCACAGCTAAGACACTAAAATGGTGAAAAGGAGGTATTTTTCAAGAAAGTAGAAAAGTTTAATGGAATGGGAGCAGGGACAAGCCAGAGAGGCTAAGAAAGAGGTTACTCAAAGATTATCTTCTACCTGCCCTTCCATTTTGAGGACCTACAGCATTCTCTAGGCGTTCCCAAGTTAGGGACCGTATAATTCTGGTAAGATGCTATTTAGCACTTTTCTGTGATCATTTATCTAGCATTTCCCTTATGGACTGTGTATTCCTTCTTTTGATTCCCGTAAGAATTTGAAAGAATCCTCTACATTAAGGTTATCTTTGAGTAACCTCTTTCGTAGCCTGAATCAAGACCACAAGATGAATGTGTTCCTTTAAAGAGTATGGAATGTTGCATCACAAGTACTGTAAGGACATAGCCGTGCACCCAATCAGCCCGAGGTAATAATTAGTAACACCAGATCAAATAACATTGAGAAACAACCACCAATATTGTACATTTCAAATTTACACATCACTTCCAAGTATTGAGCATTAATATCAAGGTACCCAGTCACTGACCATGTGAAGTATTATAGGTAGAACATCGTACAATACAGTGATGGTTCATAATTTTATTTATTATTACACATTAATATTAACCTGTGAGTGAATTAATAACTCAAATCTATCATGTGGATAACATTGCTGCATAGTGTGCAATATTTCCATTGTTATTGAGTTATGACGGCTGTGACTTCAGGTGCACTCTGCTTGTTACATCACTGCCATCATATAAACGGTATCCAAAATGGCGGCTGTTGCGATTCACTCGTGGCACGACGTTCAGGGTATTGGTTCCTTACCGGACATCCCAGAGGGAGCGCACATTTTGGATTCATAAATGTTATAATGAGTAAGTCAACATTCTGGAACCCATAAGAAGTATTAGCTACAGTAAACACTTGGGAAATTTGAATTTATATTTGATTCCGTCACAAAGAACAGATACTGGGATTTAAGAAAAAAGATAAGAGATTAAGTACAAGGGAATGAGAGAAGCAGCCCGACTATAAAGGGTGAGATCTTCCCATATTTGATTACATCTAATCTGGACCAATTTAAGAGACCTCAGTAATAACTTGACGTATAATTAATAGCACGTTGTACTACATCTATTTTAGTACAGGCTTTAGAAAGTTTGAATCATTGCTATATCAAGACCAACATTAACTTTAATAAGATACACTTGGGGTGAGTCAACATTCAAATAAATCTTACGAACTACACTAGTGGGGACAACGTTTATCCTAATACATGTAATTGGATGATTCATTTAACCCTATTTTCACCTAGAGGTGCAGTTGCACAGTTTCTTGCTCCCAATCTGACTAGGTCATGATATTGAATGACATTACACATTGGTGATGGATTTACAAGAAATTTAGAGTAAATAATGTTATTATGTAATGGGACAATGATGTTCATATTCTAAAATAGTTTCTCTCCCCGTTTTTAATTTTAACCTTTTTTACGGTCATCTTTATTTTGGTATGTGTAATCATCCCCTTACAATTTATTTTGTTACAACGGTTGATCTCCTTTGATAACAATAGGACATGTTGATACAATGTTTGATATACCTGTAATTGGATCATACCAATGCTTTGTGTTTGTGGGTTTATGGACTACCTCATTACAATTGATAATGACAAATATTGTTTATAGTATGATTTTTAATAATTTTTGGCAAATGACGGCACGCTTGTGAAGCCTTGAAACTTGTCAAAACACATGTTGGTTTAGTGCTATTATTAAAGAGATCAATATCTTATAAAGAAGATTTGTGTAATCTAATCTTTATATAAGATACCAATTATTGAAGAAGTGCAGTCTAAACCTCTGAGTGGCCAGCTACATTGTTTATTTACTACAAAAGACCCGTCCAGAGCTCATTACTGAAGATGGACATTGTAGTTGTCTCTTCTAGTAGACTGTTGTGGTTTTATAAATGCAAGATTTGAAAGTCTTGTCTATTCCCCAATGTTATGGACCTACACATGTATACATTGATTTGTTTGAGTACCTACCATTGATTTTTCTGGACGAAATAGGAACCAGATTTTTATTGTAGGTTATATGTTGTGTTACTTTCTTTATGGAAGGGGAGCACTTTGTATTTACAAGCTGTCTTTGATATTTTGGGACCAACGTTGTATGCATTGATTTGCACATGTATGAAGCTGTTCTGGGAAATTGCCAATCTTTGGACATATAGAATAAGCTTTTTTGATATATAAACTGTTATTTTCGTCAACCTTAGATAAACCTTCTGTTTAAATACTCAGCTTTAGGTTTGCTACATTACATGTCGGTGGATCGGATGGTAAACTTAACTGGTAAATGAAATCATACGAGGGACTGTCTCTGTATGTAGTGAGTAAGTGTATGGGAATTATAATGCTGCAGAGAACCAGGTGCCTTTCATTTCAAATAGTATAGTGCTATGACACTTTGTTCCGCCGGGAATCTGCACGTTGCCTTATCTCCCAGATGACCCAAGTCCTGTTGCTGATATTTTCTTATTACATGGCGGATTTATATTAGTTACTATGTGCTGAATAAGTGGAACCCATGTGAATGCTGGCCACTGAATTGAAAACCTGTGCTGATTGCTGTAAATAGGAGCACAAATAAAAACTTTTTATGTGGAGAGCATCCCGAGTGAGGCATATCGGTCGCACCCATGGTACCATGTTTTGCTCTTGCATGCCTATATTCTGGAAACCTCTTGTATCATTGGATTATTAAAATACTATCCATGCAGAGCTTAAAACTGATAATGCCATGTGCTGTTTCAAGCACAGTATTACTACCTTTGGATTGGTAAACTACCAGTCAAACTAACCTTGAACACGGGGGGGGGGGGAGGGGAAGCAATTCTTGATGCATGTTTGCTCTCATCAGAGCTTTTCAGAAGAATAAAACTTATCCAGGCAGAAACTAAGCATCTTGTGAAGGGGACTGCCCACAAGGCAAGAGCCCTCAGCCACACTCTCAATAATAATGGGCCCAGATCCTCCAGGAAGCTGTAATTCTCCATGTGGGGCCAAAGCGAACTTACATTTTTCATTTGAAGTCCTATTTATTTTTTATTTGTTTATTGGTGAAAATATTTGTAGTTACGTTGCTTAACATCAAGAACATGGATCATCATGAGATTCACCAGCAGTATCCAGTGATGCCTCCAACATTAAACAATTCAACCAATATGTGTAAACGTAACATTTCAAACCTATACCTGATGCTTTATCCATTTAGAACCTTTGATGCTAAACATTGTTAGTGCCACAATCAGTCCAATGTGTGCCAGATAGGCAGTCTTTGTTAATCACGTCGATATAGGGGCCGCAGGCCGATGTATATAGCGTACATATAGACAGAATTAGGAGAGGAAATGAAACCATGTCTGATAGTGGGGGGGGAGTCATGTCGGTTTGTCATCCGAGGGGTAGGAGACAGTCGATAAGGACGTTCCAGGCTTCAAAGTTAAGTGTTGCTTGTCGCCCTGTTCCATGCAGTTGTCTTAGCGTCACACCAACATGTACATTCTCTAAACCATACATCAAATTGTGTGCCCTTCTTTGACTTGGATGTTCTAGCCAGACATCTCTTGGCTAATATGCATGCTAAATCCAGGAGTTCAGTGACCTGCTTATGCTTACTCAATCTGGGATATATACCTAAAAGGCATTCAAGTGGATTCCACAGATATATTTTAATCCCAGCTTCCTTGCAGGACTGTTTGATTCGGGACCAAAAGCATTGTACCACAGCTCATGTCCACAACAAATGCATGAGATGGGCGTCATCTTGGCGACACCAGGGGCAAGTGGAAGGTGCATCCTTTTTAAATGTGGCTACTCTAGAGGGGGTTCATGTATGTGCGATGGAGCACATTGACTTGTATGAGCATGATTCTAGCGTTACGAGATACATTTTTAACAAAGCTCAGCGCCAGTGTCCACTGTCTATCTGTGATTTCGAGACCAAGGTCGACCTCCATGCATGTCTTCAATTTAGTGGAATTAACAGTAGCTCCCTCTAACGAGCACTTGTATAATCTAGACACAGTTCTCCACCCGTCTTCCAATGAATACATTAAGCATTTGCTTGTGGCTCAGCAGGCCATTCACTCCAATTGCGCTAGGCAGCCTTCGCCAACCTCCTGTACCTCAAGAATTGTCCTGTAGGCAATCCCTCCTGTTGCATTGGGCTAGTCAAATCTCTGAATGTTCTGTTATCGTACATGTCACCCCAAGTGGTTATGCCTGCCCGTTCCCAACAGCACGCTTCTTTTAATTCATCTAAATTGCCATATCTAACTGCAAGGATTAGGATATTGGGAGTGTAAGAGTGTTGAAGTCGAAAGCAACTTTAATGTTCTAGATCAGATCCGCCTACCCACGCTTAATGCCAAAGGCTGGAGTTTGTTCCAATCTTTTGGAAGCACTAAGGCCTCCCTGAGCCCGGCGAGTCTCATCAGTGTGCTGAGCAGCTCATGTTCGGTGTAAATTCGTCTGACAACCATTTCGTAATAAAGCTTAAATGGGCGGCCAGGTAATAGAACTCCAGGCGGGGGGAATTGAACCCCTCCCTCTCCATAGGACAGAGACAGAACGGCGACTGCCAGCCTATGTCTATTAGCCCCCATAGAAAGTCCCCAAGTATGCCTTCAAGGTTGCGAAAAAAGGTGTCTCTGTAAAAGAGTACATTAGTGAAACCATATAGGAGCCTGGGGAGGATAATCATTTTAGTTATGGCAACCTTGCCCATGAGAGATAATGGTAGTCAAGGCCAGAATGTCATTGACTTTTTAATGCCCTCCACTACCCGACTTGTATTGAGTGTGTGCATATCTATAGGGGAATGTGAAACGTGTATGCCTGGATATTTGAAAGAATGTGGTTCCCATCCCAAGTCCAACTCGGGCAATACAGCAGTGTCTACCCATCGCAATCCAGCTAGAGGAAAAAGGCATGATTTCTGTTTTATTGAAAGAGATCCCCAATAGCCCAGCAAAGCAGTCTAGCATCTCTAATATCAATGGCAGGTTATGCTGTGGTTGACATAAATAAAGCAGCACGCCGTCTGCGTACAAGGAGACAAGGTGAATGGAGCCCCTGATGTTAATTCCCACCTCCAAATATTCCTGCCTCCATATAAGCAGCCACTGGTTCCAGGGCTAGTATGTAGAGTATGGGCAAAAGTGGGCATCCTTGCTGTGTCCCCCTCTGAATAGTCCATTGCCCCGATATCTGCCGGCCAGTTCTTAGTCTGGCTGTAGGGGAAGTATATAACCGTTTAACCCAGTGAGTAAAGTTAGCATGAAGCGCCGCATCTAAACACACCAATATACTGAATCGAAAGCTGTAACAGCATCTAGCGACGCCAACACACATTGTTCAGTGCTGGCATTGGTCTGGTCATTGGTGTGCTGTAATCCTCGTAAATTCAGAGTAGTATTACGGCCAGGCGCAAACCCATTTTGATCTGAATGGATCAGAGTTGAAATACACCTGCAAAGGCGTGCAACCAGCATAGTGGTAAGTAATTGTAAGTCCTTGTTTAAAATGGCTTAGTGTCTGTATGAGTCGCACAGCTCAGCAGGCTTTCTGGGTTTGAGGATAGGCACCACCAGAGTTTGTATGCCTATGTCAAAGGCCTCCTCAGAAACATTTAATAGTGTGGATCCCAGGGTGGATTGGTACGCTTTTTAAAATTCTGCTAGGAGGCTGTTGCTTTACAGCGTTTTGCACATATATCGAGAGGTTATTGCTTCACCCAGCACCTGTAGTGTAAAAGGCTGTTCTAAGAAGTCTTTTTGCTGGCAGTAAGCTTGGGAAGTCGGATCATCGCGACGACCTCTGCTATATCCTAAGAAGGTATTCAGAGATTGTGTCTATACAATTTTGGCATAATAGTTGGCAAATACGTGGTTGATTGCCCCATGGGCTCGCCACGGGGCCCCACATTCTTCGTGTAGCAGAGTGTTCAGTGTTCTGGCCTGTTCCCGCTTGCATAGCCAAGCTAGCAGTTTCCCAGACCCATCTCCTTCGGTTTGTGCTCGTGCCGTTTGAGTGGCGTAGTCGAACCTTGACAATCTCTCCCATGCCGTTAGGCATTGGGATCTGGCCTTGTTGAGTTCTCCTTCAGCCATTTGCACGCAGGAGCACAATCTCTCTAGTTTACTTACTTTGGCTTCCAGATTTTCCAATTCCTCCCTCAGCCTCTTGCAGATGTCCCCAGCTCCAGCAATAACCTGTCCCATAGTCACTACTTTCAAAGTTTCCCAAACTGTCCCCCAACTGTCCACACTACCAATACAGACTTTAAAAGGGAAACCAGCATCATACAAAGATGTTCTCTGAAGGGGACGGGGGGGTCTGATGGGGCTTCCGTAGGCATGTGAAATGTGGGGGATGGGGTATTGGGGTGTCCCATTGTCCCATTTGACCAATAGGGGGAGTGATCAGATATTGTGCGGGCCATATATTCGGCACTAACAAATTCAGCTATGAGAGAACAACAATGGATATTCAGATTGAAAACGGACACCAGTGGTCTCAGTGAACCAACGTCTTGGCAGACCCTGGCGACCCTATGAGAAGATTGCTGTATAAACATCACTGTAACTACCAGCTGGGCCCCCTCCTGCTCATTTTTCCTTCCTTCCCTCTCTCTCCCTCCTCCTCCCCTTTCCATTCCCCTTCCCTTCCCGCCCTAGCCCATTAAGACTTATATGCCCATTGTATGTTTATCTTACCCTTTGGGGACTACCCGTCACAGTTCCATTAATACTGTGCCCGTGTATAAGCATAGAAGCTAAGTTGTCCACCAGTGAGTTTAACTGGGTATATGCCCTTAAGATATTATGTTAATTTGTGTCGGTTTTTCACATACCCATACAAGTGGCAATCTGGAATGATCAAACTGCATGACTAAACATCTATAGCAAACCCGCCATTTATCTTAGCATTTTGATCATCCCCGTTTTCTGAACAGATACCCACATTCCCTGTTCCTTATTACTTTGTGAACCTACTTTTTGAACCATATGCATTTCTTTGCCGCCTATTGATCCACACTTACACAGGTCCACTGCCATTATCGTCTGATAGAAATAATCAGAACAGGTTCTACTCACATACGGCTTGTTAGACCCCCTGCGATATCATTGATATATAGTAACCATCAACACCTGAATAAACACCTGAACAGACTGCCTCCCTGATGATTGCAAGAGGCAAGAAAGCGCGCTAGGAGCAGAACATCAACTGGACTGTGGAAAGGTACATCTAGCTGGGACCCAGAGTGCGCCCCTCGCACCCTTCTTTGATTTTGAGATATATATGTAAATGTTTTTTTTTTACATACATGTATACTCTTACCCTTTCAAAATACCTATTATGGCCCTACAACCGCCCCGCATATCAACAAACTACATCTACCATCAGCCTCTGGCGTGTTATACATAGCGCTATGTGATCCATCACGGCCATATTTGGTGTCACATGATTGCGAGTAAACTATCTATACTCTTTCTACAACATCACGCCCGTTGGGGATTTTTTTCTAAATTTAGAAGCTATTCCACTCATGTGATTAGTCCACGTGTCTACGTTTGTAGCGTGATCTGGAGCTACAAACGTAGCTCAAAACGTAGCTATAAACTGGAGCTAAAAGCAGCTCCTGGAAATTCGGCATTGACTAGTGACCAAGAGCTGCCACTGGCGAACGAGGGGCTGTACATAGCGTTCCTCAAATCAAATTTCCACATAAGATGGAAACGTATCACTTTGTCCATTATTTATGATCCCTTGTCCTTCAAATGTCATATAGATGTATCCTAATGTTTATTTATAGTTACTTTTTTTTCGTAAATCGGTCACTTCCTCAAACATTGCATTTGGTCACTTCTACGGTATCGCTTCTAGCCTACTAGCAGGAGCTAAATAGCTCCTATCTCTCCTCAATTTCAAACACTGCTTTGATATTGGTTGGGGAAAATACAGCCCGACTAGATCACGCCATTCCGACATATTGGTCTATTTGTCATGCCAGGTTTCTGGCCCGATAAACTAGGTGGCAGATTGTCTTGTCTTTTATAGCCCTGCCAATTTGGAATCCACTCCCCCCCCTCTCTCCAGGGTCAACGAAAACCACTCTCAAGGTTGTTAATTACTGACAATGTAATCTCTTGTTGGCAGGCCAGCAGTCTAGGTAAAATGGAATTTAGCACCAAAGAGCCCTTTATAGTGTATGCGTCCTTACAAAATGCAATATAAAGTGAAGACAGGGCTTGGGTGTTTTTCAGAAACCTCACCTAACCCCCCAGCCTTCTTGCCCACAAATGTAAAAGTGAATTCTTCCTAGTCGTGTCTCGGTTTTCCCTCTGTGGAGTAATGGTAGTTCATGGGATGTAATTCTCCTTACAGTGGTTTGTTAGGTGGGTACTTGAAAACAGGCTTGGACGGCAGTCAACTAGGGCTTCTCCATAGCAATTTTCCTTCCGGAGCCATATTCTCTTCTCCTGTATCCAATCTAGATTCTCTCTGGCACGGACTGACATTCTGGCATGTTTAGGTTTAAATGTTTTGCTTCCGAAACGTGGCTGAGTGTTGGCGACTGGGAATATACCTCGCCCAGTTATGGCTGGCTTTGAGGGGCTGGGGATGCTCTGCCCAGTTGCATTTGATGATGACCGTAAGGTCACTCCGCCTCAAACCTCTTTTTCTTACAGGCCTTACATGGACATTATAGGTCAAAAGACCACTCACTGATAAATGGACAGGGGTGGCCAATCCCCACAAGTATAGCTAAAGACAGAAAAGACCTCAGAAGATCATGGCATAAACGGTGGTCCTGAGGAGACCATTACCCTGCAGGTGAAAGAAATGGTACCGCTAATTGAAATAGTGGTTAACTGACCCGAATCGGGACCATATAGAAGATGCAGGGAAGAGGCCACAATCCATAGTGTATGTTCACCATTCTAGAACCCCATCTGGGACGTTGCATAACTAAGGTGTTTCACATATCACCCAAGGACCTGCAAGCAAACAGCCAGCGTACCACCAATGCAGCCTCCCCTGTGCATTCATGTCAGTGGCCACCACATGTCCACGTCGAGCTGTAACTCTGGTGCTGTGTTGCAGCCCCATACCACAAGGACGCTGGCACACACACAGCATGAGTCCTGCTGCAGCACAGGACAGAAAAGACAGAGAGGTGACATGGTAAGAAGGCAATCCGGTCACATTCCTTAGGCCACCATTGTCGCCACCCACCTCCAATGGCCACCTCTGCAGCAATGTAGTTCCACTCCACTCCTTGCTCCGTTCTACACATCTGTGGCACTCCACAACACTTCCTTCATGCTCCTCCCCCTCTGTAGCCCAGCCCACAAAGCATGGTGGTGTCATACTCGTGAGAGGGTATGGGGGGGCTCAAATGGAGAAGCAGCCTAAGTCTGCAGGGCTCCCATGTCCATTAGAAAAACTGTTGTTCACGCTTTCTAGCAAATGAAGATAAAACCATCAAACCTTGAGCTCTTCACACACAGACACACACAGCACCCCACTCAACATGTCATTGGCATGCCATTCAGGATCCAGTAGATGAAATTGGTGATGGCGTTGATCGAATTTACCACCCGAGCAAGTGTACCAGAGAGACTGGCAAGGAGATCTTTTTATACCTTTCTGCCAGAACAGTTGTGGAGTAGGAGTCACAGTCCCGGAACAGGTCCACCAATGATCGTCTTTGGGACCAGCTACCCTGACATTGTCTGGAGGGTAGGAATCCCCCCAACCTTGGGGTTAGGAGCTAGAGTTGCCTTCCACATTTGGGCATGCTACCCATCTCTGTGGCTCCCCTAGTGCCAGCAGTGGGTGAAAAGTTAAGGGAGCAAAGTAACTGCCTTATTTTGAATATGGCAATGTATGTTATGTTGATTTTGTAACATGCACCGCTACCATTTGCATTGTCTCCAGGCGCATCTGTGGCTCTGTAAGGGTATGTTAGATAAGTGGGGGAAGAGGGATAGGATAAAGGTTGTGCTCTTCTTTTGGTGCTTGCAGAACCAGGAGAAACTAGTGTCTATGCGTGTCGGCATTTTGAGTGGGCTGGGGTTGTGTGCACTGGGGTTATTGTGTCCAGAGGGGCAATGTCCAGTGTCTGCGTTTTGTGGCAGTTTCTTCTTTTGATGGATCTCTGGGTTGTGTTATGTTTGTAGTGAGACTGGTCCATTGGAGCGTGTATGGTATGTGGGAGTTATGATGGAGAGGAGCGGGGGCAGCATGGATGGTTAGTAGTTAGTACAGTGTGGTTGTTTTGTTGTTTCCAGGGTTTAGTGTTGGTCCCTGATTGCCTTGAGTCCGAGGTATGAGTTGCAGAAAGGTGCCTATTTTTTATGCTCATCTCGGTACATTGAATAGCCAGGTTTTCAGACGTTTTCTGAAGATTAGGTGATCTTCTGACATTCTTATTTTCTTCGAGATAGAGTTCCATAATTTGGTTATCAAACGGGAAAATGCGGTTCCTCAGAATTTTCTTTTCTCGTAGTGTTTTCATTTGGAGGTCCTTGCTCCATCTTTGGTTTCTTCCTAGTTGGTAGCGGTTACATTCGGCTCCTTGTCCGTGTAGTGATTTGTGAGCGATGCAGAGGGCTTTGAAGTGGATGAGTTTTTTAACTGGAAGCCACTGTAGGCTTCTCAGGGCTGGTGTGATGTGGTCTCTTCTCTTTAGTCTCAGGAGCAGTGTTTTGAATGCATTGGAGCTTTTGTTCGGAGATGTTTTGGCCTTCGTAGGTAGAAGCTGTTTGCATAGTCTATTCTTGCCAATAACAAGGAGATGTTTGTGAGGGTTCTGTGTGGGAAGGAGAGGTAAGGGACTATCCCTCTGATTAGTCACAGGCATTAAAAGCATTCTTGTTATTGAGTTGTGGTTCTAGTGAGAGTCGGTCGTCCATCTGTATTGCCAGGTTTTTTTTATCACAGCGGATGCCTCCGGTTGGGTTCCATGCCTGGTGACCAGTTGACTTGTGTTGTGTGTCTGTTGTGTTATTCTCTGGGGTTGAGATCATTATTTCTGTTTTGGTTGGGTTTCGTTTAAGATTGTTGTTTGTCATCCAGGTGTATATGTCCATGAGGGATTTGTTGAGGGTGTTGCTTGGGTCTTCGTCTTGGGTTGAAGTTATCTTGAAGATGAGTTGGGTATCATCAGCATAGTTGTAGGTGGTCGGTACATGTCTTTGAATGAGTTTCATTACGGGGCGCATGTAGATGTTGGAGAGGAGTGGGGAGAGGCTAGATCCTTTTGGTACACCACAGGCGATGTTTCGTGGTGGATGTAAATGGCAGTAAGTGGATTCTATCCATTTAGTTGCTGAGGAAAGATTTTAGCCATTGTAGAGCGCAGTCTTTTATGCCGCATTCCTCCAGTCTCTGTATCAGTGTTGTGCGTCTGATTGTGCCGAAGGCTGCTGATTAGTTTAGTACTATGAGGGCCGAACATATAGAAGTGCTGATTCCATTCCTCTCATGGGTCTGAAGCCGACTTGGGAGTTGTCGAGTGTTATGTTGGTTTCTACATGGTGAACAGAATTTTGTACAGTAGTTTCACTGTACCCACAAATTCATATGTTAATTGAACGTGCTTGTACTGTTGCAGGTTTGTTCTGACTGAGGGGTGGTGTTCTGCAAATGTTTGTCTCTTGTAGTCTGTTTGAAGGAATACTGGTTTCTCCATTTGTCACAGTCTTCTATTTCTCAAAAATGAGATCTCTTTCGGGGTCGGGCAGCCTATCTGGCTCCAAACTGGCTCCTGTGTTGTGCGCCCCGTTTCTTTTCTGCGACGTGGGTTTTGGATGTTTTCCGATAGCATAGCCACGATCGCTCGCTAACCGTGAAGGCTGCTTTTAAGCGCATCGCCGACAGACACGGTGCAAGTATAGGTTGTGTCCATTCTACAGAATAAGGCAGGCTGCGCGCCAGACAGCTGCGGTAGGCTGCGTGATCATGTTTTGAAGTCGGGGTACAATGCGGAAAGGTAACACTCGCACATCTGCTGTTGGATGTTGTTAACTCCCTCAGCTTACATTAAATCATTTCAAGTGCAATCCGAGTGTGGGAGGCAAATTAACAAACCATTAACAATCTTATAAATACACAATTAACATGCCAACATTTATATGACACATTGATGGGGCAGCAGTAATTTTTGATTGCGAGTTTTCAGACCTTTCAAAAGCCTCAGGCTGTTGGGTGTTTAAACAAGTTCCTTCAGCTCGCAGGTGAGCGCAGCCTTTCACGTCTGAATGAGATTTATAGAAATGTGCTGAAAAGGGGACGTTCGTTCCCTGCCCTCTCAGCACGCCGCCTTTCCTCTGCGGAGAGCCGGCTTTATGCTTGAATCTCGCTTTAGAGGTTAAATAAGGATTAGAATCTGAAGTGTAAAACCCCTTTCTTTTTGTCTGTGCTCAGGGTAGTTTTATGATGAAATTGAGGGACTCGGCACTTACAGTTCCACTTTTAAGGGCAATACTGGCATACCCTGATTTTGTTCAAGATGATTATTGGCAGCGCTATGTTGGGGACTATTGCTTAATTGTGAGGTTTCATCCCATACCTTTTAATGACACTGTCTAGTAACAAAGCCTGTTATTTACAGTGTACTTGGTGACAATGCCTGCAAGGTTCCTGGACACATGCAGTAGGCATCCTTGGTGAGCTACCACACAGTAGTGTTCGCCACAAAGTGATGACTTACCTACACACCTGATGCAGGTAATATGATGAGTAGTCATTGTTGGTTTTGGCTACCGCTACCTATAAGCTAAAACGATCATGTTGGAGTGCAGCTGATGGGGCGATGGTATGTGACTGCACATGATCAGGTTAAATACATTCTATGGTCATTGCCTCCCCCTCCCTGCCCAAAACACCTCCTTGTGGGATCTCTTTATGCTAGCTCTGTCATACAGTAACATTAACGGCTGTGCTGTTATGAGGCCTGCCATTGTTAATTCTAAGCAGTCTGAGTTTTTGTGGCTTAATTGCAGCTGTAAATTAGCTCTGGGGTAATAAAAATGACTTAACCAAGTGTGTCTTCAGCCACTTGATTTGTAAGCAAAATGTGTGTCCTCAGATATGTTCCTTGCACTGAAGTTCTATTAAAAACAAGCACATTTAAGTCAACAGGTTGGCTTGTGTGTAGGTCTTGGATAGATATCTGGTAGGCATCATCATCACATGGCCATGTACGCGCACCGTTTTCCAGCTGTTTCTATCATATGAACCAGTAGTGCTTAGTGGTCATATGAACCAATGCCTATTCTCCTGCCTGCACGAAAGCCAACATTGTTTGCTCTGCCAATTCCTGTTTAAAAGTTGGAATGGGAGGTATATATTTGATTGATTTGTTTATTTATAGAGCGCTTTATACCAAGGCACTGTACAATGGAACAACTCGTACAGTGAACAACAATAATGTGAGCAAAATTACATGATGAATCATTCGACAGCAAAAACAGTGCAAAAAGCAATTAACTGTGGAGAAGGGGAAGTGGAGAGGAAGTAGGATTGGTGTGGGGGAACAGAGAAGGATAGAACAAGTGAAGAATAGGAAGGTGGGAGAATGAGAAGGTAGTGGGGATTAAGGAGTTAGAAGAGGGAGAGATGGGGGATGAGAGAATAATCAGATCTTCAAGGAGGAGAGTGGAGGAGAAGGGATTTAAGGGGCGTGCAAAATGAGGGAAGGGTATCGGAAGAGCGGATTGAGAGAGGGAGTGCGTTCCAGTGAAGAGGAGCGAGGAGTTGGAAGGAGCGGAACCTGGAAGAAGCACAAGGGGAAGGAGGTCCAGTGAGGAGGAAACGGTCAGCAGAATGAAGAGAGCGTGAGGGGGAGTAAAAGGTGAGAAGGGAGGAGAGATGAGGAGGAGCTAGACCATGTAAGGATTTAAAAACAAGGCAGAGAAAACAGAATTTTAACTGAAAGTGGAAAGGTAGCCAACGAAGATGAGAGAGTGAGGAGGAGATGGAATCACAAATGTGATTTAGAATGTGTTGGGTCAGGTGGGCAGAGAACTGTTGCTCCTAATTCTTAACCCTCCTGCTTTGGAAAGGACTTCCCATGCTGTGATTGCTCAGAAGCCATTATACTGCTGGTAAACACCACTACATAATTTCGGATTCAAATTGATCGCAAAAATTCAAACTAATGGTAGTGACCGAATTCGGTCAGATCTACTATTTGTTCAAACGTTTTTCGATCAATTTGGCTAATACCGAAAAAGCAAGTTTGGTTTGTAGCTTTTTTTAATGCACAATATCTTTTCTGCTTTATTAACGACTTGACTCGTGTTTACTTAAGTTTATCTGATGGTCATTTATGAAAAGAAAGCACGATATCTAGTTTCTTATGAAATGCTGGTTATGGGGAAGGGAAATGCTCTACTTGAGCAGATTATGTGCAAGGAGTAAGCGTGGGTGACTTCGGGCCCCAGGAAAGAACTTGGCGTGGCAAGGATGCGATTAGAACGTACAAAGCATTGCTGATATTGGGATAATAGTGTCCTTACTTGCCTATGACTTTCAAATTCACAACCTTTGTAGTACAGGTTGTGTATCAAGCATGGGGCAAAACCCAACACGGTCACGTGTGCACTGGCCATTCAGGATGATAATACTACTTGGCGTGATGGACAACTGCAACATCGACCGCTGTCCGAACACTAGGCATTTATGTTAGGACTGTATGGCGAGAAAGATGGGTGCGGGCATGTCTATGCACACAGCGTGTAGCAGAGGAAGAAAGAGTGGCTGCATTCATCATGACCGCAACTTGCCTGGACTAAACTTGTTCTTACAAAACGTTCACAAAATCAGTCCAATGCTCGCAAGTACGACAGCATTTTTTGGGGGAAAAATGAGGCCTTCACCTCAGATTCCAATATGCTCTTCTCTTTGTAGGGATTTCTCTGTCTACAGGTGCCTTTGGGCTACTTTCAGACTTTGGAAGCTTTCAGCGGGCCCCCTCTTCACAATTGTGGTGCAAACTTTCACTGCAGAAAGTGAAGAATATTGGTATATTGGACTACTGCGAGTCCCTGGCTGTTTGACTGTTGGGGTAGTAAATGGTCGAGCAACCTTTTGTTTGCTGGTGGTTACCTGCATACTTCACTGTGCTCTCGATCGCGTGTTACTTACACATTCTCTGTTAGTCTGCGCTTCTTTGAGCTTAACCTTTGCTTATTTATTTTCATGACTGTGTGCTCAGGCAATCATTTTTTCTGCTTCTACTATTTAATTCCATGACTCTCTAAGAATCCATTCATACAGAAGCATGCTGTGTGCTTTGCCACACATCCTAGTAATACCTTTTGTGATATCCACTATGCTGCACCCCAGACTCTACTTGCTTCATCATAGCTATGTTCCTCCAGGTAGGCTTTTCATGCCAGTGGTCATGTGGTTCAGAGGAGATTTGTTTTTTAAATTGCAGCTTCCATCACAGGAAGTGATGTCATTTGCCCCCACCCCAAAGTGACATCACGGGGAGCGATGGAACACAACCTTCTACCCCATGAAAAAACAAGTGGCATCACATAGCATTGTTTCTGAGTACACTACGAAAAATATGATTGAAATATCACTACACTGTCATATACATTTCAAACAAGAATGGATCACCACAGATATCGTTAATATCAGTGTGTATAGGACCTTATTACCAAATTAATGTGAATGCATGCAGACGTCCAAGGCCAAATCATAATTTTATGTTGTTAAATAGCACTTGCGCTCAAGCGCTTTATATAGAACAAATATACATACAATATCACCCAACCTGTGTTGGTACTCTCTTATCGACCTCAGGAGGGTGATAGGCTGAGTTGAGGTGTTTAAGAACAGACTAAATCAGTGGCTCACCCCCTGAAGTGTGCCTGGAAATAAACCTTTGAGTCTAGCAATTATTGGCTAGAATTCCTGAAAGACACATTATGTGTTATTCCTATTCTTTTTTTTTATTTAGCATCAGTGCTCAAAGTGATACACGTGTGGAATACCATGTTTTATTTTTAAGAGGCCTGAACAAGAAAGCCAGCCACTCCAAAAATAAAGAGCCACATGACACTGGCCACAGCCCAGGAGCTTACATTTGAGAAGGAAAAAAAAAAGTAAAAAATAAAAAGTAAAAAAAAAAAATCTTTTTTTTTTCTAGGGGTAGCAAGGAAGACCACAGGGGTAGCAAGAGAGCTCAGGGGTCGCAACTGCGACCCCCTGGCCATCCCCAAATGACGTCCCTGCTTTCAAGTACCCTCATTCCAGCCTGTGTTCCCCAACTGTTGCGTTTTGCAGTTACTAATCTAAAGGTGATGGTTGGAAAGATTGGAATTCATTATAACCACTGAAAATTGCTTTCACCATCTTTCCAGTCCATCTTTCTTTCACCTGCTCTGCCATAACAGAAGAAGCAAAAAAATACAAAAATCAGTCTCGGTGCCTCCCAAAAGGGGCAGTGTTTTGTCACAATTATTTTGAAGGGGACCACAAGCAAACCCAGACGTGTTCGGGCTTCATTAGACATTATCAGTGAGCTCTGGACCTACATCTGGACATTCCCCTGCCATCTAAGATGAGTTTGCAACACTAAAAAGTGAAGGATAGGAAGCTTTGAATTAATCAGGGCTTTATACAAGTGATATACTGTCCTGTTTTTCTCCCTAAAATCGGGCCAATGTTCCCAACTAAGAAAAATAGGTTGTTACTGGTATGCATGTGCCCGCCCAATTATGCCACTTGCACTACGCAGGTGAGGTGTTCAGAGCAGCGGTATGAGGAACCCTTGCGCAAAGTGGGCCTCTACTATAGTGCTGCCTGGTGTGAAGATGGGAAATGCTTCTTTTAAGTACATTTCGAACAACAAAGAAAGTGTTTTTGGAATAAAAGGAAAATGCTGATTTATTGATGTATTTCTTTAAATATCTTTGTTTTTAAATAAAAAATATTTGTACTTTAAAAATAGCAATTTGGGAACGAGAAATTCATTTTTACTCCATAAGAAATCCTTGCATTTGGAATTTTCGAATGTGCTTTTTTCAGGTGCACAGTGATCACATAGATCTACAGACTAATATGCAAATGGTATTTCTCCTCTGTGAAGGGTGTAGTGAGCTAAAACAAGGTTGTTGACCCTGCAAAGTGTAGTACTTCCGAAATAACAGGCTATTTGAACCATGTTAGTCCTTAGTAGAGGGGCTCCCGCACTTGTGTAAATTGTGTTAGTTTCTACACACCATAAACATACTTACTTTACAGAATGCCATTTAGTCCCTACTCCAATCCCGCAGATTGTCAATGAAAAGAACAGTGGAACTTTTGCACTATATTTCGTAACCTACATAGCTCCTGCGTTATGTTCCCTGTGAAGTGTCGCCTCTGTTGCTGGTAAAGCTCACTGGTAGCCTGAGCTCATGGATGACGTTGTATATCCAAGCACTTATCATGGCCTAAATATCTGCTTTAAGGGCAGACCTGTCTCTGTTCGTTTGGAGAACAAGTCAACAACTACTAGTACATACTCAAAACATGTCACTTTCAGCATTTCGGTAAAATGCACTTCAAGTGTGCAAATGGCGCCCATGGCCCCCTTCTCCATGTTTGCTTAGTTTCCTATGGTTTGATATTGACAGATTATACCCTTGTGATCTAATTGTTCCTCTACTTGCGGAAAACCTGGAACATACCATCCTTTTTTCATCTGTGCTTCCATTCCCCCTTTTGCAATGTGTGCTATGCCATGCAGCATTCATGCAAAACACTGTGCTGAGTTCTTTGGGAAGTACTAAATGTCCTTCAAGTGATTGCCAAAGTTTGCAACCTGCTCGCTCCATACATCTCTCTCTCTGTATTGGGGTCTTGTTCCTGTATTTCTGCCAACTCTTCATGTGTATTATATGATGTATTGTTAGATTGCACATGTGATTGCAACATAATTTTCTTTGCCAAGGTTTCAAGGTCAAAGGCATTCATTCTGCCTGTTTCAATTGGAAGTAAGCTACACACTGCATAAGCCTATTGTTGACTCCCCTTTCTTACTCCTGTCACAAAAATGACCCATATACTCTGGGTTTGGATGTGGGATTTCTTTATATATTTTGGTCTAGTGAGCACTATCTCGTTAAGCTTGGGTCATGTGGTTCCCCCATGTGCTGTGCCTGGGAGTAATGATTCTGGATTTAGCACTGGACAACTTGTGAGGGTGACATTGGCCGAATTCAACAATATTAATTCATATTTTGTATGTTCTGAAGTAGATAAAGTGCTGAGTTTTTGTTTCGAGTAACAATGCTGTGGCTGCATGCGTTACTGCTACAGCAAGGGGCAAGCCTAATAATATATTTTCAATGCACTTCACTGCAAATTCAGATGCAGGCACAGATCGCAGGCAGGGCGCTAGCCTTGCTACTACAAAGTATCTAGCACTATACTATAATATGCTATCGGGCGATGTTTGTACCTAATGTTTTTGTGTTAACACTGCTTGTGCATAACTTTTTCACGACCATATAAAATGAGTAGCCCGAGAGTTTGAGCTTGCAAATGCTGGCTTTATTTCAGTAAATGCTTTTCCTTCCTTCTCTCTCCAAATTAAAGGTATGGTTGTCTTTAAGTGGTCATCTCTTGTAATGGCTTTGCTATCGTTGTAACACCTAATATCCATAGGCAGAAATACCCAGTAGCACCTGAAAAGGATACCATTTGACTAATCATTAATGGTTTGGGAAAATTTAGAATTGCTTTAATTCTTGATTCTATAACATTTCTAGTTCCTGTTTATGTATTGTGTCGGAATTAATGTACTTTCGTCTTTCATGGCTGTAGCTTTTGCTTGGAAGCTTGGTGTCCCATTTGTGCAAGAGTGGTGAGCAGTACTAACACGTCCTGTGTTCACGCTTCATATGAGGGTGAAGTGACCAGCAGGTCGGCCACATACTCCACTAGTGTCAAACCCCTGGAGACTTGATATCATCTAGATCTTCGTTCAGTGCTTCTGAAAATAAAGTTGGGCTTTGTGTGTACTTGTGGGGTAAGCTGGTCCATGTAGGTTGACGCCCAGAATATGCAAAATCAAAGAGTTGCTGTCGATCTGAGCATATCTGGACTGAAAAGACGGCTGAACATAAATCATCAACTGTAAAATATGTGCCAATAGGCAGCATGCAGCCCTACAGATAATGGGTGTATCAGCCACTTCTACTCATTAAAAACGGGCAAATACTCCCAAGAAATAAAAATAGGGAGTAAAACTACTCGCAAAAAAATAGGAAAGGTGCATGAGGTGCCTTTCCCCTGCTTTCAGCCACACAGCTCCATGATATGTTTGGGCAAGTAGTATACGTAGTACCACAGGAAGAAACGACTATTACTGCCTGATCTGAAGAGATACAAATTTATCTTTTAATGTGTGTGAATAACTAGGTGCAAGTAAGTATTTATACAAAAACATTTCTGTATTAGTTTCAATTTTTTTACTATATTACAAAATGCTCCCATTTGGAATGGGATTTACATTTGTACTCCCTAAAAAATCATTTTAGTCACAACTTAAAAATAGCGAGTAAAATACTCCCACTTCAAAATCTTATCTGGAGCACTGCCGGCATGCATGATGATATAGTCGCTGGATTGGGCAGCAAAGGAATTTTGGCAAACCTACTGTATGTCTTCCACAAATCCATAAACATTATTAGCAGGTTTCTTTACAGGTAGGCTTGGTGCATCCATGAGCTTTTTTTAGGCAAGTATTCGTTATCCAAACAATTCATTTATTACTATTTAGATTCCTGCTTTTGCAGGGAGTTTAGATTTTGTGGGAAACAGTTTTGTAGTAACTACATGAATGCATACTGGTTCAGTATTCTACTGAGATAGTTTGGCAGAAAGGGAAATTTGAAAACTTGTGCGCTTGTACTGTTATGTTGGAAGTGAATTTGGCTGTGGGTAAATGCAAGATGTGGGTCGTCTGCCAAGCATGCCACAATTTGTAAGTTCTAGAGCAAACGTTGTGTTCACACTGCGCACAAATCACAAAAGCCCATGCGTAAATTGCATATATTTAATTAATTGTAGGTCAGCCTATGTGCTCTTCGTCCGAGGCTGAACATATATACAAATCAGTTTTAAAACCACATCAAAATAATGTTTCCATTGCGGTAATACAAACCAAAAGACAGTTTAGCAGGGCAGAGAACCATAAGCCGCATGACAATTCGTTCGGGTTGGTGCAAATAAAAAACAATAAGAATTTCGGAATTATACATTAAGAGAAACATAACCTTTTACCCATCCATGTAAGTATTGTATATAACACAAAAAGGATATCAGGTGGCAGATATGCACATAAAGATGGGTAGGGGAAAAGCAAACACACAAAATTTTAATTAATGTTTGTAAACCAATCATACATGGTTCAGTGTGCGCACTGTATCCAAGCCTTGCAAGATCCTCCTTGTATATAATAATAATAATAATAATAAAGGGAGTATACCTAGTGTAGTCTTGGGTTCAATCTATACCACAAAAGAATAAATTTACCGGTAAATAACGTGAAGCCATTACTGGTTATATACAATTATAACTAAAGAGTGGCTAAATATAAATACTGCCACTTGCCAATTGTCGAGTGACCATGAGCGCACTTATTGTGCAAGCTGTCGTCTTAAAGTAAATATAACAAACCATAGTAATTAGATTAAACACCCTTTGGGTTTTAAATTGCAACCAAACTCCTATTGATAAATTTAAATTGCACATACGTATATAAACCGCTGTTCCGTGATTCCATTCAATAGGTAATGGTAATTACTGCATTCGTGCAACATTAGTAAAAATAACCGTCCAAATGTGTATCCACACGTGTAGCCATCAAATCCATGATTTCCATGCACACAAGTAAAAGAAATGTGCGCTCTGTTAGCTTAATTGGGTAATACCATTATTATCCACATCACATGTGTAAGGATAGATCCCATTAGACCACCAGGGGTCATATAGAAAGACTCCTTACTCACCCAGCCTTTCGGGGTGTGATTCCCTTCTGAGGCAACTCCATTACTGCTTGCTGGCTTGCCTATAACCAATGCATGGTGCAGGGTATTGAAAACACAAGTGTGTACTCAAGTAGCCGCCATGTTGAATGAGTAATTCTGATCTCAAGAGTAATGCCACATATATAAAACACTCAATAGTGGTAGCGGATATGTTCCCCAAACTGAAAAATAGGAAACAATTTGTTCTTGTTGCAATTGAGGCTGTGTTTGCCTGAAAAAGAAAATTAAACACCAATATTGGAACGCGCATTACACCCTACTTTTAAGCGTGACTAACCATACTGTTTTCTGTCAACATACCAGGTCAATTCCAATGCTAGATAGCATGAAATGTGGTTGTAACCCTGTAGTTAATGCTGCTCTTGCACAAACCAGTCAGAGCGCACACACATCCCCATGCTGCAGATGTGTATGTAACACTGGCAATGAGTATTCAAAGCATTGACATTACACTATTTCCGGGAGGATAGCTCAGCGGCAACATGCTCGCCTTGGAAGCAAGACAACACGAAGCACAGGTTCGATCCCCGGGTCCGCGCTTAAAAACCTCTGAGTATTTAACCGCGTTATAAATATGCAACTAAGACAAAAAACAATTCCGCAACTAAAAAACAAACCATTCCTGTAACAGCGCCTCGATGCCCGCGGGCTGTGTGATCGCTTTAAAAAAATGCATAAGTAAGTCAACTATTTATAGTGAAGTACTGACTGTTAACTTTAAAAATATAAGGTCATGCATCTCCAACAAACACTAATAGGAGTATGCAGGGTATCACAAAAATAATGATAATTCATGTTCTGTATTGAGTCTACACAAGGCTGCACGATATTGGCCAATAAGTTGTGTTTCCAATTGTCTAAGTTTCAATACAAGGTTGCCCCCTCTTTGAGATTAGGTGACTTTTTGTCAGACCCACAAATTTAATTGCTTTCCTGTCATCCATTTGGTGTGCTTTTGCCAATGTATCGCTAACGGGTATTTAGCATCCTGATTTGATATAGTCGACAGGTGTTCCCTTATCCTAATTTTAAGTGACCAAATCATGCTCCCAATGTAATAGAGTCCGCATATACATAAGATGCAATAGACACAGAATTCGGAATTGCAATTGATAAATTAATTCACATGGTGTGTTCCCAAGATTCCAAAGTCAATTGTTTTGGTTTCCAAAGCATGGGCACACATTGAGCAGCCCCCATATTTGTAGAAACCTTTGTTCTGTGCCAATTGCAACGAGGTTTGTTTTGATTGTGCGTTGGGCATAAAAGAAAGGCTAAGTATTTTCTTAAGAGTATTTGCTTTGTTATAAATGAAGTTAGGAAATGGGTTCAACCATGTACTGATGTCCTTATCCAAATGGAGCAAATGCAATGTCGCTTCATGATTGACTATATGTTAGAACTGTCTGCATTGTAACATGTAATAAATCTCAATTTGTTACTATAAGTAGTCTTGGTGGGTACTTTGGGGGTGAGCAGATCCTCTCTCTTCATATTGTTCACTTCATGAATCGCTGTGTTAAGGGTGCGATAATCGTAGCCTTTTGATAGAAACCTCTTGGTTATCAATTCACATTCTGTTTTGAAGTCACCAATATTGGAACAATTTCTTCTGGCCCTAATAAAATCCCCCTTGGGGATATTGGTGATATCTGACTTCCTGTGGCAACCCTCAGCATGCAGTACTGCATTGACCGAAGTAGACTGGCGAAATGTTTAGTTTGCAAATCCTTTGTCTGACAGAAATTGTTAAGTCTAGGAAATTAATACACATGTCAGTATATGTGAATTTGATTCCCCAATTATTGGTGTTAAGGTATTTCACAAAAGCAAGCAAACATTCCACTTTACCAGACCATACTATGATCACATCATCTATGAACCGTTTCCACACATGGATATGCTGTAGGAATTGCACATTTGAAAAGACAAATTGTTGGTCATATTGATGCATAAAAATGTTCGCCAGGGCTGGCGCAAAGCTCACCCCCATGTTGATCCCAATTAGCTGTTCGTAGTAGACGTTGTTAAACAAAAACACATTATTAGTGAGTGTACACAATAATGGGTCCTTGAGCATTTCAGTGTGTTCAAAATATGATGCCGAATATTCACGAAAAATGTACTCAACACTTTCAATCGCTTTATGATGATCAATAGAAGTATATAGATCCTTCACGTCCAATGTGACCAACAGAAGGTTGGAAGTGAATGGTAATTAATCAAAAATCTGTGGGGGGCGTGGCTAACTAGCCATGGAGTAGGAAGTGCTCCGTGCTGGGCTCCTGATGATCCGACGACATCTCGCTAAATTACACTTTTTCAACTGGCATGTGTGCCTTGAAATCACAGGATTGAGCATCGGAATACCTATGCTACAGGAATCTGAAAAGGAGAGTGAGCTGGGCCTGCGGACCGCAGAGAAAAAAGATTTCTTGGCCACAGTCGTGAAGATACTTTGTCGCCAAGATGGCAGCACACAAAGGGAAAGCTGAACCGAAACGAAACTGACGCTTGGCACTGTAACGAGCGTCTGAAGGCGCCTGGCTGCGCACGAATACGAAGTGTCCCCACTGAAACTGTCAATATATAGCAACCCCGAGGCGGATTGGAGTTGGCGACTTTGCGATGTGAGGTCGCTTGAATAAGCGACACAGAGCTTGTGGGCACACACGTTACGGCTGGACCCCAATGTGTGTGAAATCGGGGGCGCCGGCCGTACTTGAAGGACGCTAGGAGGGCCTTGGACCCCGTATCGGAGGAGTGGTGCCTCAGCAAGCGTCCGCTGGGAACGTCTCGCTGCGTATAGCCGGGACGGCTGGCAGCGAAAGTTGGACGCGGTGCCGGTCTGTGGGCAGGAAGGCCGCGCTCGCGGGGAGAGGGAAGTCGGAGGCACCGATGGTAAGGCCCGCCCGTGGAACGGGCTTGCGCTACACGGATTTAACATATCGCGGCAGTGCAAAGTGGCTTGAGGAGACACTGCGGACTGTGATGGCCGTGTCATAAGGCCCCGCTGCGTAGTTGATACGGCAGCTGGTGCCGAGTGATTGAGGATAAGCAGAGACAAGCCCGCATATGTGCATTACCGAAAGAGGTGGCCAGCAGATGTGCAGAGGTGGATGTAGGAGGGTTGATGCTAAAGCGTGATACAGAGGCAAAGTAAACTCGCATAAAATGGCCTGTGAGACATAGGAGGCTAGTGGGGTGCACGTTGGCGCACCACTAGTAGAAGCACCGTGGCGCACGGAAAAAGGACAGGAACTGATTGCCAGAACTGAATACCACTCTCCAAAGTAGACGCTTGACCTAGTAAAGGCCGCATGGGCTCAGGCAGCTCGACGATGGAGGCTTAAGCCAGTGGTAGGCCGCAATCCATTTGCAGAGCGATTGCATGGGTCGTAATTACACAAAAATCAAGAGATAAAGGCCCTAACAACCGGCGGAACCTGTGGCGCTGACAACAACATTGAGCTAGTGCCGCACATGTACGTGGGGTGACATCATGTCAGTGAAACCAGCGAAGTCTAAGACCAAACTATCGACAATGGAGGTCTTCACGAAGACGCAGAGGACCCCTACTACGTTGGCACAGAGCAAGGATGCGACTTCTACGGAGGAAGCCCCAGAGGGAGACAAACATCAGATCCTGGAGGCTATAACGGAGTTGAGCACGAAATGGGGCTTGGCTATGGCGGACCTACGGACAGCCGTGGAAACTAAAATTGATGCGGTGGGGACTGAACTCACTCTGTTAAGACAAGATGTAAGAGCGCTGGCTGAAAGAACCAGTGGTTTGAAAAGCGCAGTACAGACCAACACAGAGGTTAGCACTAGTAATGCCAAGGAAGTCCATGTGCTAAAACAGAAGGTTGCCAATCTCGAAAATCGGATGGAAGAAGCGGAAGGGAGGGCGAGAAGAAATAACATACGGGTTGTCGGCCTGCCAGAGGGGGAAGAAGGCCAGGACCCCACTAACTTTGTGGAGAACATTATCCTCCAGGAGATGGGGGCTGACAAACTATCGCAAGGGTTTACGGTGGAACGAGCTCATCGTGCTTTGATGAGGAGACCACGACCTGGGGCTCCACCGAGATCGATCATCGTGAGGATTTTGAATTATAAAGACAGGGAAAAGATTCCAGAATTCTTTCGTAAAGGTGGAACAATAGAAAGAGCTTCCACTAACGTCACTGCATACCCGGATTATACGATGCTGGTGCAGCGGCAGAAATACAACTATGTGGCCGTCAAAAGGAGGCTGCGCGAAGCAGGCATTAAATACATGCTTCTGTACCCGCCAAAGCTTAAGGTGTTGCATAAAGGCTAAGCCCTCTTCTTTGATACTCCAGAGGACGTGATGGCATGGTTGGATTTGCAGGGTTGCCCGGAAAAGGAGGTGGACCGAGACCGGCGAGATGGTGATTCCTGAGGAGCTTGCACCATTTACACAGGGGGGTAATTGGGTGGGTGATTCTGTCTATACGGGAAATGAGACTGGTTGAACATTGATTAATATGCGGGCCTTGAGCTCGGTACGGACTGGAATATAGTGCAAATGTATTCATATTGGTCTAGCATTCACATAAAGCGTAATACATGTAGAAACTGGAGTAACGGAACTGGAGCAATCCTCCCCACGACCCCCCAAGTATTGCTAGTTAAGCGGTCACTAGGGCGGCTTTACCCTGCTGTGCCCCGAACATAGGTGTGTGATAGTCGGGGCTAGATGCTAGATGTGGGAGTGCCTGAGATCCAGGAATGGAGCTGGGCGAAAGTTGTTTGGGGAGGGATGGGTCGGGGAAGGGGTGGGAGGAGGGTAGTTTGGTATGTACATAGTTATGGGGAGTTTAAGTCTACATAAGAGCCTATATGGAAGAGCTAGAGGATCGTATCTGTATTGCGTGAGCGGGTGGGATTGGCTAGGAGGAAGGAAGATGGGTACTAAAGAGCTATGGGAGATCTTAAGATAGTAACGTGGAATGTCAGGGGACTTAACAGTTCTCTAAAGAGGAACAAAGTCATGCTATACTTCGACAAAAGATAGATATTGCATTGCTGCAGGAGACGCATTTAACGCGTCTCCTGCAGCAAAAGTTGGAGCTGATTGGGAAAAAATGGAAAGGTACTGTAGTGGGTTCCTCGAACTCTGCCTATGCTAGGGGAGTACTGGTCTGGGTGGCGCCGCACGTCCCGTACCAGCTGACACAGGAAGTGGTAGATACTGAGGGGCGGATGGTTATAGTGAAAGGGGTGGTAGAGAATAAAGAGGTGTGCATTGTAAACACGTATGCCCCTAATCAAAACACGGCGGCATATTTCAGGACCCTGTGCACCAACCTAAGTATGTGTGTGGGTAGTGCGGTGATTTGGGGAGGGGATTTCAATTGTGTACTGAACCCCAAGGTAGACAGATCTGATGACAAGATTGACAGGCCCGCCCCAGCAGCTAAAGCATTGCAGACGCTACTAGCTTATTTTGGGTTGGTGGACGTGTGGAGAACGAAGCATCCTGGGGAGAAACAATATTCGCACTAGTCGGCCCCGCAGCAGCTGCACACAAGACTTGATTATATTTTTGCCACGCCCGATGTAGTGATAGAGATTTTGCAAATAGAGTATAAAGCGAGGGTCCTGTCGGATCACTCGCCCCTTGTCCTGGGGTGGCAATATTGCCGCCCTAGGGCGCGGATTCCAATGGCGCCTCTGTGCAGAGGCGCTCAAAGATCCAGTTTTAGAGAGGATATCAGAGATGAGATTATCAATTATTTCGAGGTGAATACAGGCAGTGTTGACTCGGCGGGCACACTATGGGAGGCCTTCAAGGTGGTGATGCGGGGGATTGCCATCGCTAAATCAAAAGGCCTGCAGGGTGGGGCCCTGGCTGACCTACAAAGAACAGAAGATGAACTAGAAAGAGAATTAAGAAAGGGAAATGTCGATACGGAGCTAGTGCTTAAACTACAGCAGCAGTGCGCGGAACACTGGGATAGGCTCTGCAACCTGAATTATAAAGAGTATGTTGAGAGACAGCATGCGGGTGGGGATAAAACGGGCCGCCTCTTAGCGTGGCTGTACAAGAGTGAAACCCCTAGGCCCCCGATTAGGACAATAACCAGAGAAGATGGAGAGGTAGCAGACACCCAAGAGGGAGTCAATAGGGAATTTGCGGATTACTACAGGGTACTGTATGAGGACAGGGGGGGGGCAGCCAGGACCAGATACGTGAAACTTTGGAGGATATAGGATTGCCCAAGATCAGTGCAGAAGAAAGAGAAGAGCTTGATGCACCAATTACTTTGGAGGAGTTGGAGGAGGTTGTTAGGCAGCTGCCTACCAGTAAGACCCCAGGAGCGGATGGGTTCCCTAGTGAATTTTATAAAGCGTATAGAGAGGTACTCCCCCCCCCCCCCCCCCACCCCCCACCCCTTTGCTAGAAATGCTTAATGAGGCGTTTGAAGTGGGACGGTTGCCTGAGTCGCTCAGAGAAGCGATTATAATACCGCTCCCCAAACCTAATAAACCAGGGCATAGCTGTGGCTCATACAGGCCATTATCGATGCTGAACCAGGACAGCAAGATATTGACGGCTGTCCTGGCAAACAGATTGGGAAAAGTATTTAGTAAATTAATACATTCAGACCAAACGGGCTATGTCCCGAACAGGAATATAACTCACAACCACCGGCGACTCCATCGGGTGGTAGAATGGGGGAGTAACAATGAAGGGGAAATGGCGGTTGTGTCTTTAGATGCTGTAAAAGCTTTCGACTCGGTTAAGTGGCCGTGGCTGTTGGTGGCCTTGGGAGAGTATGGGGTGGGGCCGGGCTATATCAGGTGGGCGAAGATGCTGTATAGTGAGCCACTAGCCAGAGCTCGAAAGGGAGCGGTGATATCCGAGAGATGGCAACTTAGTAGGGGCACTAGACAGGGGTGTCCCTGGTCTCCGATGTTGTACATTTTGGCTCTGGAGCCCCTGGCGGTATACCTCAGGCAACAATATGATACGATAGGTATTGAGGTGGGGGGGGTAAGACACCCGATATCCCTATATGAGGACGATTTGTTATTATACTTGAGATACCCAGAAAAAAATCTTCAGTATATTCTGGAGGTGATGGAGAGGTATGCGGGGCTGTCCGGCATAGCGGTGAATCCCCAAAAATCTAGCATATTCCCGTTGGGTAGTTATAAGGGAACCCCTGTAGAAAGATTACCAGTGTTGGCAGTGCCGTGGACGGTTAGTTCCTTCCGCTACCTTGGAATAGATGTGTATCATACGGCGGAAGAAGAACATAGACATAATACTGAGATGGCTATTGAAAAAGTACGTAAATCTATGAAGTTTTGGGAGAAGCTGCCCTTAGCAATGATGGGACGAGGGGCGATGCTTAAAATGGTGGTCCTGCCTAGGCTTCTGCATTATTTCAGTAATATTCCATATATGATTCCTAAGAGGTTTTTTGCTAAACTGAACGGTATGTGTAGGGACTTCCTGTGGCATGGCACCCGGAACAGAGTGACGCTATGGAAGTTGCAGAATTTCCATGAGAAAGGGGGGATCAAACTGCCTAATTTTGAGGTTTATTATGTAGCGGGTCAATTACAAATTACAATATGTGGTCACATGGCTCTCCGATGAAGTGACCCCTGAATTTAGGTTGTTTGGGCGAGACTGTACCCCGTTTTATTTGAAGGAAATGATCTGGTTGCCTGAGTCAGAAATGGAGGAGCGCTCTGGGATGATGATGATGCTAGGGTGGAAAAAGTGGCGCAGAGCATGCCGAATGATGGGGGACCCGCTTCCGTGTTCCCCGCAGGTACTGCTGGTTGCTTTGGTAGGGGGAGATAAGCAACTGAGGGTGATTGTCAGATCCTACTGGGAGTCGGTTGGGCTGGTAACGTTGGGGGATATCTGGCAAGAGGTGACCATTGAGGATTTTGAAGGACTAAGGGAAGAGGCGGGACTGCATGGGGGCCAATATGTTACGTATCACAGGTTGGTGCAGAAAATTCGGTAAACGTGGCCTGAGACAGTATTGGCAGAGGAACCAGACGCCATTATGAGGACAATATATGACATAGCGGAGGGAGGGCACAAGATTTCTAGATTGTATGAAATGGTAATGAATAAGGTTGGGAAAGAATTGTGACTGTCTTGTGATTGTCTTTTTTTTAATATAATGGTTCTGCCCTCCAGAATTCTTGCAAAAGGCTTATGTATTTTAGGAAGGAAGTAGGCAGTGGGCATCGCTGGCCCTTCCACCATTAGGTACTGTTTTTCAACATCTGTCAATATACCTTTACAGTGCCATTTGTTCAATAAGTTATCAACTGTTGCTAGTAAATAATTCTGGAGGGGGTTAGTCGGTAATGCCTGATGGCACCCAAGGGTATTCAAGTGGTCAAGTCCCATTGTGATATAGTCTCCCTTGTTCATAATCGCCACGTTTCCCCCTTTGTCTGCCTCCTTAATTATTAATTCCTGATTGTATGCCAACTTTTGGATGGCTCTCTGTTCCAATTTATTCAAGTTGGGACAGTAGTGACAATTAGTTTTCTTAGTACTGTCTGCTAATTGATGGATGTCTTTGGTCACTGCTCGATAGGTGTCTATAATGTTGTCATTAGGACACAGGCAAAAACCTAGATTTTTTTTGTACTTTAATATTTTCAGATTTTGCAGTTGAATGTTGAAATCATTAAGCAGATCCATTATACTGGTTCCCTGATCTTGTTCACAATCTTGTAAAGACATTATTACATGGGTGTTAAGCATGGTTTGCAGAGATGTATCCGATGGTGTAGGTAAGGTGGGCTTTGCTGTGTACCTCTGAACTTGTGTGGAGAAGTATTTCTTTAATTTTAGTTTGCGAATGAACTTGAAAAGATCAATTTGTATGTGAACAAAATTTGTAAGGCCCGATGGGGCAAATGACAGTCCTTTGTTGAGGACAGAGTGTTCCTCTGAAGAGAGTTGGTATGTGCTGAAGTTACAAACTAAATCTACTGGTTCTGATTTCACAAGGATTGCTGATACGAGGCTCTTGTCACTCTGCGTAATATGGGTGGTGTGTTTCCACCGGCCATGTTGACCACCCCTTGTGCCCCTTGGTTTGAACCTGTGGTTGAAGTATTTGTCACCACAGGAGTTTGAAATCTGACTTTTTTCATGGCTGCTTGACAGTTTCCTTTTTTGAACAGTCTTATTTGTTCTAAAAAAAAAATGTGAATTTGTTCTAAAAAAAAATGAGGGCTCACCAGTTTCTTGTAAATCAGACGATTGTCCTTCTCCTAAATCTGATGCCGTATTGTCAGATGTGGTAGCTGCATTGTGGTCTGAACTATCTTTACTTGTGGTTTGTCTATCCGAGTCACTATCGATTTCTGAGCCGGCGGGGGATGAAGCCAGACTGCTACTCCTTGATCTAGAAACTTCATCATATTTAGGTTGATATGTGTATACCCTGTTGTCTCGTTAGTCCCTGTCATCATGGGAGAGTTTCCGAGATTTCCTTAGTTTGACTTGTCTTGATATTGACGAAGTCTGATATAAAGAGTCTTAAGGTTTTTGTCAATGTTGCACTATGCGCATCAAACAATTCTATTTCTAGTGTTAGGGTGTAAATTTGTGTCACTATACGTGCATGTTCACGTTTTGCCTGATCTACCTACAATTTAAGCATATTGTTAGAACTTGTGGTCAGATTGGCTTCCCTTTCCGAAGCCAAATCGATATCTAAGGGGTCCTTGAAATCCGGCAGTATAAGGATTCTGAGATCCTTTGGTATTTTGCTCTCCTGTAAATAATGAGTCTGTATAGTTTGTTCCCAAAATGTGTTGATCTCCCGGACACTAAGGCGTTCTAATTTAATGTAGATCTTGGGTCCTCCGGTTCAGACACAAGCAGTGCGCCAGATAAGATTTTGAGGTGGGAGTATTTTACTATCTATTTTGAAACTTTGAGAGTAAATGTGATTTTAAGAGAGTAAAAATGACTTTTCTCCTTCGCAAGAGAGTAAAATGTATGCGACATCCAGCAGAGGTGTGAAAAAACTGTATGGAAATCATTACTATGCGGCAGCTTTCTACATTGTGACAGAATACACCTTTCATTATTTCTGGCCATTTGATCTCTCCTGTAAATATTTAAATGTTGAAATCACAAAAACCTAGCCAATTATATAGTAAAGCATACATTAATTTGTATTGTGTGTTTTGAGATTCGATAGCAGAATTGTCTTTTGATGTTTAATGAAAGTCCTAATTTCCTGGAGCTATTGCTACCTAATGGTATGCCAATGTTATGATACAACAGTGCAGAGAGGCGAGGACTCCATGCAAATTCTATATCTAATCTAGTGGTCAAATGGTTATTTATATAGCTCTTTTGGCAAAGCGCTGTACATAGAACATATTTATCACAATTGCCACCAAACCAAAGTCTGTACTCCTTTATCGACCTCGAAAGGATGAAAGGCTGAGTTGGACTTGCCGGGATTCGAACCCGCAACCCACAGATCACGCAGAGATTGCAGCAACGAGTGCTCAACCGGCTGAGCTATCTTATTGGCTAACATCCTTCAGAGGTTGGTTAACTGAGTATCGACTGAGGTATAATGATCACAGTACCTAGATGTATGACAAACCATTTATGAAGTACTACATAAAGTTAAATACCTATCTGCATTTTCACAGGGACAGGTTTTGCTGAGCTTCTATTTAAATTACCAATGTAACTTTCATTTGTTTGTTTTGTTTGTTTTTGAACAGCTCTTGCACTTTCTTGAGAGGTTTTGGATGTTTTATTTGTAGTCTTGAAGATTTAAGAGGCTAGAACACCTGTGATCAGTGTAATGACAATTATTCACCCTTGAGCAAAGATTCTGCTGCCACTGACCATTTATAGTAATGTACCCCATTGACTGCAAGGTTGAATGGATGTAGAACTAGACTGTGCATAGTAATCATTTTACACACTGTTCTTAACTGTTTTTATAATTAGACTGTAAATTTAAATTAGAAGTGTAAAAATGATCTGCCTCAGCATGATTATGCACACAGCACGAGAACTCTGAGAAATACAATTGTGCAATACTGGTTTGCTTTCACTGGAAAAAAAGCATAACTTGTTAATTAAAAAAAAAACATAAATAAATCTGAATTGCAACTTAGTTTTCCATCTTATTAATTATACAATCCTAAAATTCTAGGGAAACCTGCACAGTGCTTCTGAAGCTGAATGGAAAGAAACCATTCCTCTTATCAGTGTGCAGTTTATTTTTTTAAAAGGCTTCAGAGAAATGCATTCTATTTCAGAGGTGGCTTGCAAATACATCCATGTAGATAAACATCAAAAGAAGCCTTCTGGTTTTTGTCAAGTAACCTGACCTTTGCACTGCCCTTTGCTCTAAACCTGTGTGTAAATGTACCCAGGAAAATAATAAAGGTGTGTATTTACAAGATTTTCATGCGTAAAAAGACCTGGTACTCGCCTTATCTGGAGCCCTGGACACAAGTCTTTGGAACGGATTCAAAGTTGAACCCTGATGTAGAAACAATGCTTTAATGCCTTTTTTTATTATGTACAATACTTACATGGATGGGTAAAATGTTATGTTTCTGTAAATGTGTAATTCCGAAATTCAAATTGTTTTTTATTTGCACCAACCCAAATTAATTGTCATGCGGCTTATGGTTCTCTGCCCTGCTAGACTGTCCTTTTGGTTTGTGTTACCTCAATGGAAACATTATTTTGATGTGGTTTTAAAACTCATTTGTATATTTATTCGCATTTTTAAAGCGCGCATCAGCCCAAGGGCATCGTGGCGCTGTTACATATATAGAACATTGCTGGTTACAAAGGAAAGTTAGTAATTACATAGACAATTGCGTTTGTGGTTGCAGGGTACAGACGGTAGTATATATTTACATTTGTGGTTCACCTTGAGGTCATAGAAAACAGGGCAGTTATCAATTGTCCTGTGTGTGGAAATGGCAGAATGGTTGCCGGCCAAGGCGGTCTAGGGTGCTAGAGTGTGGAGAAAGTTATATGAATAGTGTGGCTGTGAGGGATTTGCGAAAGGTGAGTCGTGAAGGTTCTGCTCTGAGTGTGCTAGGGAGGGCATTCCATAGTTTAGTTGCCATGTAGGGGAAGCTGATGCCGTACTCGGAGTTGGTTTGTGAGGTGACTCATCGTGGGGCAAGTAGAGACGTTTTCAGAGATTTCTGATGGATAGGATGGGGCGGAGAGATTAATGCATTTGTGAGTAAGGGTGAGAATTTTGAAATTGATCCTAATTGATTTGGAGCCTGTTGATGTTTTTAGTAGAAGTGCCTGCCAGGAGCGCATTACTGTAATCGAGTCTGGCTCCTATTGTGGCTCTGGCAATGGATAGGCAGTTTTGGGAGGTTAGAAAGCGTTTTATGGCTGTTATGAGTTTAGTGGTGTGAGCAGAGGCAGAGGAGATGGCGCTAACCTGTTTATACATCGAGAGTGTAGAGACTAAGTAGACTCTGAGGGTCTTTACAGATGTAGAGACTGGTATGTTGGTGTGGTCGATGGTAAAGTTAGTGTATTTAGAGTTGTTTGGAGAGGGTTTCTTTGGGACCAAGGATGATGATCTCCGTTTTATCCCCATTTAAGCAGAGACCATTGATTGCCATCCAAGTTTGGATGGTGGCATATATTTGGAGGAGAGCTTCTGCGTCATGGTCGTAGTCTCCAGTGAGGGGGGGGGAGGACTTGAGTGTCGTCGGCATAGTTCGTGTATGCTATGCCGAGCGAATCCAGTAGGTCAAAGAGAGGTTTGGTGAACAGGTTGTAGAGGGTGGGTGCGGTGCATGAGCCCTGGGGAACTCCAGTTTAAGGTAGAGGGGTCTGCTTTGGCTTGGTCTGAGTATACATTCATGGCCCGCCCTTCAAAGAAGGAGGTTATCCATGAGGTGGCTTTGTCAGAGAAGTGGACAGCGTTGGACAAGTGGGAGGTGAGGATGTCGTCAACAAGATCAAACGCCGCAGAGAGGTCAAGGAGGCGCAGGAGGGCAGGTTTGCCTGTATCCATTATTTCAGTGATTTGGTTTTTAAGATCTAGGAATTCAGTTTGTGCCATGGCCTTTGCGGAAGCCTGATTGTCTTGTTTCTAGGATGGCATTGGATTCCAGATACTGTTGGATTTGGATATGGGTGGCTTTGTCTAGGATTTTGAGGAGGAAAGGGGCTGTGGTGATGGGCGGTAGTTATTTGGGCATGCAGGGTCCAGGGTAGATTTTTTTTATGAGAGGGGCGAGCCCACGCTTCTTTCAGGCTTTGTGGTATAATGACAGAGGAGAAGGACTCATTAATGAATGCTTTGATGATGGGGCTGAGGGAGTCTGCGCACTCTTTGATGGTGGTAGGGGGACAAATGTCTCCTTTACATGTGGAAGGTTTGATATTTTTGTGAAGGTTGGTAACCTCTCTCTCAGGAACGTCTCTGAAGACGAAGAGGGGTATTTGAGAGAGAGGTTTAGGTGAGTGGGTAAGATGTGGAATGTCCTGGTTAGGGGGGGGGCTTTGTGCTGAGCTGTTATTTTATCTTGGAGTGTTTTGACTTTGTTGATGAGAGCGTCCTGGATGCTGGAGCACCAGGCTTTGTCTTTGGTGATCTCATCCGGGGTGGTGGCGGGGGTGGTGAGATCTTTAAAGATGGTGAAAATTTCCCTAGATTTGGAGTTAGCTTTGAAGTTGGCTTTGGAGATTCTTTGGTTAAATGATTCTGATTTAGCTAGGAATATGGCATTTTTTTATTTGTGGATGATATTTCTTTAAAATCATTTAGTGTGGTCGGATTAGGTGAGGATTGCCACGTGGCTAGGGCTTGCCGCTTGTTGGAGCGTAGTGTGGATAGGTCTTCCGTAAACCAGGAATTTGAGTGCATTATTATTATCTTTCCCTTTTTTGTCTTCTAGGGGAGCTATGGATTCAATAGCTTGGGTAAGCACCTGAGCATAGGTGTTGGCCAGAGAGACAGGGTCGTTGTTAAAAGGGGGTTTGAGTTCATGGGTGTCTAGGAGCGGTTCAAGGTTGATTTTGGTTAGTTTCTTCGAGCTCCTGACTTTGGCGGGAGGGGCATACGAGAGTATTTTACGGTTAGGAGAGGTGGGAATAGCAAATTGGATCAGGTAGTGGTCTGTCCGGGGGAGAGGAGCGATGTTGGGGATGGATGAAGCGCAGTTGTGGTCAGTGATCCAGTCAATGTATTTGCATTTACAATGCGTGGATGCAGTGATTTTGTGTTCGAACCACATGTGGGTGAGTTCTTTGGCTAAGGAGGTGGCTACTTTGTCTTTGGGGTTATGCAGGCCTAAATTGAGCTCACCAAGTAGGATGATTTTAGTAGAACCTTTTAGGTTATTCCCAATAAATTGGAGGAGGTGCTTTTGGTAGTCTGGTGGTGAGCCAGGTGTCTTGTTGATTGATATTTATGGTGCAGTTAGGTGAGAGAGAAAGTTTGGCAGTGAGGAGGTCTGCGTTGTTTTCCCATTGGTGGTTGCAAGGTCTAATGGATAGTCTATCTTTGAAGATGAGGGCTACACCTTCGCCTTTGGATGTCTTTCGGTCGGTATGTATGTCCAGCCTCGGACGAAGAGCACATAGCTCGAAACACGTGTCAGGCTGACCTACAATCAATTAAATACATGCATCTTACGCATAGACTTTTGTGATTTGTGTGCAGTGTGAATGCAACCTTTACTCTGTGGTTCAATATTATGTATTAACCCTATGTAGCTTTCATGCTCTGCACATCGTTTTTGGGGCACCTTTGAAAATAATTGTTCTAACTCTACTTGCTTTGATTGTTTCTTTGTTTTTTTCTTTTTGCCTTGCTCTGTTAGGAACATAGCATCACTTCATTTGCATTTGGGATGCCTAGAAACACATAAGCAGGCAAGATAGCACAGCGGGTTGAGCGCTCGCTGCTGCGATCTGAGCGTGATCTGCAGGTCGCAGGTTCGAATCCCGGCAAGGCCAACTCAGCCTTTAATCCTTCTGAGGTTGATAAATGAGTGCCAATTTTGGTTGGGTGATATTGTATGTAAATATGTGCTCTGTAAAGCGCTTTGGATTAAGGCACTATATAAATAATACATCATTATCATTATGTATTACCATTTAACCTGCACAATAAGTAACACCCTAACAAATGTACTGGGGACTATTCAGTTTGCCAGTGTGCCAATAAGAAACAACACACTTATCCCATCAGTTTGTTCATCTTCCTAGGGCTCCTCCTGATCAATGGGTAGCAACATTTGCATGATGTCAGTTTTCTATTTGGCATTCCTAACCATTAATGTGCTTCTTGTTTTGTGCATGGAAACGTTTACCATTAAAGTTTGTAAAAGGATGGAGGTGAGAGAGCAACTGCTCCGTTTGCTTGGAGGCGAAGCAAGTTCAGGCACTCGTGTCACTACTGCTTGCAAATGGTGACACCATATGTTACTTGTCAAATATCCACTTGCATTTCATTACACTGTTGGTCAGGGGTACCACTTCCCAGTACCCTTGCCCTGGGCAGTCTTTTTCCTCTTGCAGCTATTGGCCCGCTTCCCCCATTAATGAACACTCCTTAACCACTATTGAAGCACCATTCATTTGCACTCTTTTGTTCCTGACAAACTTGAGAATTTGCCACAGAGAATAGCCTGAGCTGTTTCATTTGCCACCACACCGTAATACTCCAGAGCTGTGTTTTTACCAAGAGCAACAGCCCCTGTACAAAGGCAACTACTATACTTTCTGCACTGGCCATGCCGCCTTCTTTATACCACAATGATGCGTAAAAACATTTAAAGAATTCAAATAATCTGCAGGGGTGTCGTCTTTTTTTTTTTTCAGTTAATGTTGGCATAATTCATCCATAGGCATGGGGTACAGTAAGGCACATTTAACAAAATGGTTCCTTCCCTCAAAACATCCTATAAACGTAATGCAGGGGTACGCATTTCAAAGTTGCATGCCATTAGCCGGCCTCTAAAAGTTACTGGTCACCTCAATTCTACACATACACAGCATACTAGTTCTTACTTGCCAAGAGTCAATTATTGCTAGCCAATGGCAAGTGGTGAGTTCAGATTTTGAGCCCTGACCCTAATGGCTTTCATGCTGCAAATGCTGTAAATCTTCCATGTAGTAGTATGGTACATTATGGCTCCTTGGTTCACTCTGTATGCCAGCATCATTTGAAACAATTGAAGTTATTGTAGAAAAACAAGTAAATATTTTGGTGCTGATTAGTGTGGTGCATTTTTGCGGACTTGTTTTGACATATTTTCTCTTCCATTTTCAGAGTTGTCCATGGAACAAAATGGAGAAGAAAAAGTAGCTCATTAAGGGACCCAGTTGCTGGCCAGGGATGGCTTTTCTTGATAATCCAACAATTATACTGGCCCACATTCGGCAGTCTCACGTAACCAGCGATGACACTGGTATGTGCGAGATGGTCTTAATCGACCATGATGTGGACCTGGAGAAGTACCATCCATCTTCAGTAACTGGGGAGAGTGGCTGCGACAGTCAGGGGAGCAGTGGAGATTCTCAGGGCTATGTATACTCCCAATCAGTGGACATTACCTCAAGCTGGGACTTTGGAATCAGGAGACGATCAAACACAGGTAAGAAGCATGTGGAAAGCTAGCCGCACTTTACTTTTAAATAGTAGATTAAGATTGGTGAATCCCTTGTTCTTTTCTGGCAAAGGACAAAATTGTGGTGTACCATAGATCTCCACATAAATAATACAGGCCTTTGATTCATCCTGTATCTTTCATGCAAAACATTCTTTTTCATTATGTTTCTGGTTATGTTACCATTTATAATAACACTTAAAATAAATAAATCGTGTTTTTCTTATTCAGATATGTTCCGACGATTGCGTATAGGAATTTAATTGTATTAGAATGTCTTAACCGCTTACCTTTTGTCATTTGATTTTATTGTAGAACATTTTCTTCTCCTTGAAACAGAACATGCAATCCCATAGAAGCATATCGGAAAGAACCAGGATGAGATGTTGAGCTGCATAATAACATAGTACACTATGACATACACTATAAATACACCTACAAAATCATCTGAAAATGTTTTTTTCTTTTTAATCCTGTCAAATTTGCTTAATGATATTTGGTTTAGATCATCCAACGGTTATTTTAGGTGGCAAATTTGGTGCAGGTCCCCCTGAATACTGTTTTATCTGAACAAAGATCTAGAAATAGGTCTACAAACTCTAATTGTAAATGATTTACAAATTGATGGCGGGGGGGCCGGTTCTGTATATTTAATGTTAGAATGAAGCCTATGCTCAATTAATGGCCACATTCCCACAGAGAAGCCTGCTAAAACTACATTCACAGGCCAATTCGTTATTGACTTCTTTTTGGCATCCACTAAGGATTGGAAATATATCAAATATTTTGTAGTACTGACTAGCGAAGTGGGTGGTTTTTCTGCTTTGCTGATGTCTTTGTATTGTACTTTGTATCAACTCTGATATCGACAGAGTGCGGATATGTGAAAGTGTGGTCTCTGTTTGCCACCAAAGAATTCATTGGGACAACATCCTTTAATACGAAGAAATTTAGCCAATATAATGTAAAGGACTGTTCTTGTCCACCACTGTACAATCTATGGATCTTGTTTTAGAATTTCCAAAATAGTTACTGTAGAAATATGTATCTTGGAGAGTTGTCTCTGCAGATAACACATCGTTGTTTGTGATTGGATACTGACTCTAAGTGAGCTCAGTGTGCCTTACTAGATGAATCCAAAGTCTGAGCAGAGAGACCTGGCTAAAGTCACGTCACTAAGCAGTTAAGCTCCTTTATTAAGAACAGGAAAAGATTTTCAGTGGATATGGCTTGGGACAAAACCTTTCATGGCCGCTAAAGAGATAGTTCTAGAAATTTCTGGGAACTTGTTGCTACAAACCCTAATTCCCATGGACAGCCTAAAATTAACAACAATGTTAGCTCCGATAGCTGGCTTGATCATTTTATGAAAATAGATCAAGGTTCTGAACTTTAACAAGTTGAAAATAATGTAGCTAAAAGAAGGCAGAGTACCGGATCAAAAATCAGATTTTTCAATTAGTGAGGTAAGGGATGCAATTCAAAGTATAAAATCCAACAACAAACACTTGTGTACAGGTGCTTTATAAATGGCATATCATAACAAGTCTCTTTGCCCAGGCTTTACCCCAGCAGATTTATTTAAAGTTAATCTTGACATGTGGGGGCCCCTATTATGTAATGCATTTAATTCTATAGTTGACTTGGACTTTCTTCTGTACATGCTCAATTTTTAAGAAAGGTAGGAAAGAGGATCCTTAAGGTTATTGGCATTAAAATATTTGTTAAGCTGATATTACGGAAAATATTAGAATGGGTAGAAAGTAATGTGATTCTCTCAGAAATAAACGTAGGTTTTCGAGAATAGTTTAGGCACTGAATACCAACCGCTTAACCTATATCTCTTAGCTGTAAAGACAGTATTCATTATCAGTGAATCCATTTATGTTGCTTTCATGGACTTGAAGATATCATGATCTGCCAGAAACTCTGGGTCAATTCTTTTCAAAATCAAACTTTATTGGCATTTCAGTTAAAACAACACCGGTCAGCAATGAAGTGTTCCCCTATAACCAACACACTTAAGCTCTCCCAGCCTCCCCTCTCCCACTGTGCAGCAAAGTTTAATTGTCTCCACAAAGTTCAAACAAAGGATGGTACCTTATTTCCAACCAGGTGTCACATTGGGTATGCTTGTCCATGAATTGGGAGAGCCTCCCCCAAAGTGCATATTCTTCTTCCGCTGTCCAGGAGGGCACTCACGACATGCCAACCTCCCCTCGTGGTAGGTGCCCCTCGCCTCCCAGCACTATCCTCTCCCCAATCAGCCTCACCACCCATACTTTTCAAAGAAAGGCAGCCATAAGCCTTCAATGTCGGATCTGGACTTGTCTAGGAGATGAGTGGGAAATTCCATATCATAAATGTCACAAATCTTTAATCTGATCTGAAACAAGTGCCCTTGATCTGTCTCCGGCTCTTCTTCTGTGTCTACTCCAAATAGGAGAAGCCATGGCCAGAACTCCCTCCGGATCCTGTCTACCCCTTTTATCCATGACGGGACCTCCCTCCAGTACACCTGTACCCTTGCGCAGCCCCACCACATATGAGTGTAGTCCCCTTTTTCCCATGACACTTTCAGCGGTGCGGGTTGTATCCCTCCTTTTTTCGAGCAATCCTCATTGGAGGGTAATGCCATCTATGTAGTAGCTTCAGAGCCTTGTCTATACTGGAGCTAGGATGTGGAGTGGTTGGCCCTCCTGCACATCTGAGCCCATAAGGTGTCCCCAATGTCCCTGCCCAAATCCTGTCCCCATTTGATTCTCTATGGAAGGGGCTCCCTAGGATTCGCCAGGAGGATCTTCCTGTACAACCCGGCTGTCGGCCCTCTGGAACCCCTCTGTGTGATCAGGAATCTTTGAAAGCTAGTCAGTTCCCTCCTTAGGCTCCCCCCGCCCCCCATCGGCCCTCGGATAGAACCCCCTTCAGTTGCAAAAAGCAAAAGGTGACAATTTACGAAGGCCCAGGGCTTCCTCCAGCCAACTCAGGGAGATGAAGGTGTCCCCTTCCCACATTTGTCCCGCATTACTAAATCCAGCCTCATACCAGGGCTGAACTTCCAGCGGCTCCACAATCACATCCCTAAGTGGGGGGGCCCAGATAAAGCTTGGAGGCGACGGGCACGTTGTGAGCCATCTATTGCCCGCCTTCCCCTTCCCTCCATATGGACCAAAGTACTTCCAGGACCGGGTGATGCAACACTCTCTTTGGGATACAGGCTCTAGGGACCCACTGCCATTCATCTAGTGTAACTGGGGCTAGTACCACATTGTCCATGGCCACCCATTGCTTCCCCGAATGTGGGTTGAAGTGATCCACTGGGACACGGAGCTGGGCTGCTATTATACGTTACCAAGTCAGGGAACCCCAAACACCTCCGCCTTTTGTCAAGATCAGTGTTCTATAAGCGACCCTATGCCTGGCACATGACCAAAGAAATCTCAACATAGCCACCTTCACCCCAGCAAAAAATGACGCGTACATCTACGGGTAAC